>NW_012117422.1:337950-343337 GCF_000951035.1 Colobus angolensis palliatus | reverse complement strand
GTCTCGATCTCCTGACCTCGTGATCCGCCCGTCTCGGCCTCCCAAAGTGCTGGGATTACAGGCTTGAGCCACCGCGCCCGGCCGGCATGAGTCTTTAGATGATGAAAAAATATACATGAAATTCAAGTCGTAGAAGGAGAGAAGACAGAGAATGAGGCAGAAGCAGTATTTGAAGAGATAATGACAGTTTTTCAAACCTGACAAAAGACATCAAACTACAGATTTTTTTTTTTTTTTTTTTTTTTTTTTTTTTTTTTTTTTTTTTTGAGGCGGAGTCTCGCTGTGTCGCCCAGGCTGGAGTGCAGTGGCCGGATCTCGGCTCACTGCAAACTCCGCCTCCCGGGTTCACGCCATTCTCCTGCCTCAGCCTCCTGAGTAGCTGGGACTACAGGCGCCCGCCACCTCGCCCGGCTAGTTTTTTGTATTTTTTAGTAGAGACGGGGTTTCACTGTGTTAGCCAGGATGGTTTCGATCTCCTGACCTCGTGATCCGCCCGTCTTGGCCTCCCAAAGTGCTGGGATTACAGGCTTGAGCCACCGCGCCCGGCTCAAACTACAGATTAAAGAAGTACTGGGAACACCAAGCAGAGTAAAAGAAAACCACACCAAGATATATCCCAGTCAATTAAGCATGGAAAAAAGGCAGAGAGAAAGATACTTTATCTCAATTTTTAAATTTTTTAAAATTGAAATGAAATTCACATAACATGAAAGTAACCATTTGAAAGTGAACAATTTGGGCCTGGTGCAGTGGCTCATGCCTGCAATCCCAGCACTTTGGGAGGCCAAGGCGGGTGAATCGTGAGGTCAGGAGTTCAAGACCAACCTGGCAAAGGAGACCAGCCTGGCCAACATGGTGAAACCCCATCTCTACTGAAAATACAAAAATTATTTGGTCGTGGTGCCGGGCACCTGTAATCCCAGCTACTCATTACGCTAAGGCAGGAGAATCGCTTGACCCCGGGAGGCGGAGGTCGCAGTGAGCCGAGATCGCGCCATTGCACTCCAGCCTGGGCGACAGAGCGAGACTCCGACTCAAAAAAAAAAAAAAAGAAAAGGAAGTGAACAGTTCAGGAAAGTGAGGAGCCACTGCCAATGGCACCACCTGCACCCTTGCCCATTCCAACCGTCTGTTAAGCACGATGGTCACTGCGAAGGTCCAGCTGTGCAGACATGCCTGGCCTGAGGATGTTAAAAAGGCATGTTGGAGAGTGGCACTGATGTGGCACCCAGATAAAAGTCCTGAGACTAAAGAAGCAGCAGAGAGAAAAATTCAGATGAAGAGTGGAGGCGTATGAGGTGCTACTGTCTGATGCTAAAAACAACAACAAAAAGGGATGTTTATGACGAAGAAGGATTAGACAGAGGAGGTGGAGTGCATTTTGGCGTCCGTTTGCGTTTGATTCACACTGTAACTTAGATGATGTCTTCGGGGAATTTTTTGGTGAGAGGGACCCATTTTCATTCAACTTCTTTGAAGACCCATTTGAGGACTTTTTGGGAATCAAAGGGGTCACCAAG
This sequence comes from Colobus angolensis palliatus, assembly GCF_000951035.1. Lineage (NCBI taxonomy): Eukaryota > Metazoa > Chordata > Mammalia > Primates > Cercopithecidae > Colobus > Colobus angolensis. The sequence goes on along the minus strand of NW_012117422.1, from coordinate 341,817 downwards.
GGAGTGAGTCATTTTTCTCCGCTTTCAGTGGATTTCTGTCTTTTGGAAGTGGATTTTCTTCTTTTGATGAAGATTTTCTTCATTTGGATCACTAGGTCACAGGGCCTCACTTCATTCTCTTCCACGTCATTTGTGGTAGTGGAATGGCAACTTCAAATCTATATCAGCTTCTACTAGAAATGGTTTACAGCAGAAACATCACTAAAAAGAGAGTTGTTGAGAATGGTGGAGAAAAGGTAGAAAGGGGAGAAGACGGCCAGCGGTAAGGAGCAGCTGCTGCGCTCGGTTGCGAAGTCATTCAATGCATCCATCGCACAATGTTCAGCTACAGAAGCACCATCTGAGGGTTAACAGGAGCATTTTTTTTAATATTTCAAATGAACTCAACTATTGGTAGAATTGTACCTGAAGTATTGATAGACAACTCACAGAGCCCATATTTGTCATAAACTTTTGAGTTTATTGTTAGGACCACATAATAGGACCATTTTTTTTCTGTCTTTAAAGTTGTTATAAATCTCTATATGCACTTTTATTTATTTATTTATTTATTTTTGAGACGGAGTCTTGCTCTGTATCCCAGGCTGGAGTGCAGTGGCGCGATTTCAGCTCACTGCAACCTCTGCCTCCTGAGTTCAAGCGATTCTCCTGCCTCTGCCTCCCAAGCAGCTGGGACTAACCATGCCTGGCTAATTTTTGTATTTTTAGTAGAGACGGGGTCTCACCGTGTTGGCCAGGCTCGTCTTGAACTCCTGACCTCAGGTGATCTGCCCACCTCAGCCTCCCAAAGTGTTGGGATTATAGACGTGAGCTGCCGCGCCTGGCCTGTGTATGCACTTTTGATCCTTGACTCTTTAGTGGCAGAACAAGATTGTGCCCTAACACCAGCACGACTCTGCTTTTCCATTTTGTCTGAAATGTGAGCCACGTAGTGTCAGCCTGCTGTGCAGTTAATATTGCCAGGGTGAGTCTTCTACAGAAATAATTTCAATTTTTTCAGTATTTAGTAGTGAAAGGTATTAATGCAATAATGATAATACATTTCTGGTTTAATATAAATTAAGGATGTTTTCTAATTGTGCATGAATGCTGGCAACTTAATTTTGACAGTTATTTAAATATATAATGTTAAGCTTAGGTTTTAAAGTGTAAAGCTGGTAAACTAGGTCTCTGTCATTTGCCTAAAAACAGAAGAGAAATGAGAATGTGTTTGGTGAAAATAAATGAAGAAGTGAACAATTCAGTGACATTTAGCATATTCACAATGGTGTGTAAACACCACCCTCGCATATTCACAATGGTGTGTAACCACTACCCTCGCATATTCACAATGGTGTGTAACCACTACCCTCGCATATTCACAATGGTGTGTAACCACTACCCTCACATATTCACAATGGTGTATAACCACTACCCTTTCTAGCTCCACAGCTTTTCATCACCCCAAAAAGAAACCCCCTACTCAGTAAGCAGTTGCTCCCCATTCTGCCTCCCCCCAGCCCCCGACAACTACCAATCCGTGTTCTGTCCCCACGATATACCTATTCTGGTACTTCACATAAATTGAATCATGCAAAATATGTGACCTTTTGTGTTTGGCCTCTTTCACTTACCATAATGTTTTCAAGATTCATTGAAAGGGCCAGGTGCGGTGGTGACTCGTGCCTGTGATCCCAGTACTTTGAGAGACCGCGGAGGGTGGACTGCTTGAGCACAGGAGTTCAGGACTAGCCTGGGCAATGTGGCAAAACCCCATCTCTACAAAAAATACAAAAATTAGCCAGGCATGGTGCCGTATATCTGTAGTCCCAGCTACTCGGGAGGCTGAGGCGGGCAGATCACTTGAGCCCGGGAGTCGGGGGTTACGGAGCCATGATCAGGCCACTGTACTCCCAGCCTAGGTGACAGAGTGAGACCCTCTCTGTCTCTCTTTTTCTCTCTCTCCATCTCTCTCTCTCTCTCTCTCACATACACACACACACACACACACACGCAGATTCATTGAAAGCATATATCAACACTTCATTTTTTGTGTGACTGAATAATAGTGCATTGTATGTCTACACCACAGTTTGCTCATCTCCTCATCCACTGATGGACATTTGGGCTGTTTCCACCTTTTAACCATTATGAACAATACTACCATGAACGTTGGTTTGCAAGAATCTGTTTGCATCCTTGTTTTCAGTTCTTTGGGTTACATACCTGGCAGTGGAGTTGCTGGGTCATAGAATTCTATTTTAACCTTTTGAGGAACCACCAAACGCTTTTCCACAATGGCTAAAACATTTTACATTCCTGCCAACAATGTACAAGGGTTCTGATTTCTCTGCCTCCTCGCCAACACTTGTTATCCCCCTTCCTTGTTTAAAATTATAGCCATTTCTAACGAGTGTGAATGGCATCTCATCATGGTTTTGATTTGCGTTTCCCTAATGACTAGTGAAGCTGAGCATCTTTTTACATGCGTCAAGAAATGTAATTTAAGTCCTTTGCCCATTTTTTAATCAGGTTGTCTTTTTGCTGTTGAGTTGTAAGAGTTTCTTTATACATTCCAGATACTAGGCCCTTATCAGATACGTGATCTACAAATGTTTTCTCCATTCTACAAGTTGTCTATTCATTTTCTTGATAGCATCTTTTTTTTTTTTTTTTTTTGAGACGGAGTCTCCCTCTGTCACCCAGGCTGGAGTGCAGTGGCCAGATCTCAGCTCACTGCAAGCTCCGCCTCCCGGGTTTACGCCATTCTCCTGCCTCAGCCTCCCGAGTAGCTGGGACTACAGGCGCCCGCCACCTCGCCCGGCTAGTTTTTTGTATTTTTTTTTTAGTAGAGACGGGGTTTCACCATGTTAGCCAAGATGGTCTCGATCTCCTGACCTTGTGATCCGCCCGTCTCGGCCTCCCAAAGTGCTGGGATTACAGGCTTGCGCCACCACGCCTGGCCGATAGCATCTTTCAAAGCACAAGTCTTTCATTTTGATAATATCCAATTTGTCTGTTTTTTTCTTTGGTTGCTTATGCTTTAGGTGTCAAAGCTAAGAAATCATTGACTAATTGGTGGTCACAAAAACTTCCATCAGTTTTATAATTTTAGAACTCACATTTAGATATTTGATCCATTTTGAGTTAATATTTTTGTATGGTGTGAAGTAGGGGTCAAACTCCATTTTTCTGCATGTGGATATCCGGTTTTCTCAATACCATTTCTTGAAGAGACTGTTCTTTCCCGCATTGAGTGGTCTTGGAACCCTTGACCATAGATTTATCAGTTTATTTCTGGACTCTCAATTTTACTCCATTAATCTGTATGTCTATGTTGATGGCAGTACCATGCTGTCTTGTTTACTATAATTTTATGGTAGTCTTCGAATTGGGAAGTTTGAATCTTCCAGCTTTGTTTTTCCTTTTTCAATAAAGAGATGCTTTACTTTAAAGTAGCAATGAAAGGCTGACAATTGGTATCTTGACAGAAACCAGAAAATAGTAAAGTATTGGGAGGAAAAATTATCTGCCAACCTAAACGTCTAGTGGGGAAAGCCATTGAAAATAAAGTTGACTAGGTTGAAAATAAAGTTGTCTAGGTGTCGTGGTTCACACCTGTAATCCCAGCACTTTGGGAGGCTAAGAGAGGAGGATCACTTGAGCTCAGGAGTTCAAGACAAGCCTGGGCAACATGGTGAGACCCCATCTCTACAAAAAATTAAAATAGAAAATATTAGCCTGGCATGGGTCCCAGCAGTTTGGGAGTCTGAGGCGGAAGGATCACTTGAGCTCAGGAGTTCAAGACCAGTCGGGCAACATAGCGAGACCCCATCTCTACAAAAAATTTTTAAAAATTATCTGGGTGTGGCCGGGCGCGGTGGCTCA
>NW_012117422.1:325321-337746 GCF_000951035.1 Colobus angolensis palliatus | reverse complement strand
TGGGTGTGGTAGCACACACCTGTAGTCCCAGCTGCTCAGAGGCTGAGGCCTCAGATAGTTTGAGCCCAGGAGGTCAAGGCTGCAGTGAGTCATGATCATGCCTCTGTACTCCAGCCTGGGTGACAGAGCGAGATCCAGTCTCAAAATAAAATAAGAGAAAAGAAGATGAAATAAGACATTTTCCAGCAAACAGAAATAGTAAGAGCTAGTTCTTCAGGCAGAAGGAAGAGGATTCCAGATGGAAACACAGAGATGCAGCAAGAATAAAGAGCGGAAAGGAAACACAAGTGGGTAACCTAAGTGATGCTCGATGTGTGAGACACTAACACTCATCTCGTGTGGAGATCACTTGACATCAATTGCACAAAAGATGGGAGGGATAAACGAGGTAAAAGTGCTCTAACATACTTGCATTGTCCAGGAATGGGTAAAAGTACTCATTTGTATTAGATTTTAACAAATCAAGGATACATGTCATAATCCATGGTAACAACTATAAAAATAGTGAAATGATCTCTAGGCTAGCATGGCCACTAAAAGCATTGTAAAGTAATATATAATACACTAATAGAGAGAAAACTATAATAACAAAAACTCATCCAAAAGAAGAGGAAAACACTTACAGGAGAGGAATATAGGACCAGTGGGACAAACAGAAAATAGGTAATGTAATTATGGATTTAAGTCCCAACATGTTAGTAATGAGTAGAAATGGATAATTAAATACTCAAAGATAGATTTAAAATTTATACACACACACATATGTGTTGACATATCTTTAATGAAAAGAAACAGAAATGTTGAAAGTAAGATGATAGAAAATAAAATGAAAGTAAAATGATAGAGCATCAGACAGATGCTCCCCAGGGATCTAGAAGATTTGAACATCACAGTTAACAGACAGGATGTAATTAACATATAATTAACAGAAAAGATGTAATTAACATATATATATATAAATATATATAGCCCTCCTCAACTACAGGGTATATATTTTTTTCAAGTGCACATAGATTATTTACTAAGATAGACTGTAGGCTGGATGATAAATTTCAACAAATTTAGCAAATTTCAACAAATATGTAAGGATTGAAATCTGTACAGAGTATTTTTTCTGACCAGCGGAATTAAGTTATAAATCAATAACAAAAAGATAATTAGAATGATCCCCAAAAGTTTGGAATTAAACAATATACTTCCAGAAGAAAAACTCATGAATCAAAGAAGAAATCGCAGTGGAAATTATTTTTAAATGTTTCACTGAATGCTCATAGAAGTATGACATATCAAAACATATGTAATGCAGCTAAAGCCATGTTAGAGAGAAAGCTGCAACCTTAAATCTAGAAAGCCTAGTGAAAAGTTCTAAGCATTTCTCTCAAAGAGCAACAAAGTAAATCAAAGGAAGGAAATAAAGATCTTACATAAATTCAGTGGAAAAACAAATATACAATAGAAAAAAAAATCAACCAAGCCGAGCATGGTGGCTCACACCTGTAATCCTGGAATTACATGACCCGGGAGGCTGAGGCATAAGGATCACATTAAGCCAGGAGCTTGAGACCGGCTTGGGCAACATAGCACGAAAAATCTCTACAAGAATAAAAATAAAGCAGCCGGATGTGGCCGGATGTGGTGGCGGGCAGCTGTAGGCCGGCTACTTGGGAGGCTGAGGCAGCAGGATCACTCGAACCCGTAAATTCGCAGTGAGCTGTGATTATCTTGCCACTGCACTCCTGCCTGGGCAACAGAGTCAGACCCCATCTCAAAAAATAAAAAATAAAAAAAAGGAAACAAGAAAGAAAAAAATCAACCAAACACAAAGTTGTTCCTTTAAAACAACTAATCAAATTAACAGGTTTCTGCTGGTCAAGAAAGAAGACCCAAATGACCATTATCACGAATGAAAAAGAGACATCACTGCAAAGCCTACAGACATTAAAAATAATCATAAGGTACAAAGACATAGAATGTTGAGGAGCGATTACCAGGGGGTTCTTTAATGGGTGTAGAGTTTCAGATTTGCAAGATGAAAAAGTTCTGAAGATTTGTTTCATAATTATGTGAATATATTTACCACTACTGAACCGTATACTTTAAAATGATAGAGCTCTCTCCACCATCTTTCCATGCCTCCACGCTGCTGTGCGCGAATGTGGAGGCCGATGTTCTCAAGCGTATCCGCAGTGCCTAAAGGAGAAGCCAACACCAGGTTCTTATTCGGCCGTGCTGCAGAGTCATCATTCGGTTTCTAACGGTGATGATGAAGCATGATTCCATTGGCAAATTTGAAACCTGATAATCACAGAACTGGGAACATTGTTGTGAACTTCACAGGCCGGTTAAACAAATGTTCAGTAGTCAGCCCCAACTTTGATGTACAGCTCAAAGATCTAGAAAAAATGGCAGAACAATCTGCTCCCATTCTGACAGTTTGGATTCATTTTACTAACAACCTCAGCTGGCAACATGGACCATGAAGAAGCAAGACAAAAACACAGGTGGGAAAATTCTGGGATTCTTTATCTAGCAATGTAATACATACTTAAAATTAAAATGCCTCTTAGGTGAATCGCTTGAGCCTAAGAGTTCGAGACCAGTCAGGGCAACATGGTGAAACTCCGTCTCTACAAAAAATAGAAAAAAGTAGCCCGGCATGGTGGAGCATACCTGTGGTCTCAGCTACTCGGGAGGCTGAGGCAGGAGAATCAACTGAGCCCAGGAAGTCAAGACTGCAGTGAGCCGTGATTGCAGCACTGCACTCCAGCCTGGGCAACAGAGGAGATCATCTCTCAAAAAAAAAGGTTTTAAATTACATTAAAAAGTAAAATGCTTCAATGGACGAAAACCAAAACAAATAATTAGAATGGTTGAGATGGCAAATTTTATATGCTTTTTGCTACACACATGCACACACAAATGGGGTTATGAGAACGTTGTTAGTAAATTCTGAAAATGATGATTTTCAAAAATACAAAGTACCAAAATTGATGCAGGAAGAAATAGGAACCCAAATTCTCCTACGTCTAGGTAATAAATTGAATCCACAGTTTAAATACTTCCTCAGAAAAAAACCCTAGGCCTAGATGATTTCATTGGTGAATTCTTTATAATTTTTAAGGGAAAAAGTAGCACCAGTCTTCCACAAATTTGTCCTGAGACTAGAAAAAGAGGAAAACTTCCCAAGTCCTTCTATATCTTGTAAATCTGAAACTCCGTGCCCATTGAAGAACCCCCAGTAATCGCTCCTCTACACTGTTTCTTTGTACCTTATGATTATTTTTAATGTCTGTAGGCTTTGCAGTAATGTCTCTTTTTCATTTCTGATAATGGTCATTTAGGTCTTCTTTCTTGACCAGTAGAAACCTGTTAATTTGATTTGATAGCAAATCATTACAAAGGCATTACAAGAAAGAAAATTACAAGTTAATTTCTTTTGTGAATACAGATGTAAATTTTTTCTGTGTTTTCGAGATCAAGTCTCGCTCTGTCGCCCAGGCTGGAGTGCAGTGGCACAATCTCAGCTCACTGCAATCTTCGCCTCCCAGGTTCAAGTGATTCTCCTGCCTCAGCCTCCTGAGTAGCTGGGATTACAGGCGCCTGCCACCACACCTGGCTAATTTTTGTATTTTTAGTAGAGACAGGGTTTCACCATGTTGGCCAGGCTGGTCTGGAACTCCTGACCTCATGTGATCCATCCATCTTGGCCTCCCAAACAGATGTAAATGTTTTAAGAAAATATTAGCTAAGGCCGGGCGTGGTGGCTCACACTTGTAATCCCAGCACTTTGGAAGGCTGAGGCGGGCAGATCATTTGAGGTCAGGAGTTTGAGACTAGCTTGACCAACATGGTGAAACCCCATCTCTACTAAAAATACAGAAAAATTAGCAGGGGCGTGGTGGTGCATGTCTGTAGTCCCAGCTACTTGGGAGGCCGAGGGAGGAGAATCGCTTGAACCTGGGAGGCGGAGGTTTCAGTGAGCTGAGATTGCGTCACTGCACTCCAGCCTAGGCGACAGAGCGAGACTACATCTCAAGAAAAAAGACATTTGTATTAAAAGTCTTAAAATGAAGAGACAATGATTAAACACATGGAACTTAAAATTACAATTAGAATTGGTACAACAATAAAATTTTGCTCTTTGCTTCTGAAGCAACACCCTATAACAGGTAACTTTAAATTTTTTTAATGGTATAAAAGGAGAGCTAAATACCTGAAAATGTAAATAAAGTGAAACAAAGGAAAGGAAACAAATTTATTGCAAGAGACAGAAATTACATTTTAAAGGCTGAAAATAATAAAGAAATTTACTACACGGCAGGCCCCTATTGTCTTGGCTCCTTCGGAAAGATGACTGAAAGGAAACTGGGAAATGGTTTGGGGAATAGCAGATCCGGGATATGGTGGGAAGTTCACAGGTTGGCACTGGTTGGGACAGCTGAGTGTTGAAGGTATTCTACAGTCACGAGGGTGCTGGGGGGCCTGAATCACATTTACAAAGTCTTTGTACTGTAGTTTTTTGTTTGTTTGTTTGTTTGTTTTAAGACAGAGTCTGGCTCTGTCGCCTAGGCTGGAGGGCAGTGGCATGATCTCAGCTCACTGCAACCTCCGCCTCCCAGGTTCAAGCAATTCTCCTGCCTCAGCCTCCCAAGTAGCTGGGATTGGGATTACAGGTGCACACCACCATGCCCGGCTCATTTTTTGTATTTTAGTAGAGATGAGGTTTTACCATTTTGGCCAGGCTGGTCCCGAAGTCCTGACCTCAAATGATCCACCCACCTCAGCCTCCCAAAGTGCTGGGATTACAGGCATGAGCCACTGTGCCTGGCCTGGCCTGTTTAAACAGTGATTCATTAAAATCTGTTACTTCCGGCTCAAGCCTGTAATCCCAGCACTTTGGGAGGCCGAGACAGGCAGATCACGAGGTCAGGAGATCAAGACCATCCTGGCTTACACGGTGAAACCCCGTCTCTACTAAAAATACAAAAACTAGCTGGGCGAGGTGGCGGGCGCCTGTAGTCTCAGCTACTCGGGAGGCTGAGCAGGAGAATGGCGTAAACCCGGGAGGCGGAGCTTGCAGTGAGCTAAGATCCGGCCACTGCACTCCAGTCCGGGCGACAGAGCAAGACTCCGCCTCAAAAAAAATAAATAAATAAAATAAAATAAAATAAAATAAAATCTGTTACTTCCAACCAAAAAGAAAAAAAAAAAAAGTTACACTTAAAACACACACACAAAAGAACACAGAAGGCCAGGCATGGTGGCTCATGCCTGTAATCCCAGCACTTTGGGAGGCCAAGGTGGGCGAATTGCAAGGTCAGGAGATCGAGACCATCCTGGCTAACACAGTGAAACCCATCTCTACTAAAAGTACAAAAATTAGCCGGGCGTGGTGGCAGGCACCTGTAGTCCCAGCTACTCGGGAAGCTGAGGCAGGAGAATGGTGGGTGAACCTGGGAGGCGGAGCTTGCAGCGAGCCGCAATCTTGCCACTGCACGCCAGCCTGGGCAACAGAGCGAGATTCCCTCTCAAAGAAAAAAAAAGAACACAGAAAATGTGCAGAACTGCAACATGTTTTCACAGCTAATTAAGAACAAATACTACCATTGTCCCTAGACTCCCCTTTGATACAATAGGTAAACAAAATGGACTTTCTGTGATTGATTTTGACACTTCTGGCGCCCCACACTGTGGCGCTGTCAGCGTTACAGTCCCAGTTCAGATGTGCAGGACCTCTGGTGGGAAACACTCATCCAGCTTTGCGTGGACATCATCGAAGTGGCCGTCAGTCGTGGGGTTGCCATGTGTTTATCTTAATAGGTACAAAAAAAGGGTTTGATAAAATTCAACACCTATTGTTGATTGATTTTTTTTTTTTTTTTTTGGAGACAGAGGTTTGGTCTGTGGCCCAGGCTGGAGTGCAATGGTGCAATCTCGGCTCACTGCAACCTCTGCCTCCCGGATTCTCGTGCCTCGGCCTCCCCAGTAGCTAAAACTACAGTCATGCACCATCATGCCCAGCTAATTTTTTTTTTGTAATTTTAGAAGAGACAGGGTTTTGTTATGTTGGCCAGGCTGGTGTTGAACTCCTGGCCTTAAGTGATCCACCCATCTTGGCCTCCCAAAGTGCTGGGATTACAGGCATGAGCCACCGCGCCCAGCCTCCGTTCTTGATTTTAAAAGAAAATAACTTTTAGCAAACTAGGAAAAACAGAGTACTTCCTTAATCTAATAATGGATATTTTCAAAACTACCGCAAACTGTATACTTAACAGTGAAATATTAAAAACTTTTTCCCTAAGATCGTAAATAAGGTTATCCGCTGTCACTCTCTTTTTCAACATTATATTGACAGTGTTAGCCTAATATTACCATATGGCAAGAAAAAGAAAGAAAATGTGTAAGGATTAGAAAGGGAGAATGAAACTGTCACTCTTCACAGAGAAAATGATTATATGTGGAAAATTCAGTATATTCTACAAATCTGCTCTTAAAATGAATAAGTAAATTTTTTATTTTATTTTTATTTATTTATTTATTTATTTATTTTGAGATGGAGTCTCGCTCTGTCGCCCAGGCTGGAGTGCAGTGGTCGGATCTCAGCTCACTGCAAGCTCCGCCTCCCGGGTTCATGCCATTCTCCTGCCTCAGCCTTCCGAGTAGCTGGGACTACAGGCACCCGCCACCTCGCCTGGCTAGTTTTTTGTAGTTTTTAGTAGAGACGGGGTTTCACCGTATTAGCCAGGATGGTCTCGATCTCCTCACCTCGTGATCCACCCGTCTTGGCCTCCCAAAGTGCTGGGATTACAGGCTTGAGCCACCGCGCCCGGCCGAATAAGTAAATTTAACAGGATCAATTATATTTCTATAGACTAACAATAAGCAATTTAAAATGAAATTTTTGGCCAGGTGCAGTGGCTCACACCTGTAATCCCAACACTTCGGGAGGCCGAGGTGGGCAGATCACGAGGTCAGGAGTTCAAGATCAGCCTGACCAACATGGTGTAACCTCGTCTCTATTAAAAATACAAAAAATAGCCGGGTGTGGTGGCAGATGCCTGTAATCCCAGCTACTCAGGAGGCCAAGGCAGGAGAATCGCTTGAACCCAGGAGGTGGAGGTTGCAGTGAGCTGAGATCATGCCATTGCACTCCAGCCTGGGCAACAAGAGCAAAACTCCATCTCAAAAATAAATGAATAAAAGATAAATAAATAAAATGAAATTTTCAATAAGATAACATTTACAAAAGCATCAAAAAACATACTGAGGAATGTATCTAAGAGAAGATATGCAAGGCTTTTATACAGAGAACGATTATGTGTTATTGACAGAAATTACAGATGGCCTAAATGAATATAACAGGTTGATGGAATGAGTGACACGATACTATGAAAGTGTTAGCTCTCTCCACAGTGACTTATAGACTTACTCTGATTTCAGTCAGATCCCAGTGGGTGGGTGTGGGTGGGTGTGTATTGAAACTTGACCAATTGATTCTAGATTTTTTTTTTTTTTTTTTTTTTTTTGAGACAGAGGTCTCACTCTGTCACCCAGGCTGGAGTGCAGTGGCACAATCATGGCTCACTGCAGCCATGACCTCCCAGGCTCAGGTGATCCTCCCACCTCAGCCTCCTGAATAGCTGGGACTACAGGCATGCTCCACCATGCCTAGCTAATTTTTGTATTTTATGTAGAGATGGGATTTTGCCATGTTGCCCAGGCTGGTCTCAAACTCCTGGGCTCAAGCAGTCCTCCTGCCTTGGCCTCGTAAAGTGTTGAGACTACAGGTGTGAGCCTCCATGCCCAGCCTGATCCTAGAATTTATGTGGAAATGGAAAGAGCTAAGAATAACAAGAACATTTTGAAGAACAGTAAAGCAAAAGGACTTAGAAACTGGAAATCAAGACTTTTGATAAAGCCACAGTAATCAAAGCAGTAAGGTATTGACGCAAGGATGGACAGATAGCAGAACAAAATAGAGTTCTGAAACAGCCATGCACGTACAGACACTTGGCTCATGATGGAAGTGGCATTGCATGAGCAGTGGGATAAGAATGGTCTTTTCAAGATGGTGCTGGCTCCACTAAATATTTATAAAGAAAGAAATGAATCTTAATTCCTACCTCACACTATACTGAAAAATTGACTTGAAATGTATGATAGACCTAAATGCAAAAGTTAAAACCATGAAGCTTCTAAAAAATAAGATAAAATGTCATCAAAACCTTTGGATAGGCAGAGACTTCTTAAACTGGACTCAAAAAGCCCTAACCATAAAATACAAGTTAGATAATTTGTTGCACACTAAAATTAAGAAATTTTGCTCATCAAAATACAGTTTTAGAAGAAGATACCTGCAATGCTTTTAACTCACAGAGGACTCATAGTCACAATAAAGGAGAAGAAGACTGACAACCTGATGGGAAAATGAGCGAAAGAAATAGAAACATTTCAGAGCAAACCAGATATACAAACAGCCTGCAAATGTATGAAAAGTGTTCATCCTTTTTGGTCATTGGGCGAACATACATTGAAACATAGTGAAATGCCGTTTATATACCTGCTGGAATGCTAAAATGAAAAAAAAAAAATGAACATATCCATTATTGGCACAGAAAGAGAGCCACTGGAATTCTCATTTACTGCTGGGAGTCAAAGTGGATGCAGCCGCTTTGGAACACCATCAGTGTCTGCTGACGCTGAAAATGTGCACGCCCTGAGACCCGGCAGTCCCACTCCTAGGCATCATCCCAGGGAACTGCATGTCCGTGTGTACAAAAGATAGAGAAATGAGTGTTCCTAACAGCAAGATTCAGAGAGCCCTCAGAGGAGACAATGCAAATGCCTGTCCATAAAGATGAGACAAGTAAATTGTGTGGTGGTCAGACAGTGGAACATGATGCAGTGGTGAAAATGAAGGAACTGTTGGTATATTCCATGAGGCGGATGGATGTTGCAACATAAATGTCAGACATTTGTGTGTCTGACAGAATCTAGACACAAAAGAATATATTCCCTGTTTCCATTTATATAAAATTAAAAATAGACAAAGCTAGGCTGGGCGTGGTGACTCATGCTTGTAATCCCAGCACTTTGGGAGGCCGAGGTGGGTGGATCACGAGGTCAGGAGATCGAGACCATCCTGGTTAACACGGTGAAACCTCATCTCTACTAAAAATACACACAAAAAAATTGGCCAGGCGTGGTGGCGGGCGCCTGTAGTCCCAGCTACTCAGGAGGCTGAGGTGGGAGAATTGCTTGAACTCGGGAGGTGGAACTTGCAGTGAGCCGAGATTGTGCCACTGCACTCCAGCCTGGGCAACAGAGCGAGACTCTGTCTCAAAAAAAATAAAAAGACAAAGCTAAACTATGTGCGAGAAGTCTGGATTATGATTTCCTTTGGCGGGGGAGAGAAGGCATAGTGATTGAGTGGTCACTGGAGGGACTTGTGGGGTGCTGGTAGTATTCTATTCTTGATCCAGTGATTATTTCATGGGTGTATTCTCTTTGTGGAAATTCATTGAACTGGATACTTATGATTTGTGCACATATCTGTATGTAGGTTATGCCTCAATTAAGAGTTTACTTAATAACATTATGTAGCAATAACAAAGATAATAATTAGTTGACCAGTACACATCCAGTGCATTTCCAGGTGTCAAAAAATATGTGCGCTTTCTTGGCAAAGCCAGAATCATACCATTCTCTGAAATTCAGCTGCTTGTGTGTTCCTCTCTTTGCATTGTATTTTTCTCAAGAAAACTGATTAACCGGTGTAGATTACTGACTCAAGTTCTGACCCATTTTCTTATTGCCAAAGATTTGGTATCAGCTGATCACTACCCTGACAAAAAAGATTAGGTCATTTCCACTTCTGACGGTGACTAGAAAAAGGAAACCGTTTTTGCTCTGTTCTCACCCCATAACAATCAACACAGAAGACTTCCGTGACCAAAAGTCAGTGGTGGGGGCAGTGTTGAGTGGGGCAAGGGGGCCCATATGCAAAGTAAGCAAAGCAGTTCTGCAGCAGATGCCAACTGGGTGCCCCTCAATCCCGCTCCAATGCTGTCTACCTAGAAGTGGCATCCGGTCCCCCAGAGTGAGGGCTCAGTCCCCCAAGACTGTCCCCACTTCCAGTGCCCAGGGCAAGCCAAGTGTTCTACCCATGCTTCTGACCAACTGGCTATGAGTCAGGGGCCCACAACCCCTCCTCAGGTCTGATTAATTTGCTACAGCAGCTCACACAACTCTGAGATTTTTATTTATTTATTTATTTGATTTTTTTTGAGATGGAGTCTCGCTCTGTCGCCCAGGCTGGAGTGCAATGGCGCGATCTCGGCTCACTGCAACCTCCACCTCCCTGGTTCAAGTAATTCCCCTGCCTCAGCCTCCCAAGTAGCTGGGGTTACAGGCACCTGCCACCACACCCGGCTAATTTTTTTGTATTTTTAATAGAGACAGGGTTTCACCACGTTGGCCAGACTGGTCTCAAACTCGTGACCTCAGGCCATCCGCCTGCCTTGGCATCCCAAAGTGCTGGGATTACAGGTGTGAACCACCGCACCCGGCCTGAGATTTATTATGAAGCATATTGCAAAGGATAGAGATGAAGGATGTGTCAGAAAAAGGAAAATTAAAAAGAGAATTTTAACAGTGGCCCCTGATGGCTGTAGTCGGGCACATGAATAATAAATCCTAGGCTTATAAATAAAGCTGACCTCTTGCCTGTATGAGGAGTTTAAGTAGTTCACTGACAGGCACTAGTTGTAAACCCATTTATCAGAGGTAGAACAAGGACAGGATGGAATTGGTCAACCCCTACCAGACCATAAGTTGCTGAGCCTTTCTCCCACCCCACGCAAGTGCACGTTTACCTTATGGTACAGGTAGCGTCACTGAGCACCAATCAGAACCACAAGAATGGAAAGCTGCTTCCCTGCCTCACCTCCTCTGCTCCCTCTTTCCGTGCCACGTGCATCCCCCTGTTGGAAAGTGTATATCTACTGTGCCTCATGCAGCCTCCTTTGAGGCACATTCTCCATCTATATGGAGTCTGTGTTCCTGGGCCTAAGTCTTCAAATTATGCTCAGAATAAATCCAGCCATGTGTAGTGACTCACATAGGTAATCGCAGCACTTTAGGAGGCCAAGGTGGGAGGATGGCTTAAGGCCAGGGCTTTGAAACCAGCCTGGTCAATCTAACAAGACCCTGGCTCTACAAAAGAAAAATTTAAAAATTAGCCAGACTTGGTGGTACGTACCTGTAGTCCCAATTTCTGGGAAGGCTGAGGCAGGAGAATTGCTTGAGTCCAGGAGGTTGAAGCTGCAGTGAGTTAGGATCGCACCACTGCACACTCCAGCTTGGGCAACAGAGTGAGAGCACCTCAAAAAGATAGATAGATAGATAGATAGATAGATAGATAGATAGATAGATAGATAGATAGATGATAGATAGATAGATAGATAGATAGATAGATAGATAGATAGATAGATAAAAAGAAACCCAGCCATGGTTCTCTAGTTCCGATGCCTGTTATTTCACTTTTTGGTTAACAGATGCGTAGGGCAAGGCATGTGAGAAGCAGCTTGGAGTTCAGTGCCCTCCCCTACCGGCACCTCTACGTGTTTAGCTATCCCTGAAGTATCCCAAACCCAGTCTTTTGGGTTTTTATGGAGGCTTCATTACATGGGCATGGCTGGTTAAATCACTGGCCATGGGTGATCAACTTAACCTTCAGCCCCTCTCCCCTCCCTGGAGGCTGGGGGGTGAGGCTGGAAGTCCCAGGCCTCTAGTCCTGCCTTGGTCTTTCTGGTGACCAGGCCCATCCTGGAGCTACCTGGGGGCTGCCCGCCTTCACCCACGTCTTTAGCATAAGAAAGACACCAGTGTGGAGATTCTAAGGATTCTAGGAGTTGTAGACCAGGAAGCCTGGATAAAAACCAAATGTACATTTCGCAGTATCACAGATAGCTTTAATTCATCCTGAAGAGCAGGAAACCCCCCTGTCATCGGCTCTGTTTTTCATCTTCCTCCCTTAGCACTGTTGGATCGTGCTGATACTTCTGGGGGCTGAGGATCCTTTGTCAGAAGTGAAATAGCTCATATTTTATGTGGGACCTTGCTCTTAGAGGGCTACTGTGTATAGATAACAAGCATCTTTGATCCCATTTTAAAATTTTTATTTATATTTAATTTTCTTTCTTTTTTTTTTTTTTTGAGACGGAGTCTCACTCTGTCACCCAGGCTGGAGTGCTGTGGCCGGATCTCAGCTCACGCTCCGCCTCCCGGGTTCATGCCATTCTCCTGCCTCAGCCTCCCGAGTAGCTGGGATTACAGGCACCTGCCACCACACCCGGCTAATTTTTTTGTATTTTTAATAGAGACAGGGTTTCACCACGTTGGCCAGACTGGTCTCAAACTCGTGA
>NW_012117422.1:311177-325271 GCF_000951035.1 Colobus angolensis palliatus | reverse complement strand
TTGATCTACCATATATCAGCAATGGCAGCAGTCTGTTACTAACAGCCATTAACCAAGGCATTGGACCTCTGGACCACAGATGTCCTTCCACCTCCAGGTGTGTTTGATTCTGTACATTTCTTCTTTCTTTTTTTTTTTTTTTTTCTTAGATAGTCTCACTCTGTCACCCAGGCTGGAGTGCAGTGGCTTGATCTTGGCTCACTGAAACCTCCACCTCCCAGGTTTAAGTAATTCTCCTGCCTCAGCCTCCTGTGTAGCTGGGATTGCAGGCACCCACCACCACGCCTGGCTAATTTTTATATTTTTAGTAGAGATGGGGTTTCACCATGGTGGCCAAGCTGGTCTCGAACTACTGACCTCAGGTGATCCACCCACCTCGGCCTCCCAAAGTGCTGGGA
The DNA here is from genome assembly GCF_000951035.1 of Colobus angolensis palliatus. Classification (NCBI taxonomy): domain Eukaryota; kingdom Metazoa; phylum Chordata; class Mammalia; order Primates; family Cercopithecidae; genus Colobus; species Colobus angolensis. Next base: position 324,873 of record NW_012117422.1, on the reverse strand, counting down.
TTACAGGCATGAGCCACTATGACCAGCCTGTATTTAATTTTTATTTATTAAAAAAAAATTGTTTAGGGATGGGGTCTCACTCTGTTCAGCCCAGGCTGGACTTGAACTCCCGGGCTCAAGCGATCCTCCCACCTCAGCCTCCCTAGTAGCTGGGATTGCAGATACTGACCTTGAAGCCCGACTTCATGCCAGTTTTTTAAATGCAGAAGACTTTTAACATAGAAAAGTTAAGAAAACAGAGATTGCCCTGCCACTCATGAGGTAGCACTGAAATGTTTTCATTTAATACTCGTCTGTTGAGTAATCTGCTGAGATTATAGGTGCAAACCTCCATGCGCATCAAGTTCCAGTATCTCTAATCCTAATTTCAAGACTTGTAAAGCTATAGTAATCAAGACAATATGGTGTTAGTGTTGTTAAAAGAAAAACTTTAGAGAAACTAAATTTAACAGTTTAATTGAACAAGAGTGATTGAAGAATTGGGCAGCCCCTAGGACTGAAAAAGGTTCAGAGCAACTCTAGGGCTGCACTGTGGTCAGATTTATGGACAGAAAAAGGGAGGTGAGGTACAGAAACAGCTGGATGGGTGAAGCTAGGCCTTTGCCTCACTGAACCTGGTTTGCATTGTTGGCCGCCTGTGATTGGCTGAAACTCAGCCGCTGGGATTGGCTGAGACTCAGCTGCTGGGATTGGCTGAGACTCAGCTCCTTGGTACAGGAGTCGGTTACAGTCTGTGTCACACGTCCAGTTAGGTGACAGTTCATGGTGTATGGAGAAACCTTGAGGCTGAACTTAAAATATGTAAGGAAGCAGTTTAGCAATTTAACAGCACAAAGACAGACAAATGGATTGCTGGAACAGAATAGTGCCCAGAAGTAGACCCACACGTTTACAATCAATAGATTTTCCGTAAAGGTGCCAAGACAGTTCAGTGGGGGAAAGGATAATCTTTTAAACAATCAACAACTGAACAATTGGATATCCATATGCAAAATAAATAAATACATAAAATGAACTCCAACTCTTATTTTCTACCATTTTCAAAGATTTACTTGAAGTGGACCATCTAAGTGTCAGAACTAAAACTGTAAAGCTTCTAGATGAACATGTAGGAGAAAATCTTAGTGACCTTGAGATTCTTAAATCTGACACAAAAAGCACAAACTGTAACAGGAAAAAATCAATAAATTTTATCTTACCAAAATTTGAAACTTTTAATCTTCAAAAGATATTGTTATAAAAATGGAAAGGCAAGCCACAGACTAGGAGGAAATATTTGCAAAATGTAAGTCTGGCAAGACTTGTATTGAGCATTTTTTTTATTTTTATTTTTTGAGACAGGGTCTCGCTCTGAAGCACAGGCTGGAGGGCAGTAGTGCAGTCTCGGCTCACTGCAGCCTCTGCTTCCCAGACTCAAGCGATCCTCCCATCTCTGCCTCCCAAGTAGCTGGGACTACAGGTGCTCACCACCACACCTGGCTACTTTTTGTATTTTTAGTAGAGATGGGGTTTCGCCGCGTTGCCTAGGCTAGTCTTGAACTCCTGAGCTCATGTGATCTGCCTCGGCCTCCCAGAATGCTGGGATTACAAGCATGAGCCACCGTGCTGGCCTGGAATTGTTTTTAAACCCTTATACTTGATCATATGAAGACAGCCCAAGCTGGGCATGGTGGTTTGTGCCTATAATCTCAGCACTTTGGGAGGTTGACGCAGATTGCTTGAGCTCAGGAGTTCGAGACCAGCCTGGCCAATGTGGTAAAACCCCATCTCTATTAAAAATACAAAAATCAGCTGGGCATTGTGGCCCATGCCTGTCATCTCAGTTACATAGGAGGCTGAGGCACAAGAATCTCTTGAACCCAGGAGGCGGAGATTGCAGTGAGCCGAGACAGCACCATTGCCCTCCAGCCTGGGCAACAGAGCAAGACTCTGTCTCAAAAAAAATTTTTTTAAGAAATTTTTTTAAAAAGCCCAATTTTTTTAATGGGCTAAAGATTTGAACAAAACACTTCACAAAAGAAGATATACAGTTGGCTAATAAGCCCATGAAAAGATGCTCAATATTATTAGTCATCAGGGAAATGCAAATTAAAACCACAATGAGAAACTACTACACTCCTGCTAGAATGCCTATACTTTTCCAAGACTGACCATATGAAGTGTTTGTGAGTATGAAAAGGAGCTGGGACTACTATGTGCTGCTGGTAGGGCCATCTTTTTTTTTTCTTTCTTTCTTTCTTTTTTTTTTTTTTTGAGATGGAGTCTCACTCTGTCGCACAGGCTGGAGTGCAGCGGTGCAATCTCTGCTCACTGCAAGCTCCACCTCCTAGATTCAAGTGATTCTCCTGCCTCAGCCTCCTGAGTAGCTGGATTATAGGTGCCTGCCACCACCACGCCCGGCTAATTTTTTGTATTTTTAGTAGAGACGGGGTTTCACCACGTTGGCCAGGCTGGTCTTGAACTCCTGATCTCGTGATCCGCCTGCCTCGGCCTCCCAAAGTGCTGGGATTACAGTCATGTGGCGTGATCTTGGCTCACTGCAACCTCTGCCTCCTGGGTTCAAGGGATTCTCCTGGCTCAGCCTCCCAAGTAACTAGGACTACAAGTGCCTGCCACCATGCTCGGCTAATTTTTGTATCTTAGTAGAGACAAGGTTTCACTACGTAGGTTAAGCTGGTCTCAAACTTCTGACCTCAAATGATCCACCCACCTTGGCCTCCCAAAGTGCTGGGATTACAGGTGTGAGCCACCACACCCGGTCAGGACCATCTTAGAACAGCCTGGCAGTTTCTGAAAAAGTTCATTTTTTTACAGTCATTTCACTTCTGAGTATTTACAAGTCTAGGAGACATGAAAGCATATGTTCACACAATGTATGTGCACAGATGTTCATAGCAACTTTATTTGTAAGAGCCAGTTTATACTATACGATTCCACTTACATAAAATTCTAGAAAGATGCAAACTAATCTATGTTTCCCTGGCAATAGGAGTAGGGTAGAAAGACAGGGAAGGGATTGAGAGGCACCAGGAAACTTTGGGGTGGTGGATATGTTCGTTATCTTGATTCTGGTGTCAGTGTCACTGGCGTATACAGCTGTCAGAGCTCACCAAAGTATGTCCTTTAAACATGTGCTTTTCATTATATGTCAGTTATACCCCAGTAAAGCTTAAAAACAGTTTTATAGAAAAGGAAATGTAAGCATGGCTTAACTTTGAGTAACACAAATAGTCAAATAACATAAATATGGAATTTTAAAATCAAAATATAATTATATTGGGGCAATGGAAATTATGTGCAATGGCGGAGCGGAGGGAGGGGGGCAGTTAGAAGAAAATCCTCATCTTCCACAGTGGGAATTCAGTAGATAAAATCTAAGACTGAAAAAATTCAGAAGGATCAACATAGGCATATTAGGTTGCAGTGAGCCGAGATCACACTACTGCACTCCAGCCTGGGCGACAAGAGCAAAACTCCGTCTCAATATATATATATATATATATAATCAGAGCCTCCAAGTCACACCCCAAGTCTGCCCAGCTGATGAGGGGGCTCCGTGCCCATCCCCAGGACCAAACCGGAACAGGTGCTCAGATGAGAGGGCTGGGGGCAGTCCTCCATAAGATGGTGTGCCCAGGAAAAAGTCTTCACATTTCTAAGTGGAACCTTTTAAGAGCACCAGGCAGCTTTTGCTTTGCGCAGCTCCAGTAGTTAGTCTCTTGGGGATCCGAAGATTGGAACTTAGATGCTTAAAGCTTGAATTGAAGGATGCCTGCACTCTTTGTATTTCTCTAATGAGAGCCCCACATGAAGGACAATTAAGAAAATGTCATGCTTCAAAGATAACCTGCATTGTTTCCTCCAAGCCGTGTGAGAAACATAGGCCTGGTGACCTATTAAGTCTCTTTTTCTTCTTCCTTTTCCAGGTGGTCACTTTTTTCATCGCAACTCCTTGTCCCCTCGGAGTCTGGTGTATGAAAGCGAGTTCTCCACAATCGAACCTTCTTTGGACATGTATGATGAGAACAAAACCTGAATTTTAAACACGGGCTCTTGGGGTCACTGCTTTTGTGATTTGGTTTCTGATCACCTTTCTTATTTTGTATTCTCCTGTCAGCATCCGTTTTGGAAGAATGGCAGCACTTTCCAAGCACAGGTTGGGGTTCAGGGTTAATTTGCAGAGTTCCCCAAGGTGAGGCATTGAGGACAGTAGTATTGCCCAGGTGAGCCTTGTGGTATTGAAAACCCGCCCAAGCTGATCATTGAAGGTGGGCGCCCAGCAAGCCTGGCTGTTTGCAGAGAAGAGGCTGGGCCCAGGATTAACGTTGCATTGGAGACGCATCTCTGAATACTCACATGCTTTTCTGTGCCAGGGAAGCTGGGGTTTTTAACATCCTTTTGTGGTCCCTGCTTACGATGCATACCTCCCTGTGGGAGAAGCTTCCTACCCGTGTGGCGTGCAGGTGCTGCTCCCTGACTGGCTCTGGATGCTCCCCTCTCGCTTGTTCTACTTCCTGCTGAAGGGTCTCTTCTAAAGGGGGTTGAGAGAAGGCTTTGCCTTTGTATCTCCTCTGAGACTGACCACCCACTTCCTGCCAGGGCAGGGCTGTGGGAGACGCAGGCCGTGGGGCCGGGTCTGTGTGCGGGGCCAGGCAGCCATCTGCATTGCCATTTTCCAGCCTCCATGTTAAGCATGACGTAAAGTGACAAGTGTTTATGTCAGCACAAAAACACTGAAGGCTCTTCCATCCTGCAGCCTGTGGACATTCCTACTCGGCCACCCCTGAGTATAGGGAGTGTGTGTATAGGGAGGTGGCACCTGGGAGCCCAGCCCAGCAGTGTCTCTCGGCACAGTGATTTCAGGGGGGATGGCCAGCAGTTGTGAAAAACAGAATGATCTGGAATGTCTCATTGGGAAGGCCAAACCCTCTTCTTGCTGCAGATGCCAGATAAGCTCCCACCTTCAGTGTCCACTGTGCAGCCCAGTCCTCTCCACGAGTCCCAGCATAGCATGAAAAAGGTACAGGAGCACCAGCTGCCAGGCTTACAGGACAGGGTGCAGCAGCCAGCATCCCAGGCCAGCATCCCAGGCATCAGGGACATGCAGGATCTTCCCACACACCTGGGACGACATCGAATTAACATGATGAGAAAATTGCATCTTGTGAGTAATCCCAGTACAGAACCACCATGGGCAAATTTATAAAACGAATCTGCACACCCTCTTTGCAAAAGGACACACCTGAGTTGAGTCTGCCTGTCCTCACTGGTATGAGCTGCGTGGGGGCGTGAGGCGCACAGACTCCGGCTGTGAGAAGAGGAACCTCAGTCTGCACATGCCTAGGGTCAGATTTGACAGCAAACCAAGCAGATGCGTGAATCCCCCACCCTGTTCTCACTGACTGTGGAACATAAATTTGAAGTGAACACTTGCCATTTTTCCACGTGCAGCTTCTCCCAAAGTGTCTTTTCTCGTGACGTGTCAATAACATGCCTCAGACACAGGTGTGCCTGAAAGAAACCTGCAGAGCCCCGGATGGGGACAGCCTTCAGGAGCATTGTCAGAGAGCGAGCAGTGGCATTTCATTTTCGCTCATTTGAGACTAGAATGGTGCAGATTTTAAAGGTCTTAGCAGCTTTTGTGTTTTACCTTTTACCAAGGGCTTTGGGTTGTTTTGTTTTTTTCTTTATGATAGTCTTTGTACTATAAAAATATTTTCAATGAGCAACTTCAATATAGCATCGTTCAGAAAAACAGGTTTCCCCATTGGGCTCTCAGAGAGAGGATGAGTCTACAGGAGGCTAGAACCCATTTGCTGGAGGTTCCAGACACGCGCCTGCATTTATGTGTTTGGCCTACCTGAAAGATAGGAGAGCTCAGTTCTGATTGTTGCCATGTCTATACCACCTCCTTGTTTTCCCAAACCAAAACTCAGACCCCAATGTAGCATTTTCTCCTGATTTGAGGTCCTACCAAGGTGTATACATTAAATTCCACTCAAGACAGTTTCTTTACTGAAAAGGTATGAAATTACTTGAGAAGAAATAAAAATTTCAGGCCCCTAGAATCTGTCTATTAATATACCATGTGAATTTCTGGGAAATCTGGGGCACACTCACTGTAGAATCACCAAGGAGGCATTCCTTGCAGGGGAGCATCCTCAGAACCGTGCTGTGGATCCTAACCTGACACCCTTTTCTGTAAAATCGGGGTCACTCTCTGGCTCAGCTACAGAACGGCCTGTCTTTGTCAGGAGGGACACTAACTTCTCATTAAGGTCATGCTCTTCAGGAATAAAGAGGAAAATTTGGTTTTTGGTTTCCAGGTTTTTATTTTTATTTTTGTTTTTGTTTTGTGACAGGGTCTCTTGCTCTGTCCCCCAGGCTGGAGTACAGTGATGCAACTTCAGCTCACTGCAGCCTCCACCTCCTGGGCTCAAGTGATCCTCCCACCTCAGCCCACCGAGTAGCTGGGACCACAGGCACGCGCCACCACAGCCAATTTTTGTATTTTCTGTAGAGATGTGAGACTTCGCCATGTTGCCCAGGCTGGTCTTGAATTCCTGGGCTCAAGCAATCCACCACCACCTCGGCCTCCCAAAGTTCCGGGATTCCAGTTGTAAGTCACCATGCCCAGCCAAGAATGGCATTTTTTTTTTTTAATCCCAAATAGCCTCTTTACTAGCTGCGCTGCTGGGGGAAATCCCTGCTAAGTCGGGACCCTGGCAGGAAGTGGTCGGGGCTGCTTGTCCGGTGAGCATTGCGAGGTCACACATTGCCACGTGGGCAGTGCTGCCCTGAGGCACTTGGGGGGCATTGTTCTGCCTGCTGCGGGTGTGATGGGGCACCGAGAGTGAGTGTCTCAGTTCTCGCAAGTCTTCCACCAGCAGTGGTTATTAGGAAGTGTGTGATAACCTCAGTCATTGTTGAGGGGGGAACTATTTGAAGTAAGGAAGAGGGTGAGGAGTCAGCTATTTACACCACACACCCACCTGCCTGCCTCCAGTGGACTGCTGTGAGCTGGGCCTGTGCCAGGTGAGCAGAACCATGGGCATGTATGGCAGGATGAGCAAGTCTAGGGCCAGGGCAGCCATCAGCATCCTCGGGGAGTTGGTTGTGACTATTGAAATGCAAATACTTAAGCTTTGGTGATTTTTTTTTTTTTTTTGAGATGGAGTCTAGCTCTGTCTCCCAACCTGGAGTGCAGTGGCGCGATCTCGGCTCACTGCAAGCTCCGCCTCCCGGGTTCACGCCATTTTCCTTCCTCAGCCTCCTGAGTAGCTGAGACCACAGGCGCCCGCCACCACGCCCGGCTAATTTTTTGTGTTTTTAGTAAAGACGGGATTTCACTGTGTTAGCCAGCATGGTCTCGATCTCTTGACCCCGTGATCCACCCACCTCAGCCTCCCAAAGTGCTGGGATTACAGGTGTGAGCCACCGCGCCTGGCCAAGCTTTGGTGACTTTTAACATCCTAAGGGAGGAACTGCCCATAGTAGCCCTCCTTTCCTGTTATTCCAGGGGGAAGGGAGGCGAGACAGCCAGGGCTTCCAGCGCCGGAGGTGGAGCTCAGCAGCCAGTTATGGTGGTGAGCATGTCTGCCCAGGGCTGCCTGCCTCTGCCCTCCTCTTGGGAAGACAAGCTCTGCCCCCAGCTAAAAACTCACAATCCTGATGAGCCTTGCTTTTGCAGATAGGCCCCATCTCCCAGCTCCCCTGGTGGTCCTTAGGCCTGGCTAAGAGGCACATGGACAAGGCACTGTCTTGAGCACTGGTCTGGCACCTGCCAGCCTCCCTGATGCAGCAGCAGCCCCAGCTGCCAGTGAGTCTGATGATATTTGGAAAAGTATTTTTTAAAATGAGATTACTGAATTTTACAAACTTGACATTTTCTATCGGCTTTAGAAGCTCTTCTCATGTTTTTATTCCCCTCACATCCAATCCATTCATTGAGCTGCATGCTAAATCAAATTGGTTTTTTTATATTTTTATTTTTTTAGAGACAGGATCTCGCTTCGTCGCCCAGGCAGGAATGCAGTGGCACAATCATGGCTTGCTACAGCCTTGACCTCCTGGGCTCAAGTGATCCTCTCACCTCAGCCTCCCCAGTAGCTGGGACTACAGGCTCATGCCACCCACGCCTGGCTGAAGCTAGTTTTAACTGAAGAAAAATCAAAGTGTTCTCTTGCTGTTAACCTTTATTATTGAGGCATTGGCTCTGCTATAGGAAAACAAGGAGGTGATGTTAATGTCAGTGGTTGACATTAACCGCTGGCAAGTGGCAATGTGGTTCCTTGACAAGTGGTTGCTGCTATTAAATGTCAGGAAACAAAAACACTGATTTTAGAGAAGTAGAATGTAGAAGGAAAAGAGTGGGGTTCTACAGTTAATATCATCAGCAGACTTTTATTAAGCTCTCAGTCTGTGCAAACACATATACTTGAAGTTGGGGTGAATCCGTGACCATTAAAATTTTGGCTGTTCTAGACAATGGGCACATTATCAACCAACTGGGCTGTGAGAGCAAATGATAAGAGGGTGAATCTGGATGAGGAGGGACTTCCAGGGCACAGGTGAAGGAGAGGCATTGCAGCCATAGAGAGGCCCAAGCGAACAGTCAAGAGAAGGCAGGGACAGTGGCCAGGAGGCAAGGACAGCACTTCCTGGGCAGGGAAGGCTTGCCAGGGGGACCAGACTCCTGTCTCTGGAAAGAAAAGGAGCCGCACTGGGGGTCAGGGAGGCTCAGCACGGCCCCGGCCTGGGATACCAGTCCTGCCTGAGGGCCGAGGCAGAGGGGGACATTCACAGACCCCACACCAGGCTCTGACACCAAGTGGAAGAGGAGGGAGACTGAGGCAGAAACCTGGGCTTCCCGGCCTGGTGCCTGGGTGGGTGTTGATGGGACCCAGGGAGAGTCCTGTGGGGATACTTCAGGTCTGGGCTGGCAGGGGCTCTGGAAGGAGGCATGGAGGTGCGAACCTGGTGCCCAGTGGAGGTGCAATGGGGGTGAGGTGGCCAGGGTGCAGACCCCTGCATCAGAATGCCTGCGAAGCTGTGTTTGTTTGTTTATTTATTTATTTATTTAGAGTCAGGGTGTCACTCTGTCACCCAGACTGGAGTGCGGCGGCGCAGTCTCAGCTCACTGCAAGCTCCGTCTCCCAGGCTCAAGTGATTATCCTGCCTCAGCCTCCCAAGTAGCTGGGTTTACAGGTACACGCCACCACACCCAGCTAAGTTTTTGTATTTTTAGTAGAAACGGGGTTTCACCGTGTTGGCCAGGCTGGTCTCAAACTCCTGATCTCAAATGGTCTGCCTGCCTCGGCCTCACAGAGGCTGGAATTACAGGTGCAAGCCACTGCACTGGCCTGTTTTTAAATTTTTTTAGAGACAAGATCTCACTCTGTTGCCCAGGCTGGAGTGCAGTGGTGTAATCTCGGCTTACTGCAGCCTCGACCTCCGGCGCTAAAGCGATTCTCCCACCTCTGCCTCCCGAGTAATGGGACTACAAGCGCATGCCACCACACCCAGCTAATTAAAAAAAAAAAATTTTTAGAGACGGAGTTCTCCATGTTGCCCAGGCTAGCCTCAAACTCCTGGGCTCCAGTGACCCTCCGGCCTTAGTGTCTCAGAGTGCTGGGATTACAGGCGTGAGCCACCACGCCCAGTCAGAAGCTGTGTTTTAAGTGGACATGCCATCTTGTCCCGCTGAAGTATCTCCATGTAATCACAATATCTATGGCACCCAAATCTCCTCCTTCCTCCTCCCTCCCCAACACACCCCCACAGGTGTGCACACACTGACAGGCGCTGGAGGCAGAATCTCCCAAGGGGGGCTGGTCAGGAGAGGTGTCCCTGAGTTCAGATGGAGGTGGAAGCCAGAGTGGGGCTGGAACCGCCCAGTGACATGAGGATGGGGCTTGGGATAAAGCCCTAGGGACACTGACATTTAAAGTGTGGACAGAAGGAGCTACTGAAGCCAACGGATTTAGAAAAGCGATTCAGTACGATTTCCTTCTTCACGAACGGCTGTCCAACTAGCTCTCACTTCCTCTCCTGTGTTCAGTGTCAACCAGAAGCAGAGTTTAATGTGACTAAAGTCAACATTGGCTCACATTGTCAGTGAGTGTGGGGAGATGAGTAAGGGCTCATCGCAGGGCGATACCCACAGCTGAAAATAGCGCCTTCCCCTCCCAGGTCTGATTAGAGCAGTTGTTACCTATGAAGGGCGTGGAGTTTGGGCTTGTATTTTGGCCTTGTTGGTAAAGCATTCCAAAGCTTCGACACACCCTCCTTTTAACCCATTAGGAAAGGCTGTTGATTGTAATCTTCACACAGTGCCCTGGGCTATGGCTATGAGCCTTGCAGAAGAACTGGGAGAAGGCCTGCACGGATTTGAAGTAAGGTAGCATCAGAAAAAACACCGGAAGAAGGCAGGTGGGGACAAGGTGCCTGTGTCTGCTCCTTGGAATTCCTTTCCTTATTGTCTGAGGCAAGTACAGGGAGAGCAAAGCAAAGCAAATCTGCACCTAGGAGGAACGTTCCCTGGTGAGGCCTGGGACTGGCTCCCCTGTGTCTCCTGGGGGCTCCGAGGTTCAAGGCCACACTGGCCTCCTGAGGCCTGGCTGAGGCGGCTGGGTTGGGGGTCAGGAGGCCCCCAGTAGCCATGAAGCTCCTCCGGGACATTGCTAAAGGTTCACCCTCTTTTTTGTGGGTGTCCTGGAAGATCCCAAAAAACTGAGCTTTGAAGAAGAGAGGCCGAGAGGGTCTCCAGCTGCCTGCGTTCTCCACAGCTGTGGCCCCACAGCTTCCAGTGACCGTGGAGGGGCAGGCGCCATCCGCCTCGACTGCTGAAAGGATGATGCTCGTATGCCTGAGTCTTGGCTCCTGTGGTCCCACAAAGACCCTCTGGGGGCCGCCCGGTCGTCACCTGGACTCATCTTGGGTTTTCCTTCCCTTTCCACCCTAAGCTCAAGGCATTTTTTTCCTGTTTTCTTCACTCTAACTTGGGGAAGAAGGAAGATCCTTTATGGGGAAAAAAAAAAAAAAAAAAAAAAAAAAAACAACTTTGAACGTCCTGCAACTTGAGTTTTAAGCTTTCAGAAGTATTCAGTGCTTCTGGCCCGCTCAGACCTCTGCCTGGGCTGCGGAGTTCCTCCTGTTGACTCCTCCTCCCTATGCACACACCACAAACGCTCTCGGTGGCCCAGCCACCCCTGAAAGCAGTGCTGGTAGCCAGACGCCGCCAAGGTCCCCTCCCGAGCCAAGGGTGGCGCTCCGCCCAGCGCACACACATTTCTCCTGTGGAACGCAGGGGCATGTGGTGAGCAGGCTCCTGTCAGTTGAGGCGGGGGCTTCCGGCCCTTCTTTGCTCTCCTGTCAGGCTGCCCAGCTCCCGGCGGCACATGGTGGCCTGGCAAGGCTGACTTGGCCTCCTCAGTTCTCCACCCATCCACAGATCGTCGCCTTCCATAGCCACCTCTCTATAGCCACCAACATCTGCGGAGCGTCACAGATAGTGGTTCTGAGCTGGGGTTTACAAATTTAACCCAACACAGAGTGAATTCAAATTTGCCTTTGGAACACCCTTTATCTCCAATTAAGTGCAAGTATATTTACACTATGTGATATTTAAAGGACTTCTTCAATGACTGGGAGGTACTGAACCAAGATGTTTGTAAAGAAACAGTGGGGTGAGGTGGTTAGGTAGAATATAACATCCTGGCCATTTCTTTTCCTTCAGGTGAGTAAGCGCTCCTATAGCAGAAAGGCTGCGGGTTGCTGGCTGTGCTTTGTGGACTGGGCCAGTAGGTGTGGCCCAGGTTCAGGTCCTGGCACCTTGGCTGGGTGCCCAGCCTGAGACGACACGTGCCATCCTGGAGAGAAGCAGAGAGGGTGCTGTCTCCAGGCGTTCCTCAGACAGCCTGGGCCTGGCTCGTTGAGCCAGCTGGAGGAGGGGATCTCCGGACTGGGGCTTGGGGCCAGATCTACTGCAGAGAGGCAGTAACTCTGTCTAAAGAGAAAACTTGTCCAGTGTGATTACAAAAACAGGAAAAGGCTCCGAGCTAGGAAGTGATATTTGAGGTGTGGAGAACATTCTTACCTGATGGAAGCATCCTGTTCCTGGACAGGAGAAGGAGCTGGTGCAAGCCCAAGGCCACATGTGTCTCAGTTGTTTTGGACCCTCCGTAGCTTTTATACTCATAAAATATTACAGTTGCCCCTTTCATATTTGGGTCATTCGAAGAGCCCACCTTACTCCAGGCTCCTGCTCACTATGCACAGCATCTCAGAAGATGGCGTACAAAACTATTTTTCTAACTATAACACAGGTAATGTGGGTGGGGAGGCTTGGGATATACCTAAACGTGGCACATGACTTACATTCCACCTTGAGGAATGAAAAGGAAACTATGCACTTGAATGTTAATTAAAATTTTAATTTAATTCATTGGATAGCTTGTGCCAGAAAGAACAGTCGATATTCAAGAAGCAACACTGGTGATTAGCTCAGTTTTGGGCCTCCCTGTAGGGGGAGTTTTCTTGTCTGGAACGCAAACACCTACAAGTAGAGTGTGAGCTGGTTCTTGACAATCAGATCTCATCAGCCCTTTGAAACGTTCTGGGCAGCACAGCTCCTCGGTCTGCATGGTTGGTGTAAGTATAATCAAGTAGTGAAATTGTATGGTATATACCTATATGCCAACAGTGTACACCTGTATGTGCAGAATTTGCTAATATAACCATTTCAATAAAAACCGACTGAAAAAGCTGATTTGACCACATGGAGTATTGTTGGTGGTAACGCGTATCCCTGAGGACTCTCTTGGTTACAAATGACAGAAAACCCAACCAAAACTGGCTAACACAAAAGGGGAATGTAATGGCTCCCCAAAGCCAAAATGCCCAGGGGTGCGTCAGGCTTGGTGTGATTTGACCCCCAAATGCTAATACCAAGACACAGGCCAACTTTGCTTCCTCCTTGGGAACCCCATTCCCAAGCGTGGCAGTCGCCCCAGCAGCACAAGAGCTGCTCCACTTCCCCAGGAGGTGGCCCAGGTCAGAAAGGTGTTTCCCTGGCCCAACTGTCTTGTTTGGAGGCACGTGGCCATCACCAGCCAGCCCCTGTGGTCACGGACAGAATGCACTGATGGCCTCAGCTGGCATGGGCTCCACTTCCACAGCTCAGGAGTCCACGCATCTTCACCTGACAGACCGGAGCTGAATGTTCTAAGGCACGGTTCCCACCGCAGAATCATGAACGACACTGCACAGACAGGAGAGGTGAATGCTGGGGGCAAAGGCAGCATGTGTCTGACACGCGTGGAAAAGAGCTGGAGCCAGAACAGTCTGGACAACAGTGCTGCCTTGCCACCCACGCAATAGTATGAACTGACAAATCATCTCGTCTTTCTGGATTTCAGCTTTATCATCTGTAAAATAGGGATCATAAAATACCTACCTCATAGGGTTGATGTGTGGGGATTATACTTTTTTTTTTTTTTTGAGATGGAGTCTCGCTCTGTCGCCCAGGCTGGAGTGCAGTGGCCGGATCTCAGTTCACTGCAAGCTCCGCCTCCCAGGTTTACGCCATTCTCCTGCCTCAGCTTCCCGAGTAACTGGGACTACAGGCGCCCGCCACCTCGCCCGGCTAGTTTTTTGTATTTTTTTTAGTAGAGACGGGGTTTCACTGTGTTAGCCA
>NW_012117422.1:307611-310462 GCF_000951035.1 Colobus angolensis palliatus | reverse complement strand
GGAGCCTCACTCTGCTGCACAGGCTGGAGTGCAGTGGCACGTCAGCTCACTGTAACCTCCACCTCCTGGGTTCAAGCAATTCTCCTGCCTCAGCCTCCAGAGTAGCTGGGACTACAAGTACGTGCCACCACGCCCGGCTAATTTTTGTATTTTTACTAGAGATGGGGTTTCACTATGTTAGGCAAGATGGTCTTGATCTCCTAACCTTGTGACCTGCCCACCTTGGCCTCCCAAAGTGCTGGGATTATAGGCGTGAGCCACCGCACCCGGCCTAGAACTCTTGTACACTGCCAGTGGGCATGTGGAGTGCTGCAGCTGCTTTGGAGAGCAGTTTGGTCACTGCTTAAAAAGTGAAACATAGCTGTACCACATGACCCAACAATACTATGCCTCCATATATGCCCAAGAGAATTAAAAACACATTCATACAGAGACTTGTACACATGTTCGTGGCAGCATTATTTATAATAGACAAGAAGGGTAAACAATCCAAATGTCCATCCACTGAAGAATGAATGAACAAAATTTGGTGCATCCATACCATGGGGTATTGTTCAGCCATAAGGAATGTTCAGCCATAAGAAGGAATATCAATACATGCTATGACATGGGTGAACCTCAAACACATGGGAAGGAAAGAAGCCAGACACAAAAGACCACATATTGTATGGTTCCATTTATATGAAGAAATGGCTAGAAAGGGAAAAATGTACAGAGACAAAATCGATTGATGGTTGCCAGGGCAAAGCTGGGGGGAAGTGGGGAATGGCAGCTAATGGGTAAGGGGTTTCTTCTGACTTGATAAAAATGTTCTGGAATTAGTGATGATGGATGTCCAGCCTAGTGAATATACTAGAAACCACTACATTTTGCACTTTAAAAAGGTGACTGTTATGGAATGTGAATTATATCTCAGAAAATCAAAAAGAAGTAAAGCTTAGCACACACATACTAAGTGCTCAATAAATGTCTGTTCTTTTTCTTCTTACAAAAAAGCATTCTTGGCCAGGCACGGTGACTCACACCTGTAATCCCAGCACTTTGGGAGGCCAAGGCAGGTGCATCACGAGGTCAGGAGATTGAGACCATCCTGGCTAACACCGTGAAACCTCGTCTCTACTAAAAATACAAAAAATTAGCTGGGCATGGTGGCGGGCACCTGTAGTCCCAGCTACTTGGGAGGCTGAGGCAGGAGAATGGCGGGAACCCAGGAGGCAGAGCTTGCAGTGAGCCTAGATCATGCCACTGCGCTCCAGCCTGGGTGACAGAGTGAGACTCCATCTCAAACAAACAAACAAACAAAACATTCTCGAGGAGTGGTCTCCAGGTCAGCAGCATCAACATCACTTAGGAGCACGTTAGGAAGGCAAACACCCTGGGAGGGAGGGGCAGCAACCGGTGTGGTTGTTTTTTGTTTTGTTTTGTTTTCAGATGGAGTCTTGCTATGTTGCCCTGGCTGATTTTGAACTCCTGGCCTCAAGTGATCCTCCCACCTCAGCCTCCCAAGTGGCTGGGCCTACAGCAGCCTGTTTGAATCAGCCTTCCAGGTGATCCTAATGTATGCCCAATTTGAGAACCACTGGAATGAAGGAACAAGACAACTCTTTACCTCCTCTCAGGGTGTTAAAAAGTGCAGATCTTCCAAATTCTTTCCCTCTAGAGAGCACAATGACAATATTAGTTCAAACTTCCAAGATGTGGACGAAAGCCCGCCTCTGCCTCTTGAAAGCTGATTCCTATATCCAGCAACATTGCAGAAGACTGCAGATCACTCTGGGTGTCAACTGCGTGTACCTACATCCATCACACCAAGATTCTTGATCGCCAATCACAGAAACCCACCTGGAAGCCAGGTCCAGCTCCAAGGATGGTGTAACTGCCCCCTTCCCTCTGCTCTCTAGCCAGATCCTGGTGAGGGCTCTGGCCAGCAGGGTGACCCCACATCCCAGTCGACCCCGGACAGCATGGATCCAGGCCTGTTGTCCCAGGTGGAGTTGACAGCCTCTTCATGCAGAAGGCCGTGTGTGGACTGGTGCTACCCCTGCAGGTCAACACTGGGAGACCAGGGTCCCGCATTCGCGTGCAGCCCGCCTCACGCTTGCGCACAAGCCGCCAGTGGCCCGGGGGCCAGCCCAGACCCCATCCTCAAGGCCGGCCAGCCTCCGTGACCCGTCTGTCAGGGGAGGAGCTGCACTGATTTCCAAGGATGCAGCCCGTATCAGGGCCTCCTGGCACCCGCCCTGCGCTGGACGATTCTTCTAGTCCCCGGCCCCAGTGTCAGAATTCTGAGAACTGGCCGGGCGCGATGGTTCATGCCTGTAATCTCAGGACTTGGGAGGCCAATGTGAGCGGATCACCTGAGGTCAGGAGTTCGAGACCAGCCTGGCCAACATGGTGAAACCCCGTCTCTACTAAAAATACAAAAAAAATTAGCCGGGCGTGATTGCAGGCGCCTGTAATCCCAGCTACTCAGGAGGCTGAGGCAGGAGGATCACTTAAACCCGGGAGGCAGAGGTTGCAGTGAGCCGAGATTGCACCATTGCACTCCAGCCCGGGCAACAGAGCAAGCCTCTGTCAAAAAAAAGAAAAGGAAAAAAAAGAAAAAAAAAATCTGAGAATTAGGAGGAACTGCAAACCCTTTTCCAGGCGCCCGTTGCAGTGCTAACACGCCCCGGGTTGCACGCACAACCAGCCAAAAACAGTCAAACTGTGCTTCTTTGTATCTTTCTTTCACATTGCACAGCTTTCAAAACGCCAGAAGCCCTGCTCTGCACAGCGGCTCCCCTGTCTGCGGACTGGGCCGTTCCGTTCTGGGTCCAGGCCAGAGGCCGGGGGCTGCACCGCTCCAGGA
>NW_012117422.1:300271-307121 GCF_000951035.1 Colobus angolensis palliatus | reverse complement strand
GACCGGGGGGCCGGGGTGGGAAGGCGAGGGGCTGGCGGGAGGCGAATGCGCCCTCGGCGGGCTCTGCTCAGGTCGGCGTGGGACGGCCTCCGCCCGGATTCGGCACCCGCGAGCCCCGGGAGCCGTGTAGCTTCCCGGAATTTCACCGCCGAAAGTTAGCGAGACCGCCCCGTCCTCATTCTCCACCTCAGTTTCCCCAGGTGCCTCTAAGGGGCCAAGTGACGCCAGCGCACGTCTTCTTTTGCCCTCTTCTTCATTCCCACCTCACCAAAGTATGACCCTTTTAGCAAGATCGGGGTCCCTGGAGCTGGCCGCACCACCATTCCCCCAGCTGCTCCTCCCCCGCCTTCTCTGCTCCTGGCTGCTCTCAGAGCTGCCCACCCAAGGCTTTGGGGCAGCACAGGGTGTTCCTGCCAGCTCGCCAAGGTGGCCCTTGGTGGGCCCAGGCGCCACCAGCACACAGGATGAGGCCCTTGGATCCAGGGGAGGCCCACAGGCCACTCCAGGCCCCTCCCTCCGCAGGTGTTGTCCCCTGGCCCCTCATGCTCCGGGGCCTGCGTCCGGCACTGCAGGAGCCCGGCTGGCTCAGGCTCAGTGCCTGTGCTCTTCGGGGCACCGATTGTCGCCCTACAGGAATGCAGTCCCAATGTTGCCAGGTCTTCCTGTTTATCAAGACCTTTTTTTGTGAATCATCCTGATTTTCAGTGTTAGCAGCTAATAGTCAGATGCAGACGGAGGCTTCTCCTGGGCCACACTTCTTCATATGGAAGAGACTGTTCTGTTCCCAGGAACACTCAGTGTTCCCTTCAGCTTCAGGCTCCCTCCCAGTGGGCCTCAAGGATCTCGGGCTCCTATGCTGGACCCGCCTCCTAGATTCAGCTGTTCAGTGGGAGTTAGTTGGCAGCCCTTGTGGCCAACCCCAAAGCTACTGCAAGCCCATTGAAGAAGGCAAGGGACCGGCACCTTTTCTTCCGCCAGCATGCCAGCCAGTATGTTATATTCGCCGGTGTACTTGGAGCACTCGTGCTGCGCTCGGCAGGCTTCTGCAGGTCATCTCATTGGACGGGCGGGTGCAGGTGCAGCCCGGCCTCAGTACACCTCCTTCCTGCGGGCTCTTTTCCTTTCCACCTCACTCTCCGTGTCCCCTGGGACCATTCTTTGAAACCTCTCCCTACTGCTGGGTTTGGTGTGTCCTGCTGTGCCCTCTGACAGGGCCTTCCTTGTGCCATCATGGGCATTGTGGCCTCCGAGTACTGTCCTCCCTGAAGAGGAGACGGTGATTTGGTTTTATTCAAGCCATCTATTAAAAACATGCCAACCTAGGCCGGGCGCGGTGGGTCAAGCCTGTAATCCCAGCACTTTGGGAGGCCAAGACGGGAGGATCACGAGGTCAGGAGATTGAGACCATTCTGGCTAACACGGTGAAACCCCGTCTCTACTAAAAATACAAAAAACTAGCAGGGCGAGGTGGTGGGCTCCTGTAGTCCCAGCTACTCCGGAGGCTGAGACAGGAGAATGGCGTAAACCCGGGAGGCGGAGCTTGCAGTGAGCTGAGATCCGGCCACTGCACTCCAGCCTCGGGGACAGAGCGAGACTCTGTCTCAAAAAAAAAAAACAAAACATGCCAACCTAGACTTTTCATTAAAGAATCTGCATAGCTAGCTTGGCTAACATAGCAAAACCCCGTCTCTACTAAAAATGCAAAATTTAGCCGGGCATGGTGGCATGCGCCTGTAATCCCAGCTACTGGGGAGGGTGAGACAGGAGAATCGCTTGAACCCGAGAGGTGGAGGTTGCAGTGAGCTGACAGGGCGCCATTGCATTCCAGCTTGGGCGACAGAGCGAGACTCTATCTCAAAAAAATATTAATGAACTGTGAAGCAAAAGTGTTAAAATTGAGTAATAGCAATAAAAATTGCTCTGACATCAACAGGAAAACTGGTAACAAAATATTTTCAGATCATGTCAAAAGCAGCACTTAGTTAAAAGGAAGAAAAAATTTCAAATAAAAACAATGAACAGGTTTTTAGATTGCTTGATAATTAAATTAGTGAATCAAACGACAGTAAAAAACTATTTCCTGCTCATTTGTCACTGCAAATAGTGGCACTGACAAAGATAGCATTACCAAAAAAAAAAAATCTAAAAACAAAGATAGCATTGCCACAAACTGGTTAATGTGTGTCATCTATCAAATGGGTGTATATGAGAAGAAAAACTTGAAATGCCCTAAAATGTTTCAGTTCAGAAATGAAAACACTTTTATCAATATTTTCCTAAATTTGACAATTCTAAAAATTGACATCTTCAGTTATGAGTTTTGAGGCTAAAAAAAACTTCCTTAAACGGTCAGTAATAAAAATCAGTGAGTCATGGCAAAGGGAAGACATTATCTTTCTGTTCTTGATATGGAAAATAATGTTGCAGAATCATTGTCCTGTGAAGAAGCGATGAGTACATGACCAAAAATGTCTGGAAGACTTATTTCTGGAGGTGTGTCTGGCAGTTAAGAAAACATTGTGTTGGTTTTCTGGATTTTGTGATATTTGTGATATTGTTCTTTTTTAGCTTTAATGTGTAACTCTGTACTTTCTCAGTCTAAAGCAATACTTGTTTTGTAGTCTAATTTGGTATACTTAAAGAGGGCTTCCCAGAATTGTTTAAGCTCTGACCCCATGAAACTTGCATCTGCCTCTGCCTGCAAGCGTTTCTGAGTCAGGAGAAGAAGCAGATGCTTCCAGGAATAAGTAGAAGGGGATTTTTTTGATCGGGATCAGACGCTGGCTGAAGACCTTTGACTGCGGGGATAGTTCAGGACGTTTCCCTCGTTGGGCTGGACCCTTTGGGTAGCGCCACCATCGTTTCTGCCTCCGGCCAGACTCAGCCTTCAGGGGCCTCAATCCGGCCCTCCCCTCACCCACCATGTCTCTCTGCCCTGTTCCCAGGTCTTCTTGTGGGCACCCTGGACGTGGTGCTGGACTCCAGTGCCCGCGTGGCCCCTTACCGCATCCTGCACCAGACCCAGGACTCCCAGGTCTACTGGACAGTGGCGTGTGGTAGGTGCCCTGAGTGGTGAGGGGTGCTGGGCAGGGCCTGCCCTGGAAGAGCTGTTGCCAAGAGGAAGGGGTGTGTAGCCCACATGCCTGGGCGGTGTTCCCTGCTGATAGCACAGTCCAAGGCTGCAAGAGGGAAGTGGAGGAGGCTTCGCTTCCATCTTAGAAAGGCAGCTCCACTGGTCATGGGGACAGAGTAGGAGAGGACAGCCCCATGGAGCCCCGTGTACCTCTGGGGGTGCAAGCATGGGGCTAGCCAATGTCCACGTTCTCATGCCACCTTTTCTCAAGGTAGATATAGTTGGCCTCATTCAAAGACTCCATATTTGCAAATTGGCCTACTCAATAAAATGTATTTGCAATCCCCAAATCAATACTTCCAGGGATTTTGTGGTCATTTGGAGACATGGACACGTGTACATTCAAAGCAGTGAAAAATCTGAGTCGCCTGATGCCCACGTCCCCGGCGAAGGCAGAACAGGGCGACACTCTGCCTTCTTGATTCAGCTGTCATACCGCACTCGTGTGTCTCGTTCAGTCTCTGCAGTGCCGTGTTTTCCCATGTTTGTGCTCATTGCTGTTGACTTGGCTGTTTAAAATGTCTACCGAGCATAGCGCCAAGGCGCTCTTGTCCGTAAGAGCAAGAAGCCTGGGTTGTGCCTTGTGCATTAGAGCAGCTTCGTTCAGGCGTGAGTGACAGTGCTGCTGGCCATGAGCTCAATGCCAGTCAATCAGGGGCACGTGTTAATAAGGCCTCTTTAAACAGAAACACATGTAAACAGTTATGTATCGGTCAGTTGAGAAAAGTGTGATTAGAGGCTCAAGGAACCTAACCCTGTATTCCCCCAGAGTACTGGTTCAGGATTCGCTAACTCACTGTTCGCGGCCACCTTACAGAATGTAACCACCAGAAAAACGAGAATCCGCTGTCTTGGCTGAGGCTGTCTGTGTGCCTGGTGGATGGGCCTCCTGTCCCACCTGCGGGCAGCTGAGAACGATTCAGGGTGTCATTCACTCTTCATCCTTGTGTTCATTCAGCAGAGGCAAAACCCCAGAAATGGGTGCTGGGAATGGGGGAGCCAGGCTCGGCAGAGATCTCCCCTCATCTCTTTGCGCTTCTCCCTGGGGCTTCTTCCCCGATTCTTTGATGGGAGCAAACAGTTCTTCCGGCCTTTAAAAGTGGCATCGTGCTGCCTTCTCTACATTTTTGTTTTGTGTGTTGTTTTTTTGAGACGAGATCTCACTTTGTCACTCAGGCTGCACTGCAGCCTCCGCCTCCCAGGCTCAAGCAATCCTCCCACCTCAGCATGGTGAGCAGCTGGGACCACAGGCACGTGCCACTACGCCCAGCTAATGTTTTTTTGTATTTTTGGTTTAGCCATGCTGCCCAGGCTGGTCTCAAACTCCTGGGCTCAAACGATCCTCCTGCCTGAGCTCCCAAAGTGCTGGGATTACAGGCATGAGCCACAGCACCCAGATTTTCTCTACATTTCTTAAAATTTCCATTGGGCCTATGGAGGACAGGGACCCCCTCCCTCCTAGGTGGACCAGACACTAGGTAAGAAGGTGGCCAGGAGAAACTGAAGAGAGGGACAGTAGCTACCTGTCTGCCCAGCAGGAGCCTAGCTAGCCAGGGGCCTGGAGTCTTGTAGGAAGCTCCAGCTGCTATCTGTGGATACCTAGATTCTCAGGAAAGAGCCAGACTCATTTTTACAAAGTATGACTGTGTCTGATTAATCACATACATAGCAAAGGCCACATTAAGTTCTTTCAACTGGAGGGAAGGTATAAGTTAGCAAGCTTGCGGGCACGTAGACTGTTTCTAGGACACACAGGAGACTTAGTGACTCTTCCTGTTGGCTTCAGGGACAGGTGGATATGTTCACTGTCACACAACTGTGATTCAACCTGGACGTTTCATTTTTTGTTTTTTACCAGGACCATTTATTACTTTCTTTATGCACATATTCATCAGTTTAAGAGGGAAAAGAGGAAGCAGCTTGAAGATTCTAGTCCCTTGGATTTAGCTAATTAGGTTGCCCACTTTCATCTCGCTTCTTTGAATGTGTGTTTAGGACCTGGTGAATTTATGATTTTTCTTTTATTTCACCAACCTCTTCTAGGTTCTTCCCGCAAAGAGATCACAAAACACTGGGAATGGCTGGAAAATAACTTGCTCCAGACACTGTCCATCTTCGACAGTGAGGAAGATATCACCACCTTCGTCAAGGGCAAGATACACGTAAGGTTTACTCGCCACTCCCTGTTCTCACCCTTCCCTGGCCGGCAGTGTTCTCGCGTATTATCCTATTTAATCTTCACGAGGTAGGGTGCGTCCTCATTTTACAAAGGTGGAGACTGAAGTGTCAGTGCTCTTTCTCTTGGAGTTGAGGGGGGCAGAGGAACTCATGACCCAGGAAAACCCCTTCTTACCCTGGCTGGGCACTGGAAGCTGCTGAAGCCTAGTGCAGGGTTTCCATTCCTACCCAGGTGCCTTGGAAAGCGTAGGCAGATAGACAGTTCTGTTTGCCAGAAGAGATGCTGGAAACAATAGGATATTTTGAGTTATTTTTTATTATAAAACTAACGTTATTTTAAAAGGCACATGCCCTTTACCCCAAAATTCCAATCCTTGGAGTTTCCCCTACAGTATATTCATATATGCAGAATATACAGTTTCAAGGGCCAGGTGTGGTGGCTCACACCTGTAATCCCAGCACTTTGGGAGGCAAGCCAGGAGGATCCTTTGAGCCCAGGAGTTTGAGACCAGCCTGGCCAACATAGTGAGACCTTGTCTTTAAAAAATATATATGTATATATTTGTATATGCATATATGTATAAATACTACATGTATGCACATATATATGTTATATATATAAACACACAGTTTAATATGTCTCCCACCAGACTCTGTGTATTAGCAGAAAAACTGGAAACAGTGCCTCCCGGTCCCATGATAAGGGAGGAAAGCAGCTGTTCTCTCTTCTGCAACGTGAGAATAATAATAGGTGCTGTGGCATTGACTGAGCATACACAAAGTGTATACATACACTGTGCTAAGTGCTGTGTATTCAGGGGACTTGTTAAGTCATGTATGGTACACTTAGTGCAATATTTTGCTGCCATCAAAACAATGGTTATGAAAATTGTAGCAGTGTGTAAAAACTCATGGTGATCTCTGGGTTGTTTCCTCTTTGGGGATAATTAACAGGATAATGAGCATTTATCTGAATGTATGTGTCTTTTTTTTTTTTTTTTTTTTTTTGAGCCAGAGTCTCACTCTTACCTAGGAAGGAGTACAGTGGCACAATCTTAGCACACTGCAACCTCTACCCCCTAGGTTCAAACGAATCTCCTGCCTCAGCCTCCCAAGTAGCTGGGATTACAGGCACGCACCACCATGCTTAGTTAATTTCTGTATTTTTGGTAGAGACGGGGCAGGTGATTGGGTATAGTGGCTCACACCTGTAATCCCAGCGCTTTGGGAGGCCAAGGCAGGCAGATCAGCTGAGGTCAGGAGTTTGAGAGCAACCTGGCCAATGTGGCAAAACCCCATCTCTACTAAAAATACAAAAATTAGCCAGGCATGGTGGCGTGCGCCTGTAGTCCCAGCTACTCAAGAGGCTGAGACAGGAAAAGTGCTTGAACCCAGGAGGTACAGGTTTCAGTGAGCTGAGATTGCACCACTACACTCCAGCCTGGGCGACAGAGTGAGACTCCATCTCAGAAAGGAAAGAAAAAAAAGGCTGGGCGTGGTGGCTCACGCCTGTAATCCTAGCACTTTGGGAGGCTGAGG
>NW_012117422.1:299565-299988 GCF_000951035.1 Colobus angolensis palliatus | reverse complement strand
CCGGGCATGGTGGTGAGTGCCTGTAGTCCCAGCTACTCAGGAGGCTGAGGCAGGAGAATGGTGTGAACCCGGGAGGCGGAGCTTGCAGTGAGCCAAGATCGTGCCACTGCACTCCAGCCTGGGTGACAGCGCAAGACTCCATCTCAAAAAAAAAAGAGTAGAGATGGGATTTTGCCATGTTGGCCAGGCTGGTCTCAAGTGATCCACACACCTTGGCTGGCTTGCCAAAGTTCTGGGGTTACAGGCATCAGTCATCGCACCTGGCCTGAATGTATATGTCTTGTCCTTTCTGTTAGGTTATTTCCTTAAGTTGGAGTCATGGGAGGGCTCTTACTAGGTCACAGTCGTGTGGTACAAAGTTGCTTTGGGCAGGCCCTTGTGTATTCCTGATACCAGAATTTCCCGTGCCTGGACAGACATTAC
>NW_012117422.1:286736-299000 GCF_000951035.1 Colobus angolensis palliatus | reverse complement strand
TTTGGACTTAGGAGGCAGAAGTTGCAGTGAGCCGAGATCACACCACTGCACTCCAGCCTGGGCAACAGAGCGAGACTCCATCTCAAAAAAAAAAAAAAGAAAATTATTGAAATACTACTGCATGTCAGGATGTGTGGAATGCAGTGAGAGCAATACGCAGAAGGAAATTTAAAGCCTTCAATCTTACAAAAGAAGGAAGGCTCGGCCAGGTGCAGTGGCTCACGCCTGTAATCGCAGCACTTTGGGAGGCCAAGGTGGGCGTATCACAAGGTCAGGAGATCGAGACCATCTTGGCTAACTCGGTGAAACCCCATCTCTACTAAAAATACAAAAAAATTAGCCAGGTATGGTAACGGGTACCTGTAGTCCCAGCTACTCAGGAGACTGAGGCAGTAGAATGGCGTGAACCCGAGAGGCAGAGCTTGTAGTGAGCTGAGATCGTGCCACTGCACTGCAGCCTGGGCAACAGAGCGAGACTCTGTCTCAAAATACGCTGTGAAGAGCATCTGTAAAAAAGCAAAGCTCTAAGGAGAGAGGATGACAAAACAGCCTTAAACCAGTACCTTTAAGAATTTAGACAAAATGGGGCTGGCGTGGTGTCTCACACCCATAATCCCAGCACTTTGGGAGGCTAAGGCAGGTGGATCACTTGAGGCCAGGAGTTTAAGACCAGCCTGGCAAACATAGCAATACCTTGTCTCTACTAAAAATACAAAAAATTAGCTGGGCATAGTGGTGCACACCTATAATCCCACCTATTTGGGAGGCTGAGGCACAAGAATTGCTTGAACCTGGTAGGCAGAGGTTGCAGTGAGCCGAGATTGCACCACTGCATTCCAGCCTGGGCAACAGAGCGAGACCCTGTCTAAAAAAAAAAAAGAAGAATTGAGACAAAATGGACACTTTATTAGAATAATATTTATTAGTTTCCAGTTGCTTCTGCAACAAATTACCATAAACTTAGTGGCTTAAAAGAACACAAATTTGGCTAGGCACTATGGCTCACACCTGTAATCCCAGCACTTTGGAGAGGGATGTTTAGATCGCAACTGCGGTAGCACTGGTGGAAGGAAAGAAAAACCCTTTTTTCTTCTCCCCATTTAGGTTCTTGGCTGGGGCTCTGTTAGAAAAGACAGATTAACAAGAGAAAAACAGAAGTTTACTAATGTGTGTATCTCATATATTCATGGGAGAAACGTGGATGGGTAACTCAGAAGTTTAGTTAGAATTGGGTTTATACAGCCTCTTAACACAGGAACAGTCTACTTAAAGAGCAGTAACAGGACAGAAGAAACAGCTTAGGCTTCCAAGGGCAAGAAACTGTGAGAAGATAAATACATGGGATGAAACTAATGGAGTCAGGTTTGTTTGCAGATGCCTGTGGTGTCATCTCAGGGCTGATAGGAATCTAGAATTGTCTCCAGTAAAGGAGAATGTATATCCAGCTTTTAGGCAGAAAGGGGGAGAGCAGAGAGAACTTTTCCTGTGTTTGCTGCTACTTACTTGCCTTCAACTCAAAATACTTCTTATGTCAAAAATGCATATTTTGGGATGGCATATTCTAGTTTCCTTCCCTGGCTACTCTGAGAAATAGAAGAAATCAGAACAGACCCCACCTTTCAGTCCTCACCTAGACTCGTGGCTGTCCTCGCTGCCCGTGAACAGAGGGATGGGAGGTGGCCCAGCCACCAGCACTGATCTTGACTTACTTTAGTTTATCCTGTAATTGTCTTTCTAGAAAATCGGCGTGTACATTTTGAGCTGATGGCACTACTGAGGACCTGTTTTACCCCAGGAGGCTTGGGGCTGGCTCTGTGGCCCAGGGGGTTGTCTGGGCACCCTGAGCCCTGCAACAATGCCAGCAGCATGAGGGAGTAAGGACAGGCCCTGAACCTGTGGGCCCTGCTGCTGGTTTGTGTGCAGAGCCAAGAGGCGGGAGGCCCCCGGCATACAGGGGGTCAAGTGCAGAACGTCCTCCAGGATGTGATAAGAGAAGCACTTTACAGAACAGAGCTGTGGGGTGATCCCATTTGGGCAAATAAAGGGGGAAAGAGGAAAACACACATTTGCTTGTGAATCCGTCGGTGTTTGCATGTCTGGAAGGAACCAGGAAAGTCACTACAGAGGGCCAGAAAAGATTCCCTTTTCACTGAATACAGTTTTCTACTATATGCATTTTTTTGCCATGTTTATGGATAGTATGTTTCAGTAATTTTACATGAAAATAACTGAAATGTTCATTTTAAAAGTGTCAGGCCAGACACAGTGGCTCACTCCCATAATCCCAGCACTTTGGGAGGCTGAGGCGGGCAGATCACTTGAGCCCAGGAGTTTGAGACCAGCCTGGGCAACATGGCAAAACCCCATTTCTACAAAAAGTGCAAAATTAGCCAGGTGTAGTGGAGTACACCTGTAGTCCCACCTACTAGGGAGGCTGAGGCAGGAGGATGGCTTCAGCTGTTGGGTTGAGGCTGCACTCCAGCTTGGGTGACAGTGAGACCCTGTCTTAATTTTTTTTTAAAGTCTCTGCTCACAGCTGGTGATGACAGTAGTTCAGGGAGTTGCAGGAGCTTTATCTGGAGAGTCACACAGACAGCATCTGTCATCCGTGTGCCTTGACTGCAGCCCAGCAAGAGCCGCTGACTGTTTCCACCTGTGCCTGTAGCCCGTAGACCAAGGTCCATGAGTCCTGGGTTCCCGGGGCCTCTCTGCTCCACGCTGTGACCTGTCCAGGACTGTGCAGGGCAAGCTCTTGTCCTCTTGTCTTCCTCCAGGGCATCATCGCAGAAGAGAACAAGAACCTGCAGCCCCAGGGAGACGAGGACCCTGGGAAGTTCAAGGAGGCCGAACTGAAGATGCGGAAGCAGTTTGGGATGCCTGAGGGCGAGAAGCTGGTGAATTACTACTCCTGCAGCTACTGGAAGGGCCGCGTGCCCAGGCAGGGCTGGCTCTACCTGACGGTCAACCACCTGTGCTTCTACTCCTTCCTGCTGGGGAAGGAAGGTGAGC
This sequence comes from Colobus angolensis palliatus, assembly GCF_000951035.1. Classification (NCBI taxonomy): domain Eukaryota; kingdom Metazoa; phylum Chordata; class Mammalia; order Primates; family Cercopithecidae; genus Colobus; species Colobus angolensis. The sequence goes on along the minus strand of NW_012117422.1, from coordinate 295,991 downwards.
TAGCCCCTCAGTGTGCCCCAGCCCCCACACCCTCAGCCCCTCCCTGCCCTCAGCCTCCAGATTCTCCATCCCCACATGGCTACCAGAGGGATCTCCCTGAAACCCAAATGCCACCTTCGCAGTCCAGGGTGGGACTGTCCAGCCTTGGCCAGGCATCCACCTGCTCCCAGCCGGCTTTTACCGTGGCCACCACTCGCTAGTAGGGTTCTCCACATGGTGACTCCACATGCCTGCCCTGCCCTCTTCTGCTGAGCTGGTGTATTCGGGCACACGTCTGCCCCGAATTCCTGGTGATTCCATGCCATACAGTGCCTTGGGTGTGTGCCACAGCCCTCATCTGCTGCAGGTCCCTCTCTGCAGACACCCCGGCCACAGGATGCGAGCCTGGTTCCCCAGCAGCTCCAGAAAGAGCCCCCAAGGTCTTAGCCATCCCCAAGCCCACCAAGCCCTCCTCCCTCCTCGTCTCCCTCAGCCCACAGCCTCCCTGTGCCCCCTCCTGCCCTTGCCACTTACCTGTCAGAACCAGGTGGCCAGTCACCTCCCGTCAGCAGGGGCTGGGTCCTGCTTTGTGTTGACCGTGCTGTGCTGTGACTGTTCACACATCAGTGCGCTCCCACTTAGGGGAGCTGCGGGGTGGGTCTTGGTGGTTCCCCTTTGCACATTCGTTCCTTTCCCCTTCAGCCACTGGTGGGGCAGACACCGTGTGTGCTTGGTCTGAAAGGCAGTGGACACCTCAGTGGCCTGGTCCCTCCACATGGAGGGCGTGACCCAGCCCAGCCAGGCCTGGGCATGCAGGAAGTGCTGCCCCCAGAGAGCAGTTCCCTAGGGTGGGTCTGGGGTACAGATGGGCATCAGGAGCCTCACCCTGCCAGGCCCTAACCCGCAGTGTGTCTGTCCCTGCGGGCACAGTGAGCCTCGTGGTGCAGTGGGTGGACATAACGCGTCTGGAGAAGAACGCCACCCTGCTCTTCCCCGAGAGCATCCGTGTGGACACACGCAACCAGGAGCTCTTCTTCTCCATGTTCCTCAACATCGGCGAGACCTTCAAGCTCATGGAGCAGTTGGCCAACCTGGCCATGCGGCAGCTGCTGGACAGTGAGGGCTTCCTGGAGGACAAGATCCTGCCCAGGCCTGTCCGGCCACACAGGAACATCTCAGCCCTGAAGCGGTGCGTTACCCTCCAGGGCTGGGGTGGGCTCATGTGAGCCAGGTTTGTTGACCTTGGCTGGGACCCGCCTGGTCCAAGTGTGTAGACCTGGAGAAGGTGTCCACATTTACCCCTCATGGGCTCCCCACTTGGGAGGGAAGCCATAAACAGATCATTGCAGTACTGTGTGGAGAGGCAGTAGGAGATAGCAGTGATGTCCTGACCACTATTGGGGAGGAGGCTTTTCACACTTTATTCCTCTTGGCCCTACGATGGGAAGGGTCTCTTACCATCCCCTAGGTATCAGACAAGGAAGCTGAGGCACGGAGAGGTCAAGTAAGTTGCCTGAAGTCCCTCAGTGAGCAGTGGAGCCAGGATCTAGCCACCTCAGCTGAGGTGCTCTGACGCCCCCAGAAAGGCTTTGGTGAATCTGGGCTCAAGTGCACGGCCTCCATCCCACCGTGATTGACAGCTCTCCTGTATATCCCGAGACTCTCTGGCCAGAGGACCCTCCCAGCCATGGGACCCCAGGGGTCCTGAGTTTGATGTGGAAGCAGACCTCTGGGTCTGAAGCCAGCCAAGGAGATGGGCCATGTGTGGGTCTGAGGTCCCTGCTGCCCTGTCCAGAGGGTTGATAGATAGGAACACATCATAGCAGCCAGCCCTCCTGGGCTACTTGTGTTTGGGCTTCTAGGTTGTAGCTTATGAGAAACTCAAGAGGCTGGCCAAGATCTCTGAGGTTCCCTGGGTCCCACAGCCAACCTGAGCACAGCCAAATTCACACCCATGTGTTCAGCAACCTCATTCCAACCAGGCCATTTCCTGCATTGCACCCACAGACTATGGTCTAGGCCCAAACTCTGGGGTCCACCCCCAGAAGCAGAAGATCGTGCCAGCATGTTGCCCTTGGGGTATGGGTGCTGGTTGGCCGTGGGACCTTTTGGAAAGAACAGTAGAGATGGAGCGTGGCCATGCTGGCACTGCCAGTGAGGGTGCAGCCAGGCCCTGCTTAGGCCATGGCAGCCCAGGCCAGGCAGGAGGCTCCCTTTGGGGCTGGGAGAGTTTATGTGAACAGAGCCACTGAAGGGGTGGGGCCCTGGGCCAGGCCACTGTCACAGCCATGAGATACACAGGTGTGCACGTCTGTTAGCAGCCGCATGCTTTAGTTTTAGCTCCACACCTCCCTGTGGGGAGCTCCTCACCTCGGCTTCAAGGTGAAACCTGGGGTTAGGCCTGCCCAGGGTGGAAGAGCTGTCCAGAGCCGTCCATCTGAGTGGGGCCAGTGCAGACGCTCTGGGCTCTGCCTGCCCTTCAGTACCGAGGGATGGGTTGCACATTGCCCAGGCCAGCGTCTAGGTGTCCTTTTCAAAGCAGTCTCAGGACACATTGCTTGCTGGCCGCCTCTCTGCTGGTTATGTGACTGTCTCACCTTCTGCCTGGTGACTCAGCGTGCATCTTCTACTGAACTCTCAGGTCCCCGAGCATGACTTCCTCCAGGGGGAACCCCAGGGATCCTGAATCTCATGTGGAAACAGGCCTGGGGAGGCTCCAAGGCTTCCTTGAGAGTGTGCTGGTCCTGACTTTGTCCCCTTTCCTCCTGTCCTCCCATCTTGTTTCCCCAGAGACCTGGACGCCCGAGCCAAGAATGAGTGCTACCGAGCCACGTTCCGGCTACCCAGGGATGAGCGGCTGGATGGCCACACGAGCTGCACCCTGTGGACACCGTTCAACAAACTGCACATCCCTGGCCAGATGTTCATCTCCAACAACTACATCTGCTTCGCCAGCAAGGAGGAGGACGCGTGCCACCTCATCATACCCCTGAGGGAGGTCAGCATCTCCTAGTTGAGAGGCCAGGGCCTTTCTATCCTTGAGGGGTCAGTCAGCTCAGGGACCAGCCTGTCCTGCTCTACCCTGGCTTACTAGGGGCATCTGGGAGGAGGCCGTAGCCCAGACAGCCACATGTCACTCAGTGATGGGACAGGTGGAGGATGTAGGCCGAGTGAGCCCCTCCACAAGCACCTGTCCTGTGGGGGAGGCAGGTAACATGGTGGGGGCACACTGCTTGCCCTCTCGAGTCACTTGCCTAGTGGAGACAGGGTGCATGAGTTTCCGTCAGGCTTGCCTTCTGGGCCCTGCAGTTGAATTTTGGCAAAGCACTGCTCTGTGGCTGGGCTTAAAGGACCCTGTTCCTGCACCAGTCCCACATGTCATTCTCAGAGGCCACCTCACCAGTCCTCTCTGGACACACCACCTTGGCTGTGGCTCGGGCTCCAGCAGGCCACCAGAGGTCGGCTCTCCCCTGTGGGCGGTGTTGGCTCTCACTTGCTCCTTCTTGGGCTTCCACAGTGACCCTGGTGGGAATAAGGCCATCTGCCCTGCACTACAGTGAAGGGGTGTGGACAGCAAGGATAAGGCACCTTGCCCAAATAGAAGACATGAGACTGAGTCAGGATAGGTCCCAAGGACTCCTTTTCCTTGTGGCCAAGCAGGGCACTGACTGTTTAATTATAAGAAGCAGCAAGTGAAATTCTTTTATTTTTATTTATGTATTTATTTATTTATTCTTGAGATGGAGTCTCGCTCTGTTGCCCAGGCTGGAGTGCAGTGGTGTGATCTCGGCTCACTGTTCATGCCGTTCTCCTGCCTCAGCCTCCCGAGTAGCTGGGACTACAGGCATCTGACACCACGCCCGGCTAATTTTTTGGATTTTTAGTAGAGACGGGGTTTCACTGTGTTAGCCAGGATGGTCTTGATCTCCTGACCTTGTGATCCGCCCACCTCGGCCTCCCAAAGTGCTGGGATTACAGACATGAGCCACCGCGCCCAGCTGAGATTCTTTTTATTTTTATTTTTATTTTTATTTTTATTTATTTTTTGAGACGGAGTCTCGCTCTGTCGCCCAGGCTGGAGTGTAGTGGCACGATCTCGGCTCACTGCAAGCTCTGCCTCCCGGGTTCCCGCCATTCTCCTGCCTCAGCCTCCCGAGTCACTGGGACTACAGGCGCCCGCCATCTCGCCCGGCTAGTTTTTTGTATTTTTTGTTGGAGACGGGGTTTCACTGTGTAGACCAGGATGGTCTCGATCTCCTGACCTCGTGATCCGCCCGTCTCGGCCTCCCAAAGTGCTGGGATTACAGGCTTGAGCCACCGCGCCCGGCCCCAGCTGAGATTCTTAAAGACCTTCCTGCCATTTGCACAAATCCCTCAAGGTGTAGCTGTAGCTGAGAATAGGTGTGGGAGAGTTGCTGCCTCGGTTTCCCCAAGAGAAGTCAGAGAGAAGGAACTCAGAAGAGCCACAGCTCTAAAAGCTCCAGGTTGAGAGGCTCAGGTGTGACCCAGACCCCACATTCTATTAGCACTAGGGCCCTGTGGATCTGTCCCGGGCACTGTACTGACCTGGCCCCTGGGCCTAGGGGTCATCCTGACACCTGAAGCTCCATTTGAATTTCTCCTGCTGGGCCTTTGACATCTCAGATGGTAGAACCCTGGTGGAGCTCGGGGAGCAGGACTAGCCCACGCTGGAGGGCTGAGTTTGCTCTGGTGATGAACTCTGCAGCTGGTCAGGGTGGAGGCGGCCAACGCTGACCCCTCAACACACCTGCTCCTCCCCGTTCCAGCCTGCAGGCTCCTGCGCACGCAGCTCACTCTGCTGTGGGTGTAGTGGGCTCTTGAATTTCACTCCCAACCACGCCCTTCCATACTTCCCTTGGGAAGTGACCCCTCTTCCACCCTTTGCCCAGGTAAAAACCACGTATCAGCCTAGATTCCAACCTCTCCCTCCTCCCTGTGTCCTACCTACAGCATGTCTTGCCAGCTCACCCCGCAGAGCTCAGCCCTTCCTCTCCATGGCTGCCACCTAAGACACCGTCATCTCCTTTAGCCACTCCCTAACCACACTTAACCCCCACCTCCACTTTGTTTTTTTTTTTTGTTTGTTTGTTTTTTGAGACAGGATCTCACTCTTGCCTAGGCAGGAATGCAGTGGTGTGATCATGGCTCACTGCAGCCTCGATCTCCTGGGCTTAAGTGATTCTCCCACCTCAACCTCCCAGGTAGCTGGGACAACAGATGTGTGCCACCATACCTAGCTGTTTTGTTGTTGTTGTTGTTGTTGTTTTAACAGAGACAGGGGTTTGCCTTGTTGCCCAGGCTGGTCTCAAACTTTTGGATTCAAGTGATCCTTCCTCCTCAGCCTTCCAAAGTGTTGGAATTACAGGCATGAGCTACCACACCTGGCCCAACACACTTAGCCCCTTTACGACACATCCTCCCACAGCAACCAGCAAAATTTGAAATGTCAGTCAGAGCATGTTGGCAACCTGCTTAGAGTCCTCTAGTGTCTTCTCCCACCTCCCTCCTGTGACCTGTGAGGCCTTCTGTGCGCCTCTGCCCCCTCTCAGACCTGCGCCCAGGCACACCCCATGTATATGCTCACACACAGACATAAAAAGTGCACATACACCCTCCCCCACGTCCCCAGTCATGCTGTCCTGGCTTCTCTGGCCTTCTCTTCCTCCCTCAGGCAGTCCCACCCCCGTCTGCAGGGTGACTGCTGTGCCCCCGCCCATCTCCCCCAGCACTTACCTGGCTGGACCAGGTCTTAGCTCAGTGGCCACCTCCCCTGGGGCCACCCAGCCTTCCCCCTTCCCAGCACTCACCCCTGCTGACTGCTCAGCTGGTGCATCCCTCATCTGTCTCCCTGCCAGGCCTTGGGCTCTGCAGAGGTGCCCGCTGAAAGCCTGTCCTGTGCCCTCCACACCTCAGAAGGGTTCAGAGCCAAGCTCCAGGACCCCTGTTGTCAAAAAGTGTTCCCTGGGAACAAGTGCAGGGGACAGTCCTGCAAGCAAGACCATTTGCCCTGCTTTAGGACAGCCTTCTGAGAGCCAGTGAAGGCCGGCAGCTGGGCTGAACACTTGACATCATCATCCTCAGAACCGCCCTGCACGGCCAGTGTGCTCACCCCCATCGACAGGAAAAACAGGACCTTAGAGGCACAGGCAGCTTGGTCGGGGTTACGTGCAGCGGGTGGCAGAGTCAGAATATAAGGGCAGTCGGGCCACTCACTGCATTGTGCCCAGGAGGGGACAGCTGCATGACAGTCTTCCATTCACAAAGCATGCCCAGCGGCAGGACCTGAGATGCAGACACCAAAAAGAGTTCTTCCACCTTCTCAGGTGACCATTGTCGAAAAAGCCGACAGCTCCAGCGTGCTGCCCAGCCCCCTGTCCATCAGCACCAAAAGCAAAATGACATTCCTGTTTGCCAACCTGAAAGACCGTGATTTCTTGGTTCAGAGGATCTCTGACTTCCTCCAGAAAACGCCATCCAAGCAGCCAGGCAGTATCGTTGGGAGCAGGAAAGCCAGCGTTGTGGACCCTAGCACAGAGGTGAGAAGCCCCTTGGGAGCAGCAGGGTCAGGAAGAGCCAGGGCATGCGTCAGCCTCCCCGCTGGAGCCTGACCCCATGGTGCCTGCTGTGGGCCTCCGCCTAGGGGCTGATGTGTAGGAGCTGGCAAGAGACCCCTAGCCCAGACCCACACTGCCCACCAACATCACAGCCTCTCTGCTCCCCTAGCCACACACCCTGATACTCCTCACTCCTGCTGGGCCCAGTGCCCATGAGGAACCCTCTCTGGCCGTCCTTTCTGCGTTGCTGCTGCACTGAGAGCAAAGCCACACTGTGGAGGCCTATATACTTCGGCTTTGTTCTCATGGCCTTCCCTGCCAGGCTTTCAGTCTGAAGTTCTTGCTGGTAGAACTGCAATATCACTATTGTACCAGCAAACTTAATAATTCCTTAATATCATCAAATATTGTACACATCAAAAAAGTACACACTTCCCCGTGTACTTTTCACGGTTTGATTATTTGAACTGAGACACACAAAAGTCACACATGTCACTGTTGATTGATAGGTCTCTTAAATCCCTTTAATCTATGGACTTCTGTTCCACCTAGTTCTTGTTTATTCTTCCACAGTATTTTGTTGAAGGAATGGGCAACTTGTGCCATATAGTCTCTCATTGTCTGATTTTGCTGATTGCATCCACTGCAGGCGTATAGCAGCAAGCTCCTGTGTCCCCTGTTTCCTTTAAGTTGGTTGAGCAGTGAGACCGAGAGCCATGATCACAATCAGGCTCAGCTGATTTTGGTTCTGGCCGGTTTGCCTGTGGGCAGGCTCAAGGTGCTGTTTACTTCCAACAAGAGATGTCGGGCGACCGGCCACCTCTCTGTGCTACTGTCTGTCATTGAGAATATGCTTGGATCCAGCGGCCAGCGGCACGCTCATTCCATTCCTCCTTTCATCTGGGAGCTGAAATTCTCCCAAAGAGGGAAGCTGACCCCAGGCACGGTTCATAGAGGAAAGGCAGAATACATCTTTTACTCTTCCTTCTTAATCTCCAGTTGTCAAAATAATGATGAGTTGGTTTTCTAGTGCCTTCCACATGTGACCAGTGAGTTTTTTGGTTTACTTTTTATTGTAATTATGAACGTATGGATTTAAGCAACTTGATGTGTGTCTTTCCACTGGAATCACTATGCTTATTCTGTATGTGGCCAGAGGGGCTCATCTGGGCTGGCGCTGAGAGTCCCTGGGCACAACACTGGTCGTCTTTGATTCCTTGCTTTCTGGTGTGACAAGATGGATGTGCTGCTTCTGTTGTTGAGTCTGAATTTGCAAAAACATTTGGCCATTAGAAGAGTCCATATATAAATTCACAGATCGAGACCATCCTGGCTAACACGGTGAAACCCCGTCTCTACTAAAAAATACAAAAAACTAGCCGGGCGAGGTGGCGGGCGCCTGTAGTCCCAGCTACTCGGAGGCTGAGGCAGGAGAATGGCATAAACCCGGGAGGCGGAGCTTGCAGTGAGCTGAGATGCGGCCACTGCACTCCAGCCGGGGCGACAGAGCGAGACTCTGTCTCAAAAAAAAACTCACAGATCCAGCTTCTCTGGAAAAATCAGTGCCCAGCCCTGCAGGCCCCGTCTCATTGGGCAACAGGCATGGGAGCTGTGGCTGCACGTGTCCTCAGTGCTCTAGAACCGTGTGTGGTCTGGCCCAGGCAGGCCTTTACATTGTCCGCCCCAATAATAGATGCTAAATAAATTACTACATAGATGAGTGGGTGGGAAGGGGTGGGCAGAATCAGTGTGGATTGGAGATATTAAGAAAGGTGTGGAGGAGATTGGGCTTCATCTGGGATTTCAAGAAAGAGTGAAGTTGGATTGAGTGGCAGGGGCAGTGAACAGGGTGGTCAAGCCTCCTCTGCCTCCATGAGGCCCCACACTTCCTGAAAGCTGAGTAAACACCACTCTTGGCCCCTCCCAGGCACTCGGCTTCATGTATGCAAACACATTTTATTGCATTCCTGTTAGGTGCCAGCTGCTATTCTAGGCCCCAGGAGTAGAACAGTGAACACATCAGACAGGGTGCATGTTCACTTAGAGCTAATAGTCCAGTGAGGGAGACAGTAAGCAAATAAACATACAATATGTCAGGCAGTGATAAGGGCTGTGGGTTGAAATAAAGCAGGATGAGGGGATCAGGAGTGCCAGAGGAAAGAAGGGGGCTCCATTTTCTCTCTGTTACTCATGGGTGACCTCTTTGATCAGGCAGCACTGAAGGAGAAACTTGAAAGAAGCAGAGGAACCAGCCATAGTGTGTCTGGGGCAGAGTGTTGGAGGCAGAGAGCACAGCAAGCTGGGAGACAGGATTGGGCATGGCACGGGCTCCTGGGACCAGGGCTTAGGAGACTGACCAGGTGTAGGAGGTGAGACCAGAGAGGTGGCAGAAGGCCAAGTCACCGAAAGTCCGTAGACCCTGTGAGTGCTGCAGCTTTGACTCTAGGTGAGATGAGAAGCCAGTGAAGAGTCATGACCAGAGGAGGGCAGGACCTGTTTACGTGTTAATGGGGTTACTGAGGCCGCCCACGTTGACAGTGGATTAGAGGTGCCCCGTGTAGTACAGCAGCCACGTGTGGCCGTGGAGCACTGGAAACCCAGCAGGTCCCAGTGGAAATGTACGGTAAGTGTTCACTATATGTGGGTTTTGGAGACTTAGTATGAAAAGAAAAACATAAAATATCTCCCTTTTTTTTTTTTT
>NW_012117422.1:253054-285359 GCF_000951035.1 Colobus angolensis palliatus | reverse complement strand
TGGTCTCGATCTCCTGACCTTGTGATCCGCCCGTCTCGGCCTCCCAAAGTGCTGGGATTACAGGCTTGAGCCACCGCGCCCGGCCTTGTATAGCAATTCTATTTTTAATATTTCGAGGAACCTCCATGCTATGCTCTATGCACCAACTATGCACCATAGTTGGGTGCCAGACCACCAACTGTGACATGACTCTGTGCAGACACAGAGCCAGTAGCTGTGCTGAGGCAATGGCGGGAAGGAAGAGGGGCTCCGACAGTCGTAAGAGCCAAGGAATCCAGAAGTCACCAGAATACCCCTCACAAGAGACTACTCAGCAAATGGAAACCTCACCAAGTGAATCTGACAGAGCCAGTGAGACTGGGGAAGGTTTCTCAGGCTCCAGTTTATAGAGGAGGCTTTTTTATTAATGGAAGTACAAAATCCTGCTTTATTTCTATCCACAGACTTATCGCTGCCTGACATATTATACGGCTGAGGAAAGATCAGGAATGTGAGGGAAGCCCATGCCCTTGACACAAACTTCTCTTCTGAAAGAAAAGAGCCCACCCCTGCAAAAAAAGGGCTGGGATTAAACAGAGCAGGGACACTTGGGGTAAAGGAGAAAAGCTTCAGATATAAGAAAGAGGTGGCTGATCCTAGAAAGTACAGGAGCAAGGGCTACACCGACCAACCACTGCAGGGAAAGGCTCCTCCAGCTGTGGAGTTCAGAAAGCTACTCTGACCCACAACCGCCCATACATAGAACATCCTGCTGAAAGAACAGGAAAAGATGCTGATCACACTCTGTACAAAGATATTGTAGGGAGAGAGTGAACCAGATAACCTTCCACAGATAATGAAAGCACACCAGAAAAACATTCCTCCAGGCAGATGAAAACTGTGTCCTGATGTTTCCAAGTGATCTCAAAGGAATTAGAAAAACTATAGAAACTACTAAAGAATGGTATAAATTAAAAATGTTTAGAAAGCTCAGGTTAAAAGTGGCTAGTCAACAGAAAAATATGAAGAGAGTTGACAGGACTCAGGAGGAAATAAGAAAAAAAACACATGTTTCTGAAATGAAAATCAGGAACACAAGAATGAAAATACATTAAGGTAAATAAGGAAGAGACCAGAGAAAAATGGAGTCAGACAAGACTCAAACAAATAAAGAAGAAATTGTCCAGAGAAGGGATAAAGAAGTCAGGCAAAGAAGATCCAACTTATGTATAATTGTAGTATCACCCCACACCCTTCCCAGAGAAAAACGGTGGAATAACAGGTAATAGAAACCATGATTCAGGAAAACTTAGAAAATAAGCTTGAACTTGTATAGTGGAAGGGCACGTTGAATGTCTAGAAAAATCAACACAAAATAGTCAATATTGACATATAATCTCATAAAACTATTCAGTTTTAAAGATCTAAAAATTAGTCCAGGCTGGGCACAGTGACTCACAACTGTAATCCCAGCACTTTGGGAGGCCAAAGCAGGCAGATCACTTGAGGCCAGAAGTTCAAAACCAGTCTGGCCAACAAGGTGAAACTGTCTCTACTAAAAATACAAAAATAAGCTAGGTGTGGTGGCACATGCCTGGAATCCCAGCTACTCGGGAGGCTGAGGCACAAGAATCACTTGAACCCAGGAGGTGGGAGATGGAGGTTGCAGTGGACCAAGATCCTGAGAGATTCCTCCTCAGAGAGGTATCAGACTTTGCGATACAGTAGCAACATTTTAGAGTAACTTTTTGGTGGGGGTTGGGTGGGGGGTGTCTCCTGGTGTGCAGTGGCACAATCTCAGCTCACTGCAACCTCTGCCTCCCAGGTTCATGCAATCTCGTCCCTCAGCCTCCTGAGTAGCTGGGACTACATGTGCGTTTCACCATGCCTGGCTAATGTTTGTGTTTTTTGTAGAGATGGGGTTGAGATTTCACCATGTTGGCCAGGCTGGTCTTGAACTCCTGACCTAGAGTGATCCACCTGCTTTAGCCTCCCAAAGTGCTGAGATTATACAAAGTAACATTTTTAAGATACACAGTAAAAGAAGCTGTGACCCAAGGATTTTATACCCAGCTGAACTGACCTTCAGGTATAAAGACCATAGGCTGTAAAGAACATGCAGAGGAGTTCAGGGGCTCTCTCAGCTTCTGTGGAGTCTGCTGGAGAACAGACTCCAGACAACCAAGGAGTGATGGAAGAAGCTTGGGCATAAGGACTGGTGGTAGTATTGAATATATTTAGCTGTGGAATTAAGGTTAGATAGTAGGAATAGAGGTGACAGTATGTAAATGTTATAGTCTCTGATGATGGAGACATAGTACAATCAAAACCTGAGATCAGGAAGGTATATGAGGCTGGGCTTGGTGGCTCACGCCTGTAATCCCAACACTTTGGGAGGCCGAGGTAGGCAGGTCACCTGTAGTAGGGAGTTTGAGACCAGCCTGGCCAACATGGTGAAACCTCGTCTCTATTAAAAATACAAAAATTAGCCGGGCATGGTGGCGCACACCTGTAATCCCAGGTACTTGGGAGGCTGAGGCAGGAGAATTGCCTGAGCCCAGGAGGTGGAGGTTGCACCTCCGTACTCCAGCCTGGGTGACAGAGCAAGACTCCATCTCAAAAAAAAAAAAAAAGGAAGGTATATGGAAAGTAGAGTAAGCTCACTGATTGTCTTATTAATTAAAAGTATATCCTTTTGATCAGATGTTGGCAGAGAGGGAGGAAAGTGGAAAGAAAGGGCCTACTAGCTAATTTCAATATTGCTTATAGTAGGGAATTGACATCTTAAAAAGAGAGGACTAAGGGAACTATATAATGGTATTAGCATAAAAGTATTACAGTATAAATATACACTTTTTGACACAGGGGAAAAAACTTGGAGAAAGGAGACAGTGAGATTAAGCATCTCTTTCAAGAAGTTTTGTGTGAAGGTCAGCAGAAAGTAATGAGGTAACTTTTGGGAGGGCTAGAATTTTAACTGAAGTTTAACATACATATCCAGAAGTACACATACAGTGTACAACCGGATGAATCTTCGCAGAGTGAGCATAACATGTGAACAACACCAGGTGAAGTGGGGGTGGCCTTTAGGGGAATAACAGTGTAATTCTGTGCTGGAGAGCGACTCCTGCAGAGAAGGCAGGGGATGGGGTCCAGGTGCAGGCAGGTGGGTGGGCAGGCTGGCAGTCACCTGTGCAGGGCTCAGATTGTTCCCGTGTGCTCAGTTTAACAGGAAGAAGTGTGGTTCAGTGGGATGCAAGGATGGCAGGTGGTTTTGGAGGTTTATGTGAGGTGGTTACCTCGGGGAAGCAGGGAGGACTGGACTAGGAATACATAGGATCCCAGGCAGCTCTGAGAGCCCACCTGAGGCCAGTGAGCCTGAATGTAAGGCAGGACCTGAGCCAAGCTTCTGCAGAAAGCAACCTGGTCCCCAAGCTCGGTGTCACGCTTGCCGCCTCACCGGGAGCACGCGTCTGCTGTGCAGCACACACCTGGCGGTCTGGCTCCTTCCCTGGCACTAAGATTTGTGATCCTCCAAGGCACCTCACAGCCTGCAAGCCCATGTGTGTCCTAGTCAGTCCCTCTGGGGGAGCTCAGGTGGGAAGCAGGACCTCCAGGCAGGCAGTCGGTCTGCACTGGGGCTGTGCCCACTGGATTCAGGCGGCTCGTCATAAACATTTGTTTAAGTGGACCCAAAAGCCATTTCTGTAACATCATGGGGGGCAGAAGGGTAGACTGTGGGTATGAACCTAGCAGAGTTCTCTCTCTTTTTTTTTCTTTTTTCCTTTTATATTAACAACTTTATTGAGGTAAAATTGATATGCAATACACTATACATATTTAAGGAATACAATTTGGTACGTTTTAACATGTATACCCCCATGAAGCCATCACCACAGTCAAGATCAGGGTTCTCTCAAAAAACGCAGAATATGAAGTGTCTTAGGAGGGCGCCCAGCACGTTGGCTGCTGCCCCATCCCTGGGTGCAGTGGGACCATGACCACGGGACCAGAGCCAGTGGGAGGGTGTGAGGGATAGAGAGCCCGGCCCAGGCCGGAGTCCACCATGGGGAGTCTACCACCTGCAGAGCCAAGAAGCTCAGGCAGTCAGCTGGCCCCAGTCGTGCTGGGCTCTCCCACACTGGACTTTGCTGTCTGCCAAGACAGCATCACTCTTAGGCCCGTGTGGCACCATGATGGCAGCAGCAGGCCTTGCGTGCTCCCTGGGTTATCCCAACACTCCTGCAGAAGGGCCACTCATTTCCTTGGTGGCAGCTGGGTGACATAGTCACCCCAAACCCACCCTGAGCCCAGACCAACATCACAGGCCATCGCCCAACCCTCTGTGCAGCCCAAGAAGCATGGGCCCAAGAGTGGGCAGGGATGTGCCTCCATGTTAGGACAGGGCCTCTCCTGTTCGTTATATTGACCTCCCTCAGAAAAGGGCCCCACAGGGTGAGCCCAGAATTCACTCCCTGAGACTGACTCGCTGGTGAGGGTGGGTTTGGTTACTGAGGACTCGGTGTCCAGCAGCCAGAGAAGAGCTGAGGGCGGAGCTGCAGCCACAGCCTCCTGCTCAACCAGACAGGCTCTTCTCCATGCACCGCTCGCCCCCATGGGCCTTTCTGCACCGGGCCCTGGTCCAGCCCTGGGTGGACGGCGCGTCAGAGGCTGCCCGGCAGCACAGTTGTTAGGCGTCACCTTCCCTGTTTTATTTTCTAGTCTTCCCCAGCTCCTCAGGAGGTGCCAGAGCAGCCTGCCAGCCCAGCCTCTCCCCTCAGCAGCCGACAGAGCTTCTGTGCGCAGGAGGTGCCAACCGCATCCCAGGGCCTGCTCAAGCTCTTCCAGAAAAACTCGCCCATGGAGGACCTTGGAGCCAAGGGGGTGAGCCCTGAGCGCCGGCACTCCAGCCTCCGTCCAGAGCAGAGCCCTCAGGAGGAAAGCTGGATCCAGTCCTGGGCCTGTGCCTTCCCTCAGGGCCCTAGGCTGACCACTGGGCAGTGCCCATCCAGGCTGCACCCTGGCAGCGTGGGCGGAGCAGGCACTCTCTCGGGGGCTCCACTGACCTGCTCGGTGGTGCTGTTTGCCACGGGCTCCAGGCCTCTGAAGGGAAGGGCCCTCCCGCTGAGGAGCCGGTCTCCTGAGCCCTGGGAGGTGTGGCTCAGCACGGCCTGGTCTTTCCCGGGAATCGTGAGGAAGGCCACACCTGCAGGCCGGCGCTGTCTGGAGTGTCCACGAGGCTTTCGGCCTGGCCTAGGCCACACCTGCAGGCCGGCGCTGTCTGGCGTGTCCACGAGGCTTTCGGCCTGGCCTAGGCCTCGGCACTCAGATGCGCGTCAGCCCCAGGCTCCCTGATACGCTTTTCCCTCAGGCCAAGGAGAAGATGAAAGAGGAATCCTGGCACATCCACTTCTTCGAGTATGGGCGCGGTGTGTGCATGTACCGCACAGCCAAGACACGGGCACTGGTCCTGAAGGGCATCCCTGAGAGCCTCCGGGGAGAACTGTGGCTCCTCTTCTCCGGTGAGTGGGAGGCAGCCACCCCCAGCCTCAGCTCAGCCAGTCACAGCCCCCAAGCTCTCTCCGTGTCTCAGCCAGTCACAGCCCCCAAGCTCTCTCCATGTGAGCTCGTCTGGTCCTGAGCCGGCCTGAACCGATGCAATCTCAGCTCACTGCAACCTCCGCCTCCTAAGCTGGCCAGGCAGGAGCTCCCAACTTTCACATAGCTGGGAGCCGGGTCTGGGCCATGGCCAGGAGCCCAACCAGGAGGAGCATCCTGAGGGACAGAGGCTGGGGGCCAGGCACTCTGCTGGCCGGGTGGTGCCCTCCCGCCCACAGTGGGAGGGAAACAGGTCCCCTAGAGGCCTCTTTCCTTGAGACGGGCTCTGACAGCATTCATACCCGTGGTTTCTGGAGGAGGCAAGTCAGCCACTTGAACTTTCGGGTAGAACAGCCTCCCCGGGAGCACAAAGGAAAGCTTGCCTCGCAGCTTGTGCTTGACCCCAAGTCCCACCTCTCCTCTGTGGGCCACCGGTATCTCCAACCTGCCCTGTTACTGCCCCCAAAGTACCAGAAGAAGGACAGAGACAGCCGGCACCCGTGTCTCCCCAGGGGCCTGGAATGAGATGGTGACTCACCCTGGCTACTATGCTGAGCTGGTGGAGAAGTCCACTGGGAAGTATAGCCTGGCCACGGAGGAGATCGAGCGAGACCTGCACCGCTCCATGCCTGAGCACCCTGCCTTCCAGAACGAGCTCGGGATTGCTGCCCTCCGGCGGGTGCTGACCGCTTATGCCTTCCGAAACCCCACCATCGGCTACTGCCAGGTAAGGGGCCTGACGGGCCCAGAGACAGCATCTGCCACCAGAGGCTCACAGGAGCAGGTCCCTGTGGTCCCAGGCCTGTGTGGTGACCCTGCCTCATGTCCCAAGGAAGGAGCCCAGCTGCAGAAAAAGACGTAATTTAAAAACAGTATTACTTGCTCATCTCATCCCCATGCCGAATAGAAGTTGTCCTCTTGCTACTTTTGTCTGAGTCCCAGCAGCATTCGATTGTTTTATGTGTTTGGTAAAATAAGTGTACAGAACATAAAATTTCCCATGTTCACCATTTTTAAGTGTACAGCTCAGTGCTTTAAGCACATTCACACTGTTGTGCGCCCGTCACCACCATCCATCCCCAGACCTCTTTTCATCTTGTAAAACCAAAGCTCTGTGCCCATTAAACATGCCCCAACCACCATAGCAACCACTGTTCTACTTTCTCTTTCTATGTGTTTGCTGTCTGTGTCTCATATATGTGAAATAATACAGTATTTGCCTTTCTGTGCCTGGCTTATTTCACTTAGCATGATATCCTCAAGGGTCATCCATGTCATATGAATGTGTCAGAATTTCCTTTATTTCGGTCCAGGCACGGTGGCTCACACCTGTGATCCCAGCACTTTGGGAGGCTGAGGTGGGCAGATCACAAGGCCAGGAGATCGAGACCATCCTGGCTAACATGGTGAAAACCTGTCTCTACTAAAAATACAAAAAATTAGCCGGGCGAGGTGGCGGGCGCCTGTAGTCCCAGTTACTTGGGAGACTGAGACAGGAGAGTGGTGTGAACCTGGGAGGAGGAGCTTGTAGTGAGCCGAGATCGTACCACTGCACTCCAGCCTGGGCGACAGAGCAAGACTCCATCTCAAAAAAAAGAAAGAATTTCTTTTCTTTCTAAGACTCAATCATATTACATAGACCACATTTTCTTTTCTTTTTTTTTGGGGGGGGCATAGAATCTCACTCTTGTTGCCCAGGCTGGAGTGCAGTGGCGCAATCTCGGCTCACTGCAACCTCCACCTCCCATGTTCAAGCGATTCTCCTGCCTCAGCCTCCCGAGTAGCTGGGATTACAGGCACATGCCACCTTGCCCAGCTAATGTTTTGCATTTTTAGTAGAGACGGGGTTTTGCCATGTTGGCCAGGCTAGTCTTGAACTCCTGACATCAGGTGATCCACCTGCCTTGGCCTCCCGAAGTGCTGGGATTATGGGCATAAACCACTGTGCCTGGCCAGTATTTCTATTTTTAATTTATTTAATTTATTTTTTTAGAGACAGGGTCTTGCTATGTTGTCCAGGCTGGTCTCAAGCTCCTCAGACATGGGAATCCTCCTGTCTCAGCCTCCCAAGTAGCTGGGACTACAGACATGTGCCACCATACCCAGCTAATTTTTTTTTTTTTAAGACATGGGGTCTCACTGTCTTGCCCAGACGGACCTCAAACTCCTAGGCTCAAGTGATCCTTCTGCCTCAGCCTCTCAAAATGCTGAGATTACAGACGTGAGCTACCAGCCACCATTCCTGGGCTTTTTTTTTGAGACAGGATCTCCTTCTGTTGCCCAAAATAGAGGTCAGTGGCATGATCATGGCTCACTGCAGCCTCCATCTACTGGGCTCAGTCAATCTCTCACCTCAGCCTCCTGGGTAGCTGGGGCTGCAGGGGCACACCACCACGCCCAGCTCTGTTTTGTATTTTTTGTAGAGATGGGGTCTCACTGTGTGGCCCAGGCTGGTCTTGAACTCCTGGACTCAAGTGATCCACCCTCCTCAGCCTCCTAAAGTGCTGCAATTACAAGGCGTAAGCTACTGTGGCCTGGCCTATTTTTAATTTTTTGAGGAACTCCATACTTCTTCCCCAGCAGCTGTACCATTTTATATTCCCACCAGCCATTCACAAGGGTTTCGATTTCTCCACATCCTCATCAACACTTGCTATATTCTGTTACAGTGATGGGCATGAGGGTATTTAATTGTGCTTTAGGTTAGCATTTCTGGCAGCTTTTGGTTTTAACTCCAGGCATTTTCCTGGCTGAGTCAAGTGGCATTCTGTTTGCCTTAAAGGTCTTGTTAGCAGCTAGGGCTGTGTGTGATCCTAGTTCTGTGCCTAGTGAGTGGCCTTGGTGTGGGGCTCTGGCCACGTGGCTCACCTCCACGTCAGCTCGGTCATGCGTCCCACCTCCGACACCCAACACCACTTTGCAGAAATGTAATGTGTTGATGTCCACTTTCTCTGGTTTCCCAGTGCCTTCTGACCCAGTTTGAAGGAGTTGGCCGACTCTGTTCAATCAGTTTCCTACAAATTGCCTTTTGACATTTCCCGGAGTTGGGCAGGGCCAGTTTCTCATTACCAGATGCCCAGCACTCCCCAGCTGTCTCTGCCCGGCAGGCGATGAACATCGTGACCTCGGTGCTTCTGCTCTATGGCAGTGAGGAGGAGGCCTTCTGGCTCCTGGTGGCCCTGTGCGAGCGCATGCTGCCTGACTACTACAACACCAGGGTGGTGGGTGAGTGTCCCCAGGTGCCGCCTTGCCTGAGTCTCCAGGTGCCTTCTGGTTCCACGAGGGCAGCAGCCCTTCCCAGGCCAAGCTCCAGGCTTCACGTGGTTCCCTAGGAGTTAGAGGGTAGTATTACACATTCGGTGGTTTATACAAGTCCCCTCAGAGCCTAAATTCCTATCCATCTAACTTTCTGTCAGCTTTCTGATTACAGAAACTTTCAAACATCAAAACTAGAGAGTGTATATTCCCCATGTAACCTGATGCTCAACTTTACTGAACTCACATCCAGTGAAATCTGTTATTAGATGGAAATGACTTGCAAGAGTATTTAATTAAGTTCATATTTAAGTGTGTTATCCTGTCCTTCCTCTGCCATCTGGTGTTTGGAGTTACCGCTCTTAGAGCCCTTCAGAGCTGCATCTATTCGCAATCAGGATGGGACACAGAGTCACTGAGGGCGCTATTTACCTCTCATGCCTCAGGGAGAAATCAGTATTTCCCCAAAATAAAATTCAAGTGTAGTGGAAGAAACAGTTATTTCACCCAGCGGTTTGGGAGCTGTAGAGAGAAGACTTGAAGGGTTTTTTCGTCCTTGTTTTCTCCCGGCACTCCAAGTCCCCTTCAGCCCTCACTGGAAAGCTGGCAATGCTGGAGTGGCCAGGGCTGGTAGGCTGCAGGTGAGGGCCCACCCAGGCCATGGGGTGGGCTCACCATCAGCCTCGCTCATCCTGCCCGTAGGAGCCCTGGTGGACCAAGGCATCTTCGAAGAGCTCACAAGAGACTTCCTGCCGCAGCTCTCAGAGAAGATGCAGGACCTGGGGGTGATCTCCAGCATCTCGCTGTCCTGGTTCCTGACCCTCTTCCTCAGTGTCATGCCCTTCGAGAGTGCTGTGGTCATCGTCGACTGCTTTTTCTATGAGGGCATCAAGGTGATCCTGCAGGTGGCCCTGGCCGTCCTGGACGCCAACATGGAGCAGCTGCTGGGCTGCAGCGACGAGGGCGAGGCCATGACCATGCTGGGCAGGTGACATGCCGGGCTCCTTCTGCTAGGAGCTCACGGCAGAACCCCTCACCAGCCCTGGGCACTGTCCAGTCAGGCTCCAGTGACTGTGCCTGCCAAGTGCCGGGCTGCAGCTGGACCCGGGGGTGCTCTGGGGTCAGGAGCCGGCTCCTTTCTAGTGGGAGATGAAGCAGCGCTCAGTGATAGGTGCCAGGAGGAATAAAGCAGGAGCTGTGGGCAGAGCACGCTGGCTGGAGGGCCGCCGCTCAGATAGGGGGTTGGGGATGCCTCTCCTAGGGGCAACCCAGAGCCAGGATCCAGTGACCACAATTTCAGTTGGTGGCACAGCTGGGCATTTCATGTCCACCAGGTAGTCCTGGTCATACCTCCCCAAGCTCAGCTGCAATGCAGACCCCACGCCCTGGAGGGAGCAGGCCTGCCCTGGGCCCGCTGGAACAGCTGGATGAGCTGATGTCCTGCTAGTCACGCCAAAGGCCCAGGGTCATCCCAGCCCCTCCACCTGCTCCTTAGTCCCCACATCCCATGGCTTGCAGATTCTGTCTGGGATCCAGTCCCTTCCCCGCTTCCCTTCAGCCTGCTGCCTCAGCTCAGGCCCACCATGCCCTTTTCCTGGGGTTCCCCTCTCAGGTCTTTCACCTGCTTGCATCCCAGGACTCTGATCAGACCTGGCCCTCCCCCTCGCCTGGGTCCTCTATGCAAAGGCACTGTCTGAGCCCCCAGCCTGGCCTTCACGCCCTGGCCCTTCCTGGCTACACTCTGCCCTGCCCTGAGCTCTGTGCAATCCCAGCCTCCTACATAGTGTATTTGAATGACGTGGAATGCCCCCAGCCCCCAGGAACAGACTGGGACTCTACCACTTGCCTGTGGCCAGGCCAGGTGCTGCCTGGGACTCTCTAGATCCAGCACGGTTGTCACCTCCCTACTGTGGGCCTAAGTAGCTTTTGGTTCACACTGATGGCAAGATACTCAGCCTGTGGCCAGAGTCTGGCTGGTTTTCCTGCCCCTTCCTGTAAGTGGATAGGGCCTCCTCCAGAGCAGGGGTCAGACTGGGGATACTACCAAGGCCATGGGCATGGAGAATCAGCTACCTCCTCCCACCCGAGTGTCAGGCTCAGCCCAGAGACCCAGGGAGGCCATGAACTCTGCCGGGGCTAGGGCAGCTGACCAAGGTGGGGCTCCATCCCCAGGATTGTGCCCCTAGAGAAGCTGATTCCCTGAGCTGCAGCAGGCCTCCCCATGCCTGACTTTCTCCTGCGACTCAACCTTTGATCCCTGAATCTTCTTGGCCAGGGCGAGAAGGTCCCACGTCCCCAGGGCCCCACCAAAGGGAGGAAGCTTGTCGTCCTTCCAACTGGTTAGGGCCTGGGGTTATAAAGCATTCCTGCCCAAGGGACCCCCCCCCCCCACTAAGAAAACAGCCTAGTGTCCTCAGGGTTAGTGCTTAGGCTTTGTTGGGGGCACTGCCCTGTAGAGAGCTCCCAAGCTTGCTGGGGGCCCTGCCAGGCACAGCTCTGCCCTCCTGCAGGGTGCCCAAGTCCTCAGCACACTCCTTGTTAGGAGTCTGTGTCAACATGGGGTCCCTCCGCATCACCCAGCTGTGGGAAGGAGGCTCCCTCTGCCTGGGCGTGGTCTGGACTGTTGTCCTCTGCCTTTTGTAGATACCTGGATAATGTGGTCAATAAGCAGAGTGTCTCTCCTCCTATCCCACACCTCCATGCCTTGCTGACCAGCGGCGATGACCCCCCTGCAGAGGTGGACATCTTTGAGCTCCTGAAAGTGTCCTATGAGGTCAGCACCCAGTGGGGTCAGTTTGGCCAGGCCGCTCCGTCTGGTGTGTGGGTTGGGGTGGCTACGCGCAGGTGGCGGCCCTCTGCCCTGCAGTTGGATTGATCTCACCAAGTCACCTCTGCCTATAGAAATTCAGCAGCCTGAGAGCCGAGGACATCGAGCAGATGCGGTTTAAACAGAGGCTGAAAGTGATCCAGTCCTTGGAGGACACGGCCAAGAGGAGTGTGGTATGGGTGCCAGCAGGGCTGGGCGGGGGCTGGGCCGGGGCTGGGCCGGGGGGCAGCAGAGCCCTCTCCACAGAGCAGGGCGGGTGCAGGGCTCCACCGCACCCACTGCTCTACACTGCTTTGGTACATACATCATGGTAGGATTCATGGGACCAGATCCAGGGGTGTAGGTGGGAATGTGGGGACAGGTCCCAGTCACTTTTCTCTGCTGGTAGGTGAGTCACCGGGAAGCTTCTCAGATGGCTCCCACCCTGACAGCCACATGCCCTCTGGGCCGAGCCCACCCTGCCTGGCTGTGCCATGTGTTCCCTGCCCCACTCCCAGGTGGCGGCAACATGCCACCACCCTCCACACACCCCAAATGCCATGTCTCTGCCACAAGCTTCTGTCCTCATCTCTGGAGGGGCCAGGCCCTCCCTGCCACCCTGTACTACAAGACCTGTTCGTGGTCTCTGCCCCCAAAAGCAGGGACTTCTTCCATTGTTTCCACATTCCCAGCCCTCCTGCAGGCTTGTAGGACACTGTAAAGACATTGGGTCACAGCACCAGAGACTGACTGCTTTGGCCAATTAAAGCAAAGGAGCACTGGCTGGCAGGTTCGAGGGCTCCTTCCACAGAGCTGGCACCAGGGTCTCCACAGGGATCCAGACGATGGGAGCCAAATGAGCATTCCTCACCCTTCAGCCTCAACTGTATGTTGAGGAGAGAGGCTCCCCCAAGCCCATCCTGGAAAGGAGCCCAGGAGTGTGAGCTGACTGGTGGGTGGGGAGTCAGGGATGGGCTGTGGGCCTCGCCCTCTCCTGAAGGGCCCGCCCTTGAGTGCTGGGCCACTGAGAGGCGGTTCACACCCTTGCCTTCATCTACTTGAGGATGCTCCCACAGAGTGCTCTACTTCTGTGGCAGGAGCTTGTGATCCAGCCATACACCCTGTTTCTCCTTCCTTCTAGGTCCGAGCTATACCTGTGGACATTGGTTTCTCAATTGAAGAACTGGAGGACCTTTACATGGTGTTTAAGGTGACAGCCCAGAGCCAGGGCAGGAGCCCTTCCTAGCTTCCTAGCTTCCTGCCAGAAAAGAAATAGATCCAAGAGTATCCTCTTAGAAATAGAGGATAGAAATAGAAATAGGGAATAGAATAGAAATAGAGAAATAGATCTAAGTGCATCCTCAGATGCAGTTGCCATGAACCTCATGTGGTAGAATCGAATCCTTCTTGGAGTTTAGGCAGGACCTCTTAAATGGCAAAAAATCCATTCAAGTCATCTTTCACAGAAGAGGGAATGCATTGCCCCTGTAACTGAAAAGTCTGTCAATGCAAACTTCAGACATGGCTGGATCCAGGTGCTCAAATGTGCCGTCAGGCTCCCCCACCTCTGATGTCCTCTGCACTGCTCTTCCTACAGTGCCAGGACTGTTGTCACAGCTCCAGGGCCATACTCTCTTCTCAGTAACCCCAGTGCGAAGATAATTTTTCTTGCTCTTGTGCTTTTAGCAAAAGACCCAGCCTTGATAGTTGGAATGACCGCCTTTCTGTTCTTGTTGCCAGTTCACATCTACTCTCCAGCTGCCTCAGGTTCTGTGTTCAAGGTGGCCACTCTGCTGTGGCCCTGGTGTCACAACGGTTGAGCCAGCTCTGCCTGCCTCCTAGAGAGGTCATAGGAGCGAGAGCAAGCCTCGGGCCTCTTGTTTCCCGGGAGCCCTGCCAGGAAGGCTCAGCCCTTCTCTGGGGCCAGCAGACCAGCTCTGCCCCCTGCAGGCTGCCAAGGACTCTGTCAGCCAACCCCCTCCCCATCTGTTAACAAGGGACTGATGATACCCTGAGAGCTTTCAGGAGGTGCTGCAGTGTCTGGCCAGTGCTCACCACCCCAGGGCTCCGCAGGCTTGGATGGAGGGGGAGGGTGGACACATCACCAGCCCAGGGGTCCCCTCTACCCACAGGCTTAGCGGCTGGGCCATCTCACCAGACTGTGTCCCACAGGCCAAACACCTGGCGAGCCAGTACTGGGGGTGCAGCCACACAGTGGCCGGCCGTCGGGACCCCAGCCTGCCCTACCTGGAGCAGTACCGGATTGATGCCAGCCAGTTTCGGGAACTCTTTGCCAGCCTGACACCCTGGGCCTGCGGTTCCCACACGCCTGTGCTGGCAGGTCGCATGTTCAGGCTCCTGGACAAAAACAAGGACTCGCTGATCAACTTCAAGGAGTTCGTGACGGGGATGAGTGAGTGCCTGCAGGGCCTACCAGGGGCCTGACCCTCCCTTACCCTTTCCCAGGAAGCCTTCCAAATGCCAGCATCTCCTGTCTGTCCCCACTGCAGCCAGTAGGGGGCTGCTCGAGCCCCTGGCCCTAGATATGGGACGAACAGTTCACCCACAGGAGCCGAGGGGGGTCCAGCAGGAGCCCTGCCCGCTCCCGTCCCTCATGCAGTCTGGGGCTGCTAGAAGCTGGTCTGCCAGCCCCAGGGAAGGGCTGAGCCTTCCCAGCAGGGCAGCAGGGAGACAGGAGGCCTGGGACTCACCCCGTGACCTCTCCAGGAGGGAGTTGGGCAGCGCAGGCTGTGAAGAGGGTCCCACTCGGACCCCCTGGAAGGGGCTCTGCAGCCATCTTGCCAGCCCCAGCCCCTTCCCTGGCCTTCTCCACAGGCGGGATGTACCACGGGGACCTGACAGAGAAGCTCAAGGTGCTCTACAAGCTACACCTTCCCCCAGGTGAGAGCCTCCTGCCCACTGCCCAGCCAGGATCTCCCACTTGTCCGGAAGTTCAGCTGCAGAGGACAGGCCTCTGTGGGACTGTGGGGCCTTAAAGGGGCACAGCGGCTCCGCAGGCTGGAGTTTCACATTGGAGGAGAGGGAACGGGAGCTTGAGCACCTGACAGAGGTCTGAGAGCAGGGCCTTGGCCTGGTAAAGGACATGGAGGAGAATCCCATGGGTGACCGGGCACCACTGGGAACAGAACTCCCACCGAGGAGGCAGCTGGACCCAAAACCCACGAGGAGGGCCATGAGTAGAGCTTCGGGGCTGGAACTGAAACTGCTGCATTAATTTGTCAAGTTTCTTAAGGGTTTATTCCCAGAGGTTCAGCTAGAGAATCCTCACATGACCATGAGGAGGGGCCACTTCTCTCTGGCCTCTCAGCGGTGCTGGAGCCTAGTAGGGCTGCATTGGCGACAGGCTGTCTGGGGGCTCAGCAGGGGTGGCTGCGTGGACAGTGCTCTAAGGAGGGGTCATCTCCATCATCATAGAAGGAAAGAAAGGCGAGGCAGGTGGAAATCCTGGGCCAGGCTCTCTGCTCTGGCTGGACCTGCCCCCAGGTCCCTGCTGTCGCTTGCCGTCTGAGGTCAGCAGCTGCCCTCAGAACCGACCCTGGGGATTTTTAGGGTGCTGGGGCTGGGCTTCACCTGAGGAGATTCTCTTCTGATTGCCTGTGATGGGGCCCAGACCTGTGATTTTTAAAGCTGACAGGCCATTGCTCTGCGCCTCCAGAGCTGAAAGGCTCTTGACACAGCTGTTCTCGTTGGTGACTGGCTCACCAGAGAGGCCCTGGTGGGACAGACCCCACTGGGCCTAGGTCGCAGGGTTGAGAGCATGCAGAGCTACCCTGAGACTCCTGAGCCCCCTCAGCCTGCCCTGCCCTGTCCTGTCCAGACACAGAGAACACTTGGGCTCTGGTGGGCAGCGGCCCATGCCCTGCCACAATCACCCAGGACCATGCGATCTGCAACCCTGGGTACTGCTTGGTGACCTCCAGCAAAGACTGCACTGAATGAGGCAGGCCAGCACACGCGGTGCAGCACGACCTCTGAACTACCCAAAAAGAGAGCAGCAAGTTGCCTGTGCATGGCCGGTCTCTGTGTGCCCATAGGAGCATGAAGCGCCCCCAAAGGGTCCACTGGCCAGATGGTCATTGGGGCAGGAGGGCAGCTGCCATTCACTGGACTCCTAATTGTGTTGATTGGATTTTTACCTGGGACATGTATTTCCTTTTCAAACACAATGTAAAAGTCAGGAAAGTGGAGGCCTGGGCGCAGTGGCTCAAGCCTGTAATCCCAGCACTTTGGGAGGCCGAGGCGGGCGGATCACGAGGTCAGGAGATCCAGACCATCCTGACTAACACAGTGAAACCCCGTCTCTACTAAAAATACAAAAAACTAGCCGGGCATGGTGGTGGGCGCCTGTGGTCCCAGCTACTCTGGAGGCTGAGGCAGGAGAATGGCGTGAACCCAGGAGGTGGAGCTTGCAGTGAGCTGAGATGGCGCCACTGCACTCCAGCCTGGGCCATAGAGCAAGACTCTGTCTCAAAAAAAAAAAAAAAAAAAAAAAAGTCACGAAAGCAGCTGGGCACGGTAGGAGGCCCAGACAGTTGGATCACTTGAGGTCAGGAGTTGGAGACCAGCCTGGCCAACATGATGAAACCTGTCTTTACTAAAAATACAAAAATTAGCTGGGCGTGGTGGTACACACTTGTAGTCCCAGCTACTTGGGAGGCTGAGACAGGAGAATCACTTGAACCCAGGACGTGGAGGTTGCAGTGAGCCAAGATCATGTGACTGCGGTGCAATCTGAGCGATAAAGTGAGACTCCATTTCAAAAAAAAAAAAAAAAGTCAGGAAAGTAACAACCAATCATCACCATCAAAACTGTTACTGGGCACTGTAATGGGCAGGTGCTGGGACTGGCCAGCCTTGTGGGCGGGGAAAGCACGCCTCTGCCCAGGGCTGGAGGGACTTACTTGGAGGGGATCTCCTTGTTTCCTCCTGCCCTCACTCTGCCTTCTCTCCGGGCACAGCTCTGAGCCCAGAGGAAGCCGAGTCAGCCCTGGAGGCAGCGCATTATTTCACAGGGGACAGCTCCTCAGAAGGTGAGTGGCCACTGGACCTGACATGCCCAGCCAGCACCCTGCAGCCACCGCAGCCTTCCTGCGGGGCTCAGGCAGTGGCCAGCAGTCCCACCTGGGCTCAGGGAGCAGGCTGCATGGGGTTCTCCCCAGGGGACCACGGGCTGGGCCCTGCCATGCTGGCGGGGGCTGGGGCCGCCCCCTGTGGATGTCCTCACTCCTGTTTCTCTTGTGTCTCTGTCTTCCTGGACCTTGGCTCCTCCCCCCTCTGCTCCTCTGCCCCTCTGCCTCTCCTCTGCTGTCCCTTCCAGCATCTCCTCTGGCCTCAGATCTGGATCTTTTCCTGCCCTGGGAGGCTCAAGGTCAGTCCCTGGAAGGCAGGGGCGCCCCCTGTACCTCCTAACACTCTCCTGCACTATCAGGAAGCCTGGAAGCTCTTTGTCCCAGGGATCCCTCTGGGACTTCATCCTGTGGGGGATAAGTCCTGAGAAGGACCCAGAACCAAGCCACTCCTCTGCACGGCCTCCGCGTCTGCTGTGGGTGGGGAGTAAATAAGGCCCCCGCACTAGGCACCAAGCAGGCCCAGGGCATGACCTCTGCAGCCACATGTTAGAGATATTCTGTCTTCATGTGAGTAGAAAAATATAAAATGCTATCAGAACATGTGAAAGACAGTGTGGCTGAGTGGAGGCTAGAAAGAAAAGTGGATGCTTTCCTAGGAAAAATCTTCATGCTCATCACTTTTTTTGTTAAGGAAAAACACGTATGTTGAGTGCCTGTTAGAACTCATCCCTGTGCTATGTTTAAAGCCTGTTGGGACCATCTGATCCCAGGTGATGGGAGCATTCTAGGCCCTGGGCTTTGGCAGTCGAGCTGGTGACATGCAGCACACTTGCAAAACCGACCATAATGCCACCTGGTGATTTCATGTGGGGGATAATGCACACCAAGGAACTGATTCAGAAAACCAAAAATAGTGTGTACCAAGATGCCCATGGCAGTCCTGGTGGCAGAGGCTGACTTGAGCTTGAGGACCTTGATTTCAAGGACAGAAACTACAGAAGCAGGTACACCTTCTGTTGTACATGGAACCAGCAGGCCACTCTAGGCTTGTCCCGCATGCTTCTGGGAGCAGCATGGTGGTGCAGAGCCCTGGCCTCAGACCACATGTGGCCCCCAGGAAGCAGGGCTTCCATTCCAGGGTGAGATGTCTGAGCCCAGGGAGGTGTGCCTTCACTGCCACCACACAGCCAGCAAGAGCAGCTCAGAACTGGGTGCTGCTAACCTGCCTGAGGTGTCCCCACCAGCCACACTGCCTCTGGGGAACAGCTCCAGGAGAGCTGGTTGGCTGCTTCTCTCCTCAGGTGCATGTTCTCACACAGAGTATAGTGCACGCCAACTCCAGCAAATGTAGTCCTCGAAACTCCCCGAAACGCTGCACTGAGCATAGGAGCTGTGCACAGACAACCCCTCTAACAGGCACAGCAGGCACTGGTGGAAGGGGTCACTAGGATTCCCCTGAGTTCTAGCAGGAACTATAGAATTCACTAGTCCTCAGACTGGTCCGTACCCTGCATCATTGTTCATTTCAGAACCAGCATGTTGAGACTTGTATTCATTTGGACAAGAGGAAGTGAGGGTTTGGCAGCTTTTGTTTTAACCCGACCAAGTGCGGGAATGCTCAGGCCCTTGCTGTGGTGCCTTAGGGCGGGGCGGGGCGGGCCAGGCAGGAGGCGTGGCATGGGGGACCTGCCCCCTGGGGCTGGCTGTACAGAAACACAGACTGTATCTCTCAAGGACCCCAGGAGCTTGCAGTCCCAACAGCAGAATGTTCTCCATGTTGTTTTTATTTTTGCGTTTGTCCAGAAGCACTACCACAGGAAGAGCAAGAAGGAAGTGGCAGTGAGGATGTCCAGGAAAAGAGAGGAGGTACAGGCCATTCTCTGCTGCTGTTCTTAGAGACCCCAGCGTCGAGGCACTCTTGCTGGCTGGTCTTTTCCCCAGTCACTGCCAGGGAGCCCCCTACCCTGGGAGATGGCGGATGCGTCCCCCGATCAGGGAGCAGGCCTTGGGGTACACAGGAGGCTCCACACTCTCCACCAGCCCCACGGGCACCCAGCCAGCCCCACCCTCTTGCCAGCTTCTCTCCAGCTGCCCTGTGACTCCTCATCTAAGGGAAGACAGTGTGGACCATTGTCATCAGCTTTGGTCCAACCACTTCAGCAATTTAGGGGGAACCTGTGGCTGTTCTGGGTTGTTTTCCCATGCCCACCTTCCCAAATGCCAGGGTGTTTTGTAACAGGGCTCCGGTAGCTTCATGCCAGAAGACACCCAACCTTTCCTCTCCCTGCTGTCAGCCCCCAGCCCTCTCTCTCACATGACAAAGATGAATCTCTTTCCTCTAACCTGCAGAGGAGAAGGGGACCAGCTCTCCGGACTATCGGCACTACCTTCGAATGTGGGCCAAGGAGAAAGAGGCTCAGAAGGAGACGATTAAGGATCTTCCCAAGATGAACCAGGTAGGCTCCATCAGAGCCCACAACAGACATTTCTGGAGAGTTCTGACCAAGACTGGGCCCTAATATCACAGCACCCACACCGCAGCATCTCCTGGTGGGTGGGAAGGCTCCTCGCTGTCTCTAGAGCCCATTAGTCCTGGTTGCCAGTCAGTGATGATTCCAGAAAGACAGGAGGCCAGTTGCTCCAGGGCCTTGTACAGGGGGATGTTTCCATGGTGACCGCTGTCCAGATTGAGTGAGTGTCCATGAACCAGGAGCCGGAGGCTCGTAGGCTACCTTTGACAAGAATGCGTTCCACACCCTGCACCCTCCCAACCCTGCCTAGGGTTTTGCACACGCAGGCTCACACGCACCCTCCACAACCACTCTTCATTCACTGGTCTCGCAGGTCAGGAGCGTGGTGTCTTGCCAAGGGTCTCACAGCCAGAAAATGGGAGACCCCAGCTTCAAACTGCAAGTGTTGAGCCAAAGGCAAGTCTGGAGCACCAGCCTAACCATGGCCCTTGGGTCAGACCCACAGCCTAGCTGTGCCTAGTAGGAGACCCTGCAGTCTGACCGCTCCCCTGGCAGGCCTGGAGAGTGGGCACCACGTGTGATGAGGATTCTTCCCATTCTTGAGCCAGGGAGCCTAGATGTGTGGCTTAAGGGCTCTAGCACCCACCCTCGTCAGGACCTCCCTCCCCAGCTGACCCAGGCTGTTCTCTCCTCACCATCACCTTCGAAAGAGCTTCATTTGGCCGGGCACAGTGGCTCAAGCCTATAATCCCAGCACTTTGGGAGGCCGAGACGGGCGGATCACGAGGTCAGGAGATCGAGACCATCCTGGCTAACATGGTGAAACCCCGTCTCTAATAAAAAAATACAAAAAAACTAGCCGGGCGAGGTGGCGGGCGCCTGTAGTCCCAGCTACTCAGGAGGCTGAGGCAGGAGAATGGCGTAAACCCGGGAAGCAGAACTTGCAGTGAGCCGAGGTCCGGCCACTGCACTCCATCCAGCCTGGGTGACAGAGCAAGACTCCATCTCAAGAAAAAATAAAAAATAAAAAAAATAAAGAGCTTCATTCAAGGGCTGAGTTGAGGTTGCTTCTGATTAAAGCCAAAGGTGATTCTAAAACACAACGGAGAAGTCCTTGTACTGACCGGATTTAGAGTCGTGGTAGAAATCCATCTCCCTGTGCCAACAGAACAGACCTAGAAACAGGGAGGCTCCAGGTCAGACCGGCACGCTCTATGTGCCGAGAAAGGCAGCTAGAGGGGAAAGCGTTTTGAAGAGCTGTGTGGCCTTGGTCGAGCCACTCTCCCTCTCTGAGCCTGTCTCCTGATCTATGAGATGGGACTGATGAGGCTCGTGGAGATGATTAACAAGATGGCAGCCAACATCCTTAGACTGTCCCTTGTCATCAGTTTGGCTAATACGGACCCGTCTGACTGCTCTTTTACCATCTCCCTGTTCTGTTTTTCTCCTTAAAAGGAGCAGTTCATTGAGCTGTGCAAGACGCTTTACAACATGTTCAGTGAAGACCCCATGGAGCAGGACCTGTACCACGCCATCGCCACCGTGGCCAGCCTCCTGCTCCGCATCGGAGAGGTGGGGAAGAAGTTCTCGGTCCGCATAGGCAGGAAGCCCAGGGACTGTGCCACTGAGGAGGACGAGCCACCAGCACCCGGACCCCATCACGACGCAGCCAGGGAGCTTCAGCCCCCAGCTGCAGGAGACCCCCAAGCCAAAGCCGGCGGAGACACACACCTCGGGAAAGCCCTACAGGAGGGCCAGGTGGTGGTGGAGGGGGACAGCAGCGAGGGACAGGGCTCACCCTCCCAGCTGCTGTCTGACGATGAAACCAAAGACGACATGTCCATGTCCTCATACTCGGTGGTCAGCACGGGCTCCCTGCAGTGTGAAGACCTCACAGATGACACGGTGCTGGTGGGAGGGGAGGCCTGCAGCCCCACAGCCCGCATCGGGGGCACTGTTGACACCGACTGGTGCATCTCCTTCGAGCAGATCCTGGCCTCCATCCTGACGGAGTCTGTGCTGGTGAACTTCTTTGAGAAGAGAGTGGACATTGGACTCAAGATCAAGGACCAGAAGAAAGTGGAGAGACAGTTCAGCACCGCCAGTGACCATGAGCAGCCCGGAGCTTCCGGCTGAGGCCTGCAGCGGTGAGGCCTGGCCCGAGCTGTCATCGGTGGAACTGGCCTCATCTCCTGCCTTTCCTCCCTTATCAGTTTCTCTTGAAAAGTGTGCCCCTCCTGCTCTCCCAGGAGCAGTGAGTTGTGAATGGAAAGAAGGCTGGTGCAGACCCAGCTGCCTTAGACAGATTCCCTGGGCCTGCATCTCCGGGCGCTGGCTGCTTCTGGGCCCAGGAAGAGGCTGTGGCTCCCACCTTCCTTACACCCGCTGGGAGCACATCTTGCACCAGCTGCACCTGCCTAGTGTTAGAGGCTCTCAGATCTGCCCTTGCTTGCCTCATACCTCTGTGCCCGCACTGTGGCCAGGCCAGCTGAGTCCCTCCATCTGTGGATGCTCTCCTGCAGCTGTGTGGTGCAGGAGTCATTCCTGCCGCTTGGCACCAGGTGGGGGGGCATATGCTTGTTGGGCAGCAAAGTGATGGAACCCTCAGGTGCCCTCCGGGAGCCTGAATCTCCTGAATGAGGAACATGGACAGAACACGTTTACCGCAGAGTGGTCACTGCGCTTAGGTGTGGCTGTACACACGTTCTCAGCTCATCGTCCTTTCCAGTAACTTTAAAAGCACATCCCTCAGGTCCTGATATATTTCCCTGGATTCATTTCACTTGGCTAGAGATTACACTGTGCTCAATGCCTTAATAAATCCCTGAAAGAAATAAAACCCACACTGTGTGCAATGCCTTGCTGTGGCCCCCAACCACTGCTTAGGCCTCCCAACTTCTCCCCAGGCCAAGTACAGGGCCCTGGCTGCGTTCTGGAAGTTCAAGACAGTCCTCTGCAGGGGGTGGAAGAGTGCAAGGCCTGCCAGGTCAGATGGAGAAGCAGAACCTGCTGGTGCAGGCAGAGCAGGTCCTGACCAACCTGCATCAGGGGATGCCCTGAGCTCCACAGGTCTTTTTGGGCAGGAGTCATGAGTCCTGGTGAAGGAAGTGCATCCTCAGGCCTGGGCTGTAGCAAGCTGTCTGCCCTTGGGTTCAAGAACCAGACTGTGGAGCCACAGGTGACCAGAGGGGGCCCCAGGGCTGAGCCACAAGGATACCCTCACTTTGCAGGAGGAGCTGAAACTGACCAGTGTCCATCGTTTGCGCCCACATGGGGCTACTCTTGCTTCTACTAAAAGATATAGCAGTTACCCCCTTATCCACGGGGGATACAGTCCCAGACCCCCAGTGGATGCCTAAAACCACAGATGACAAACCTTATACATACTGTTTTTTCCTATACATACATATCTGTGACTAAGTTTATGAATTAAGCACCTTAAGAGATTAACAATAATAATAAAATGTAACGGTTATACTGTAATGAAAGTTGTAAATGTGGTCTATCTCACAATATCTCCTTGTACTGTATACTCATCTCTTCCAGGTGGCTGTTGACTCAGGGTAACTAACGCTGCAGAAGGTGAAACTCAGAGGTACTATTGTATATCTCTGTGGCTGCTGGTTTTGTTTTAATTAAGTAGCTTTGCTTTTTTTTTTTTTTTTTTAAGACCGACTCTTGCTCTGTTGCCCAACCTGGAGTGGAGTGGCGCGATCTTGGCTCACTGCAACCTCTGCCTCCTGGGTTCAAGCAATTCTTCTGCCTCAGCCTCCCGAGCAGCTGGGACTACAGGCGTGCGCCACCAAGCCCAGCTAATTTTTGCATTTTTACTAGAGACAGGGTTTCACCATGTTGGCCAGGCTGGTCTCAAACTCCTGACCACCTGCCGCAGCCTCCCAAAGTGCTGGGATTACAGCCGTGAGCCACCATGCCCGGCCTGCTTATTTGTTTGTTTTAGAGACAGACTGGAGTACTGTGGCATGATGGTAGCTCACTGCAGCCTCAAACTCTTGGCCTGCAGTGATCTCCTGCCGCAGCCTCCCTAGTAGCTGGGACTACAGGCATGAATCACCATGCCTGACTTTAATTTCCTTTCTAGTATTTAGACAAACTACCATAAAATAATTTCAAATGATTTATACCAAAAAGACTGTTCCTGGCCATAATTAAGATATAATAACTCCACACAGTTGGCAGTTTTAAGTCTTACATTGATTATATTCAATCAGATTTGAATAACTTGGAATTTGGATAAATGCCTTTTTTTTTTTCATTTTTTGTCTTTACAGAGGTAAGATAAAAATGTTTTTAACTTGTGGAAGTATAAGCTTGTGAATACACCAAAGAAATTAAACCAAAGGATAGAAAAGAGGAATCTGGCCTAGTCACATGAAACAATGTACAAAAATGTACAATAGTGCTTTCATCCATAAATCATTCAACCTGGGAAGATAACTCAAAATGTTTAACAACCAGAACAGTAACATTAAATAATATACAGATAATACAAATAAAAAAATGAAATTTTATAAGTAAACATGAATATTTTAAAACTGCTTACCAAGTAATACAAGTT
Organism: Colobus angolensis palliatus; assembly: GCF_000951035.1. Taxonomy (NCBI): domain Eukaryota; kingdom Metazoa; phylum Chordata; class Mammalia; order Primates; family Cercopithecidae; genus Colobus; species Colobus angolensis. The sequence goes on along the minus strand of NW_012117422.1, from coordinate 261,584 downwards.
CTATCAAACCACTCATCAAATCATTCTAATTTCCAAGAAAAATACTATACACATGAATTCTTAAAGGATTACAGGTTTATTGCCAAAAGGAGAAAAATATACAGAAAAGTAGAAAAACAGTTTTTCCTAGTGCTACAGATTACTCCTCAGTATTTTGGTATTCATTCTGTATTTTTTTCAGAGTTTAACTGATGTCATATATGAAATGTTTATTCTACTCTTTTCATTAAGCATAAAACATTTTTTGCAGATGCCTGCCTTCTGTTCTCAGCTACAATAACTCAAACGTAGAAATGAAGGAAGACCACCCAAATGAGAAACAGTATTCACGGCTTGCTCCAGCAAGGGAGTCAGAGACATCACAGGTGTGGGCAGGTGCAAGGGCCAGGGGATGGAAAACGGGGAAGGCTCCAGGTGGTTCTGACTGCAGGCTGTTGGAAACTGGAGGTGAGCTAACAAGCAGGATATTTTCTGTGACTGGCTTGGGGAGAGTATTCCTCTTTCGTGGGTTGGCTCTGACATGGGGAGGGTGGTACAGAAAATAGAGGAGTAAGCAGTCCTGACTACGTCCTTCCCACACAGCGGACTGCCCGGTTACTGCAGAGGCTGCAGTTTCTTGTCATTCATTATCCAACCATTGTCTATTGGCATATTGTCTCTCAATTTTTTTTTCTGATAACTACTTACTGTACAAAAGTTGGAGAAAATTTAAAAATTAGCATTACCTACAACCTTAGCCACACACACACACACACACACCAGAAAATAATGCCAGTGTCACAGAATTCAAACAATGTACTGTAGTTTTGTAACCTTGCCTCTCCACAGCACGGTGTCACTTCAAACTCGAGTTCTTGCTGATAGAACTGCATAAGGGTCCGTGCCGTTCTTCAGAACACTGATTGCCATTTCTTCCTGGGATACTTCAGGGAACACTAGGGAACGAATAATCAATCACCTGGGTGAAGGGATTCCTTTCTTGGGGTAGCAGTATTGTCACGGTTGCTTTCCACGGTTTTGCATTGGACCCTTCTCCCAGCATCCTGTAAGAGGGGTAGCTCTCCCCGCACCCTTGTCAGGCTTGGGCGTTTTCTTCACCGGGATGGTTTCTACTGTTAAAAGCGACTGTCGGCCGAGTGCAGTGGCTCACGTCTGTAATCCCTGTACTTTGGGAAGCCGAGGCGAGCAGATCACTACACGTCACGAGTTCGAGACCAGCCTGGCCAACATGGAGAAACACCGTCTCTACTAAAACTACTAAAATTAGCTGGGCTTGGTGGCGGGCACCCGTAATCCCAGCTACTCGGGAGGCTGAGGCAGGAGAATCAAGCCACTGCACTCCAGCCTGGGCGACACAGCAAGACTCTGTCTCCCAAAAAAAAAAACAACTCGCTTTTTAATTTTTCACTGTGCAAAAGTTGGGGAAAAAAAGACCATAAATTAAAATTATAACCCTAGACACAGAGGGTTGTAGGGTTGGAGGTAATTTTAATTTTTTTTTGTATTTTATTTTCCAACAAGGTTACAACCCTAAGCCACGCAGGGTTGCCGCGAGAGCGTCGGGCTGCGGGGGCGCCTCCGCCCTCCGTACGGTGGGCCTGGGATGCTCCCGGGGCGGCAGGGGGGCCGGCTTCGCGCTCTCCGGGAAGCTTGGGTCCGCTGAGCCCCTCCGTCTCCCCGGATTCCTCCCCGGGCTCCCGTTCAAAGGCTGTTCGCTGCTGCCCACGGCAGCGCAGGCCGGGCAGGGCGGCCCCTCCGCCCCGCTCCGCGCTGTGCAACAGCCCAAAGAACTCGTCAGCGGAGGCCCTGCCGTATCAACTCCAGTCTCCCCAGGGCCGGAAGCCGCTACCTTAGGAAGATGCGGGCGCTGCCCTGGTCAGACGACAAGTCTGCGACCGGGCATCCTGCACCCACCGGGACCCATGACTCCTTCGACATCGGAGAGGCCCAGACGACCAGCGAGAGACGCGGTAGGCTAGAGAGATCCCAGTGCGCAGGGGCGGGGCCGCGGCGGCCGAAGCGAAGAGTATACGCGCATGCGAGGCGGCGTAGGGGACTAGAGCGTCGCGAGCGTGTACGTGGGGCGGGGCGCGGCGGCCGAAGCGAAGAGTATGTGCGCATGCGAGGCGGCGTAGGGGACTAGAGCGTCGCGAGCGCGTACGTGGGGCGGGGCGCGGCGGGACAAATGCAGAGCGCACGCGCTCGGCTCGCTGGCTACTGCACAGGAAAGGATGGCGCCGCCTCAGCCTTGTCGGGTTCTGCGCTGCTGCAGCTGCCGCCTCTTCCAGGCGCACCAGGTCTGGCGAGTGCCAGCCCACTCCTTCTCCTCCGGCGCGGGGACAGTGGACGGGAAATGGCGGGGCCTTGGGTGCTGTCTCGAATGGCTCCGGGATGCACCTGGGCCCGAAGGAGTGCAGGGACCGCTTAGGGCGGGTCTCATTGGGGTCGCCCCGCATAACGTCGTTCTGGGCTTTTTGTTTGGTTCTTGTACAAACCAGAGGTGATGGTTTCTGCAGAGGTGGCCTCTCGTGAATTGTAGCAGGTAGTGGGAGAACCCGGTTGAGGATAGCGTCCTTTACGCAGAGCTTACCCCACGAAGTCGCCTTTTCTCAGTTTCAGTGAGAGGTGGAGGACGGTTCTTAGAGCCCGGGCGCGCCGCGGCGGCGTCCCTGCTCCACACCTGGGCGCCCTCTCCGTCGCCCCGCGCCTCTACCCCCGTCCTTTTCCGCGGGGCCAGGGACTTGATTTGCCTGTTCGCCGACGCATAAACCACGGGCCCCCGAGTCTTAAAGACAATCTGTGTTTCTAGAACATATTTGCCTCCCTAACTTTCAGCGTGCCAGATAGAGGATGCCACTTAACCTTTCCCGGATCGCACCTGTCTCCCTCCTTGATATCACCTCTTTTTTTTTTTTTTTGGGACGGAGTCTCGCTCTGTCGCCTGGGCTGGAGTGCAGTGGCCGGATCTCAGCTCACTGCAAGCTCCGCCTCCCGGGTTCACGCCATTCTCCTGCCTCAGCCTCCCGAGTAGCTGGGACTACAGGCGCCTGCCATCTCGTCCGGCTTGTTTTTTGTATTTTTTAGTAGAGACGGGGTTTCACCGTGTTAGCCAGGATGGTCTCGATCTCCTGACCTCGTGATCCGCCCGTCTCGGCCTCCCAAAGTGCTGGGATTACAGGCTTGAGCCACCGCGCCCGGCCTTGATAACACTGCAGTCAGCGTATCACTTCTGGTAGTCCCTCCCTCCTTATTATTGCTAATCTGCTCTGCCCTGAGAAAGAATAGCATCAGACTTCTTTAAGACTTATGTTAGAAACTCAGCAAGATGCTGAGTATGTGTCTGTAACCTTGCATTTAATGCTAAGCGTTTGTAAGGGCTCAGAAACTTTTTACTTGTTTTCTTCCGGGAGCTGGGTCCTAAGAGTTGCAAATAAAGGGAGATCATTTGCATTTTTAAATTATTACACGTCTAATGTTTCATGCTGTTTTTTAAAAACAAATTTTCCATTTTTATTTCCTTTTTTTGTTTTTGAGACGGAGTCTCACGTCTCACTCTGTCACCAGGCTGAGTGCAGTGGCGTGATCTCGGTTCACTGCAACCTCCACCTCCCGGGTTCAAACGATTCTTCTGCCTGAGCCTCCTGAATAGCTTGGACTACAGGCGCCCGCCACCAAGCCCAGTTAATTTTTGTGTTTTTAGTAGAGACGGGGTTTCACCATGTTGGCCAGGAAGGTCTCCATCTCTTGACCTCGTGATCCGCCCACTTCAGCCTCCCAGAGTGCTGGCATTACAGACGTGAGGCACTGCGCCCGGCCTCTGTTTCCTTGTTTGTTTCCCTGTTTCACTCTTCCATGTTCACCAGTGTTATTTTTTTATTTACTTATTTATTTTGAGACATAGTCTCGCTTTATCGCCCAGATTGGAGTGCAGTGGTAACAATCACAGCTCGCTGCAACCTGCACCTCCCGGGCTCAGCTGATCCACCTCAGCCTCCCACGTAGCTGGTACTATAGGTGCGGGCCACCATCCCCAGCTAATTTTTATATTTTTTGTAGAAATGGGGTTTTCGGCTGTGTTGCCCAGGCTGGGGCAAGTGTTCTGCCCGCCTTGGCTCCCAAAGTGCCGGGATTACAGGTGTGAGCCAGCGCCCCTGACCCTTATGGTCATTTTCAACCCTGTGAAATGTGAGTTGCCTGGCCCCGGTGGCTCACGCCCATAATCCCAGCACTTGGGAAAGCCCACTAGGGCAGATCACTTGAGCTCAGAAGTTCCAGACCAGCCTGGGCAACATAGGGAGGCCTTGTCTCTACTAAAATTCAAAATAAAATAGCTAGATGTGGTGACGTGCATCTCTAATCCTAGCTACTCAGGGGCGCTGAGGCAGGAGAATCGCTTCAGACCAGGAGGCAGAGGTTGCAGTGAGCCGTGTTCACACCAGTGGACTCCAGCCTGGGCAACAGAGCCAGCCCCTGTCTCGAAAAATTACTTGAAACCGAAGAGGATGTTGACCATTTTAATTGCAAGTCAGCTGGGTACTACTTTAACACGTTTGACTTCAACAACCTTTGACTTAGGCATCATTCCCATCTTACACGAGAATTCCGGAATCCACAGAAATCAAGTGGTTTCTCCATCTAGTAAGTGGCAGAACCATACTATCTCAGCAGTTCGCAGAGTTCATTCCTTCACCAGGTACTGTGAGTCCTAAACTTTTAAAAATGCTTTTCTTGGCCGGGCACAGTGGCTCACACCTGTAATCCTAGCATTTTGGGAGGCCAAGGTGGGCAGATCACGAGGTCAGGAGTTAGAGACCAACCTGGGCAACATGGTGAAACCTCATCTCTACTAAAAAGACAAAAAATATAGGGCATGGTGGTGCGCACCTGTAATCCCAGCTACTTGGGAGGCTGAGGCAGGAGAATCACTTGCATCCAGGAGGCAGAGGTTACAGAGAGCTGAGATGATGCAACAACACTCCAGCCTGGGTGACAGAGCAATACTCTGTCTAAAAAAAAAAAAAAAAAAAGGGAGAGGAGCGAGAGAATACTTACAAAAAAAAAAAAAAAAATGCTTACTTGCTTACATACTCATAGAAAATTCACAGTTTTATTGGTGTTTTAAGGTAGAAGCTGAGAAGTAAAATTGCTAAGTCATTCCCCACTTCCGTTTTTGGTAGGTGCTCATTGTCCTCCTTAGAATCCTTTTGGATACTTCCCCCAAAAACCTCATGATTTTGTACTAGGATCATATTAATCGTATTAATGTTAACGAGTCAACCTAGACATCTTTGTGATGTTAAACATGATCCATTACGTTTCTTCAAGTCACCTTGGTATCCCTTGGTAACATTTTATTTGTTGCTGTTATAAATGGACTCTTTATCCATTATGTGTTGTAACTAGATGTCTGCTCATATAAAACCTGTATTAACTTTTGAAGGTATCTTAATTTTGTACCTAACCACTATTTTAGATTGTCTGGTTTTAGTGGCTTTTTATTTCATTCTGTTGGTTTTCGGATAAAAAATTATATCAGGTAGCACCTGGGCATGGTGGCTCACACCTTTAATCCCAGCGCTTTGTGAGGCCGAAGTGGGTGGGTCAATTGAGGTCAGGCGTTTGAGACCAGCCTGACCAACATGATGAAACCCTGTCTCTGCTAAAACTACAGAATTAGCCGGGTGTGGTGGCACATACCTGTAATCCCAGCTACTTGGGAGACTGAGGCAGGAGAATCGCTTGAACCTGGAAGGCAGAGGTTGCAGTGAGCAAAGATCTCACCACTGTACTCCAGCGTGGGCAACAGAGTGAGACTCTGTCTCAAAAAAAATTATATCGGGTATTATAATTATATCTATAAATAATGATAGGGTTTTGCCCTCCTTTCCAATTTTTATACCTCTTACAACTTTCTTCTAATTCCATTGGCTAGTACATCCAGAAAAAAATGGTAAATAATAGTGGGCAACCCTTCCAGGTGGAATGCTGGTAGAGACTCTGCAGCATTAGAGCTGGGTTTAAGGCATTTTATCATGTTAAGAGAGAACACATCTAGTCAGATTTAACAAGAACTGAAAATGTTATGGAATTTTTTTTAGACCCAGGTTTAACAAGAGTTGAAAATAAATATGGAATTTTTTTTAGAGTTTCCACTTGGGTTTTTTGGAGTTTCTTTGTTTCTTTGGGTTTGGTTTTGAGAGACAGGCTCTTGCTATGCTACCCAGGCTGGCCTCAAACTCCTGGGCTCAAGTAGTCCTGGCCTCCCTGGTCGCTGAGACAACAGGCTCAAGCCACTGCACCCAGCCCAACTTGATTGTGTTTCATATAGATAGCCAGTTTGCCCAGCACCAACCCAGACTTGTTAAACAGTCTGTTCTTTTCTCACTCTTAAAGTGCCACCTTTATGATTATGATATGCTAAATTTTTACACATGTGTTGGTTTGTTTCTGGACTCTTTCCATCCATTTTTAAAATTATTTCGGGCCAGGACCAGGCACGGTGGCTCTCGCCTGTAATCCCAGCACTTTGGGAGGCCAAGGCAGGTGGATCACAAGGTCAGCAGATCGAGACCATCCTGGCTAACATGGTGAAACCCTGTCTCTACTAAAAATACAAAAAATTAGCCGGGCATGGTGGTAGGCACCTGTAGTCCCAGCTACTTGGGAGGCTGAGGCAGGAGAATGGCATGAACCCAGGAGGTGGAGCTTGCAGTGATCCGAGATCGTGCCACTGCACTCCAGCCTGGGCGACAGAGTAAGACTCCGTCTCAAAAAAAAAAAAAAAAATTATTTCGGGCCAGGCATGGTGGCTCATGCCTGTAATTCCAGCACTGTGGGAGGCCAACGCAGGTGGATCACTTGAGGTCAAGAGTTTGAAACCAGCCTGGTCGACATGGTGAAACCCCATCTCTACTAAAATGCAAAAATTAGCTGGACATGGTGATACGCACCTGTAATCCCAGCTACTTGGGATTGAAAAAAAGAAATTTCAGATCCGATTCCATTTTGCTGTTTGTTTGTTTGTTTATTTGAGATGGAGTCTCACTCTGTCACATAGGCTGGAGTGTAGTGGCGCAGTCTTGGCTCATTGCAGCCTCCACCTCCCGGGTTCCAGCGATTCTCCTGCCTCAGCCTCCTGAGTAGCTGGGATTACAGGTGCATGCCACCACGCCTGGCTAATTTTTGTATTTTTAGTAGAGACGGGGTTTCACCATGTTGGTCAGACTGGTCTCGACCTCCTGACCTAGTGATCTGCCCGTCTCAGCCTCCCAAAGGGAGATTACAGGTGTGAGCCACCGGGCCCAGCCCAATTCCATTTTGTTTTAAATAATTATCTGAGTTGTATTTCTGAAATTTCATTGCAGGTAAAAAAGAGTGTCAAGTGGACATGCAAAGCCTGTGGAGAGAAGCAGTCCTTTTTGCGGGTGAGTCTACAAAACAGAAAGCAGGTGGGGCGCAGGCCTGCGGTGAGCCCTTCCAGGGAATCCCAGAATGCCACAGCTGGGATCATCCTCTCTCACACAAAGTTCCCAGACACGGAGCTCCTGCTTCCAAGCTTCCTGTTCCTTCAGGAAGTGAAATGGATGGAGTGGTGTCTGGAAAGGTACTGCCATTTGATTCTTCATTCAGCAAGTATTTCTTGAGTACCTTCTATGTGCCAAGCATGAGGGAAACAGTGGAAAGTAAGCCCATTGTCATTCTTGCCCTCACAGATGCACTTGTGTGGAAGGGGAAGAGAAACTAATACACACACGCATCTACCTAATTTAAAACTCAGCTGGGCACAAGGAAAGGAAAGCCCCAGGGACTGTGAGAGGATGACGGAGGAATCAAGGCGGCTGGGGAAGGGCAGAGGCTGTCGGTGGAGGTAGGGTGTGGGAGAGTGGGCTCCGGAAGTGCAGGCAGGCAGGGGCAGGCTGTCAATGCTCTTATCGAGCTGTTTGCATCTGGCATTGAGCACATCTTTTCAGTCCATCCATATTCCCCCTCCTGAACTCTGAAGACCCCAAACTGTCCTGCATCCTTTGCCTTACTGAACTTGCTCTCTTGCTGCTCCAGCCCCAGTGCCGCCTCTCCCTTCATCTCTTATCTTTCCTCTTCTCCTGCAGCCATGGTGCTTTCTTTCTGAGCTGAAACCTAAATTTGCTCCCTCTTGGGCCTTTGTGCTCACTGTGGAGTTCCCCTCCCTCTTCTCAGTATCCTGTGGAAGTTGTGTGGTCATGTGTTTATGTGCAGATTGTCCATCTAAGACTTTAGTTCATGAGAACAGAGGCTTTTTCTTTACTGATGTATCCTCAGCACCTAGCACAGTGCTCGGTGTTTGGTGAGTGAGTGAGTAGCGGGTCCAACCTTGTTGGGCATTTAGGTTGATTTCCCTTTTGACTGTTACACACAACTCTACAGTGAAGCTTTTTACAAAAACCTCTTTATCCACGTGACCGGCTGTTTACTGTTTACTTAGGACATAGTCCTAGAAGTTAAAATGCTGTTTTTTGGGTTTTTTTTCTTTTTTTTTTTTGAGATAGAGTCT
>NW_012117422.1:242849-248714 GCF_000951035.1 Colobus angolensis palliatus | reverse complement strand
ACTCCAGCCTGGATGACAGAATGAGACTATCTCAAAAAAAAAAAAAAAGAAAAAAAAAAGGTAAGTAAGTAACTCTCAAGAGGTCAAAAATGAAGGAGAAGCTGGTCTGATGGTAGTGGGTTATCAGAACCTATTAACATTAGTGTCACTAAAGTTGATACACAACTCTGCACTGCTAAATTTAACTGGCTTAAAAAAAAAAAAAGTGGAAGCCAGAATTCAGAGAGGAAGCACCTGAGCTGCTGGGGTGGTTGAAGCCAGGTGCTCTGGAGCCTCCAGTTAGATGGCTGGGAGGGGTGCAGGAGACCCTCAGAAGACAAAACCTACCGCCCAGTCAGTGTGGAAAGACCAGTGGGACACCTCCTAACAAAACCGAGCCCTAGAGGACTACACCTCCGTGCACAAATGAACTAGATCCCCTCTGCAACAGGCAGCTTGCCTGTATTGACCTTAGCAGTGGCTGAAGAGGGGGAAATATCTCTTTAAGATTTTGGAAATGAAGTTGTTGCATGGTTTTTCATCCTTGTACATACCCTGTGTGAAAAGCCTCAAGCGGAAAATTTATCTTTTAATTGTCCCAGCGAGCAGAGGTAAATGCAGCTCCTCTCTGCAGCAATATATCTTCAATTGCCAGGCCTTAAAGAATTCCCACAGAAAAAGTTCCAAGTAGCATGTACTCAGGAGTTTAAAATCATTTAACATTCAAGGAAATATGTTACCAGGAGCAAAAGATAGCAGAACAACAGTCCGAAAAGTCAGACCCATAAAGACTTCAGAATACATGATATTGCATGTTTAATATACTTAATAAAATAAAAGAAGAGGGTGATAAGATGAGGGACTTCAGAAAATAGGTGTATTTGAGAGCTTGTTTGGAGGTTCTAGCAGGGGGTGCAGCTACTCATACCCTGGACCGAAGACCGCTTCTCCTCTATTGGAGGTGGTCGTCCTCTTCAGCCAAGCGCACAGCTTCAGGAGGGACGCACGTGGAACGGTGAGGGAGGAAGGGGACGCCAGCCAGATGAGCTAACCAACCTTGGTGACTGATGGAGTGACAGATGTCGCAGCCGGATCGCCCTCACATCCAAAAAAATAGGTGTATTTGAAAAAGAACCGAAAAGAGGCCAGGTGCAGTGGCTCACACCTGTAATCCCAGCACTTTGAGAGGCCAAAGCAGGCGGATTATTTGAGGTCAGGAGTTCAAGACCAGCCTGGCCAACAACCCACCTCTACTAAAAATACAAAAGTTAATTGGATGTGGTGGCACGTGCCTGTAATCCCAGCTACTCTGGAGGCTGAGGCATAAGAATCGCTTGAGCCTGGGAGGTGGAGGTTGCAATGAGTCAACTTCCACTTCTCAGGCTCAAGTGAGGCCTGCAACAGAGTAAGACTCTGTCTTTAAAAAAAATAAAAGAGTTTGAAGAACTTAAAAGTATAATCACTGAAATTAAAAATCCAGTTTAGGCCGGGCATAGTGGCTCATGCCTGTAATCCTAGCACTTTGGGAGGCCAAGGCAGGCAGATCACTTGAGGTCAGGAGTTCATGACCAGCCTGGCCAACATAGTGAAACCCCATCTCTACTAAAAATACAAAAATTAGCTGGAAATCACTTGAACCCAGGAGGCAGAGGTTGTGGTGAGCCGAGATTGAGCCACTACACACCAGCCTGCTGGGTGACAGAATAAGACTCCATCTCAAAAAAAAAGAAGAAATTAAAAATTCAGTGGACATGTTAAACAGATTAATTGCAGCTAAGAGGGAATTAGTGAAATGGAAGATAAATCTAAAAAATTATTCACAATGCAATACAGAAAAATGGAAAAGTAGAAAATATAAGGGAAAGTTGAGGGACATGGAGGTTACAGAGGAGAGTTCTAGCAAAAGATAATAGAGTGGAGCAACAGCAATAACGAGATAAGAGCACAGCATTTTCCAGAATCAAAGACATAACATTTTTAGATTAAGGAAACGCAGTAAATACCAAACTGGATAAAATCATTATTTTATTTGCAAATAGCATGATTGTGTATGTAGGAAATCCTAATGAATCTACAAAAAAGCTACTAGAACTAATAATTTAGCAAGATCACAAGGATACAAGGTCAACATACAAAATTAAATTGTATTTCTATATATATGCAGTGGACAATTGGAAAAATGATTTTTAAAATCAAATACCAGCTGGATGCATACTTCATGCTTGTAATCCCAGCACTTGGGGAGGCTGAGGTGGGTAGATCACTTGAGCCCAGGAGTTTGAGACTAGCCTGGGCAAGATGGCAAAACCCTCTCTACAAAAAAAAGGAAAAAAAAAATTTAGCCGGGCATGGTGGTGGGTGCCTGTGGTCCCAGATACTCAGGAGGCTGAGGTGGGAGGATCACCTGAGCCCAGGGAGGTTGAAGCTGCAACTTACCTCCATTGTCATGTGATTCCATCTTCTAGCAATCTTGGCTCACTGCAACCTCCGCCTCCTGGGTTCAAACGATTATCCTGCCTCAGCCTCCCAAGTAGCTGGGATTCTAGATAGGCACCACCATGTTGGCCAGACTTGTCTCGAACTCCTGACCTCAGGTGATCCACCTGCCTCAGGCTCCCAAAGTGCTGGGATTACAGGAGTGAGCCACTGTGCCCAGCCCCTGGTCATTTTTCTCTTTTTTTCTTTTTTTTTTTGAGACAGAGTCTCCCTCTGTCACCCAGGCTGGAGGGCAGTGGCGCGAACTCGGCTCACTGCAAGCTCCACCTCCCGGGTTCACACCATTCTCCTGCCTCAGCCTCCCGAGTAGCTTGGACTACAGGTGTTGCCACCTCGCCCAGCTAAGTTTTTTGTATTTTTAGTAGAGGCGGGGTTTCACCGTGTTAGCCAGGATGGTCTCGATCTCCTGATCCCATGATCCACCCGTCCCGGCCTCCCAAAGTGCTGGGATTACAGGCGTGAACCACTGGCGCCCAGCTGATTTTTTTTTTTTTAAGGGAAAAAAAAACACACTTCAGAATGGGTTCAGCAAAGTTAAAAACAAGAAAAAGTGCTGGCAAGGTAATGAGATCTCTTAGGGAATCCAAGGGGCAGAACTTCATCCCTGATGCCTTGAAAAACTAGCCCCAAGAACTGAAAAGCTGCCAACAAGCCAGGCGTCAGCTTTTCCTGCCCATCACTGAACAAGCCAGGCCTCAGCTTTTCCTCCCATCGCCCAACAAGCCAGGCCTCAGCTTTTCCTGCCCATCACCCAGCTTCTCCCTGTATCTTTGCTCTGTTTTCTCCTCTCCTTCCCTTTCTGTTTCTCCCCAGACTGTTCAGTCACATTCTCTGCTCCAAGTCCACAGAATCTCATTCCAAGCCAACTGGAAGAGCTGAGTCCCAATTATAAATTCCTAGGAGAAGCAATCTGGTTGGCCCAGGCTGATTCGAATGTCCACCTCTGGTCCAGTCAACTGGGATTGGGTCTCAGTAGAGAGGAGCTGGCTTACCAGGTAGGCAGACACCCCACATGGTGAGCGTGGCTTGTTTGAGATGTATTTCTGCATTCTCCTTGAGGAAGGCTTCTTATCCCCTCAGTGCTTCTGTGCTGTGTGTGGTATATGGTGGATGGCTGACTAGGCCACAGTAACAAACACACCAAAATTGTGGTGGCTTAATGCAATAGACGTTTCTCTTGCTCTCATAACAGTCCTGGGAAGACGATAAGGTCAGCAGGGCATTGCCCTTGATGTGGTTGCTCGGGGATCCAAATTCCTGCCATCTTGAGCTTCTTTTATTCCCTGAGGCTCATCTGTAGCTGCTTCTAGCCACTGAGAAGGGCAAGTGCGTGAAGGAGCTGCCGGAGGCTTTGAGGGCCAGGCTGGGAAACAAGTGACACTGCCATGGAAAGAGGCTGGTTTCGTGGCCACCCCAACTACACACACACTGGGAAATGAAGTCTAGTTTTGTGCCCCCATCGGGAAGAATGCGCTTCAGTATCCAGCCAGCAGTCCCTGCCCTATGGAAGAGCACACCGCTACTGGTTATGCCAGCCTGGTCTTTTTCAACTTTGCCATTTCCCCCTCCAGCTACTCTCCTCCGTTCTCACTTGAATGTGCTCCAAACAGGGCTGCAGTCTCTACCTATCCATCACAATTGCTTGTGTCGGAGTCGGCAGTGGTCTCCATGCTGCTAAAGACAATGGTTGGTTCTCAGTTCTCACTTGACATACTAGCTGCCAGGCACTGGGAGTCCACCAGAATTCTTTGCTCACAGGACATCAAGAATGCTCCTGAGCCAGCGGGGTGTTGAGGAAGAGTGGACACATACAGTGTGTGTGTCTGATTGCAGATGTGCTCCATTGTCCCAGCAGACTTCACTTACAAAACACAAGTTCAAAGACCAGATTGTTAAGAATTTCAAGACAGCGACAGCAGAGCAGATCTCATACCTGTAAAGCTGATTCTGCCTGTAGTAGGACCCATACTCTCAAGTATCATTTCTTACCATCTTCCCCTTAGACCACTCAGCTCCAGCCATGCTGGCCTCTTCACTGTTCCTCCACAATTCCAGGCTCAGGGTCTTCACACTCATTTTCATGTCATTACTTCTGCTGGAATGTTCTTCCCCTAGACAGCCATGTGGCTTGCTCCTTCGTATCTTCCTGTTTGTGCTCAAACCTTACCTGCTTAGAGACCCATTCCTTGGCCACTTTGAACACCTTGTGTAAAACGGTGTGCTCTTATGTGAGGCTCTTTCCTGGCCTTGTCTTTCTCAAGAGCACGTATTAGCATCGGAGACGTTACATGCCTCACTGTTTCTTTCCTGTCTCTTCCCGCTTGAATGTGAGTTCCATGATGACAGGGAGTCTTGTCCATTCCTGTGTCCTCTGCCCCTAGATGAGGCCTGGCACATTAGTTGCTACTCAGTAAATACTTATTGGATGAATTTGTGACTGCTACGTGGAAAAAATTTCTTTTGTATTCCTTTGATTATCAGTGAAGGTAAGTAGCATTTCATATATTTTTTGGCAGTATGTTATACAATGTGGCAATATGTGTTACTTCTCTTGTGACCTTTTTATTCATGTTCACTAACTATTTTGTGTAGGGCTTTGGGTTGAGTTTGGCTTCAATAGGTAGAGTTCAGGGTGCTTGTGGGACAGCCACATAGATCTAAAGTATTAGTTACAGAGACGGTTGGTTTGTAAATGATTCTGAGACAGCAGTCAGTCATTAGGATTCCTGCATGCTGCTTTAGGGGTCTTTGGGCCTTGCAGAATACAGCTTTGTCCTCCCCGAGGTGTATTTCAAATGGATCTGTTTCTCAGCATTCTGCCAACACTTTTTAAATGTAATATATTTTTTGGTTTCTCAGGCTTATGGTGAAGGCTCTGGTGCTGACTGTAGACGCCATGTCCAAAAATTAAATCTACTGCAGGGACAAGTTTCAGAGCTGCCACTCAGGTACAGCTGTGTGGGAAGAGTGTGGTTGTCTTCCCCTGTTTTCGTCTTGACCGGATAATAGAAGTACACAGTGGATAAGTCCCGTAGACTCCCATGCCTCACAATACGGCAGCGGAACACGCTGAGCAGTTCTCCACTGAAAGTAAATCAAAACGCCAGCTGTTTTACATGCACAGATGAGCTGACTAGAAAGAAAGTAACTCTCGGCCGGGCGCGGTGGCTCATGCTTGTAGTCCCAGCACTTTGGGAGGCCAAGGCAGGCCGATCACAAGGTCAGGAGTTTGAGACCAGCCTGGCCAGCATGGTGAAACCCCGACTATACTAAAAATACAAAAAAAGTAGCCGGGCATGGTGGCATGCGCCTGTAATCCCAGCTACTCAGGAGGCTGAGGTAGGAGAATCACTTGACCCCAGGCGGCAGAGGTTGCAGTGAGCCGAGATC
>NW_012117422.1:227760-238979 GCF_000951035.1 Colobus angolensis palliatus | reverse complement strand
AGGGTGGTCTCGATCTCCTGACCTCGTGATCCGCCCATCTCGGCCTCCCAAAGTGCTGGGATTACAGGCTTGAGCCACCGCGCCCGGCCAAATGAACTCATTTTTCAAAGGGCATATGTATGGTCTTCCCTGAAGGTCTCTAGAAGAAACTGTCAGTGCTGGTGAAGAAGAAAACGTGGGCCACCAGCAGGCTGGGAATGTGAAGCAGCAGGTAAGCCTCAGGCCCACCTGCCCCAGGCTGGCTCTGTGTCAGGGAAGGGATGAATGCACAGATGTATCCAGTAGTCATTCGTAGAGCAAATGTGTGTTGATGCCACCCTACAGGCAGTTGACTTAAAGCTGCAGGGAACACAAAAATAAATAAACCTGTACCTTTTCTAAGGATGGAGACAGCCATGTGTACCAATCATTACAGTACCCTGCAAAGGACTCTCACCTGTCTGCTTGGAGAACTCCTTCTGAATGTAGCTCAAATATCACCTTACTGCTTCCACTTTGCTCCCACAGCACTCTGGGCATACCTCTGAGAGGGAAAGAATAATGGGATAAAACACCTGGGTTTCCTTCTTTCCTTGTTCCAGACTGCAAGCTGTTTTGTTTTGTTTTGTTTTGTTTTGTTTGAAACAAGGTCTCACTCTGTCGCCCAGGCTGGAATGCAGTGGAGCGATCATGGTTCCCTGCAGCCTTGACTTCCTGGACTTAAGTAATCCTCCCACCTCAGGCTCCTTAGTAACTGGGACTACAAGTGTGCCCTGCCACACCCAGCTAATTTTGTTTCTGTTTTGTAGAGGCAGGGTCTCCCTGTGTTGCCTAGGCTGGTCTCGAACTCCTGGGCTCAAGCCATCTTCCCACCTCGGCTCCCAAAGTACTGGGAGTACAGGCATGAGCCAATGCACCTGGCCAGATTCACACTTTGTTACAAGCAGAGGAAGATGCTCTTCTGGTACCTGTGTCTGTGCTTCCAGTTTGGTCCATTTACAGACTTAATTTTATATCATTCTCATCAGAAATACTTTTTTGCATCCTAGTTTTCAGTTGTGTCATTCTTCTATGTTGCGATATAGTTTTCAGTGATTTTTATTTATTTATTTTTGAGACAGGGTCTCCCTTTGTCGCCCAGGCTGGAGTGCAGAGGCATGATCACTGCTCACTGGAGTCCCAACATCTCAAAAAAACAAAGTATTTACAGAATGTAATAGATGTACTAGTATTGATTCCTTTATTGTATGTTATTTAGGTTGTTTCCACACTTCTGCTTGCCTCCCTCCCTCCCTCCTTTCCTTCCTTCCTCCCTCCCCTCCTCCCTTCCTCCTCCTTTCCTCTCCTTTCCTTCTTTTGACAGTCTCGCCCTGTCCCCCAGCTGGAGTGCAGTGGCATGATCTCGGCTCACTGCAACCTCTGCCTCCTGGGTTCAAGCAACTCTCCTTCCTCAGCCTCCCAAGCAGCTGGAATTACAGACGCACAGCACCACGCCCAGCTTATGTTTGTATTTTTAGTAGAGATGGGGTTTCACCATGTTGCCCAGGCTAGTCTTGAACTCCTGAGCTCAGATGACCTGCCCGCCTCAGCCTCCTGAAGTGGTAGGATTACAGGTGTGAGCCACGGCACCTGGCCATGTTTCCACACTTCTGTTCTTTTTTTTTTTCTTTTGAGACAGAGTCTCGCTCTGTCGCCCGGGCTGGAGTGTAATGACACAATCTCGGCTCACTGCAAGCTCTGCCTCCCGGATTAACGCCATTCTCCTGCTTCAGCCTCCCAAGTAGCTGGGAATACAGGCGCCCGCCACCACGCCCAGTTAGTTTTTCGTATTTTTTTTTTTTTAGTAGAGATGGGTTTTCACTGTGTTAGCCAGGATGGTCTTGATCTCCTGACCTTGTGATCCACCCACCTCGGCCTCCCAAAGTGCTGGGATTACAGGCATGAGCCACCGCACCTGGCCACTTCTTATAAATAAAATTTGCTATTTTTTGTAACACTGGGACTGGCACCTCTGCCTTCTCTCTTTGTGTGGAATCACTGGGCCAGGGAGCATAGATATTCATGAGATTCTTGGCGGGCTGCCTTCCCAAGGCCTGCACCAGTGAGCACTGTCCTGCCAGCATCACAGGGTATTGGTGTCCATCACCTTCCAGCCACTGCCTTTCCTAGCGTGGAGCTGGACATGACCCCTGAGATCCTCAGGCACAAGAGTTGGGCTAGGGGTTTTCGATAAAACTGCCTGCTTTCCAGTACTGAGAATCAACTTTTTTCCCAATCTGATAGGAAAAATTGCAGCCCTCAGAGAGTCGCTGGCTGAAGTATCTAGAAAAGGACTCCCAAGAACCGGAGCTGGAAGGAAGAGGAGTGTGTTTCAGCAAACAGCCTTCATCCAAAACGGAGGAGCCAGGCCCCTGCCTCAGCCAAGACCTGCCTAGAAAAAGGTGCCAAGTGCGACTCCGGTCCAGCCCTGGCCCAGAGCCTATGCTGCCTCCAGCAGTGGGGCACCAGTGAGCCACTGTGAGCATCAGCCAAGCGGGGGAAGCCTGGGTGGCAAGTGGCAACGGGCAGCTGCTGCCACTGCTGGCCCCTCGGCCCACCTGGGCATTGGGCACTGCTGGTGCAGAGGCAAAGGCTGGGCAGGACACCAGTATGCATACCCTTTATGATGCCCACTTAATTCTGAACATCTCAGACTAGACTGACCTCAGGGAAGTGGCCAGAGTAGCTGACAGGCCTGAGAGCTTTTAGCACAGAGAAGCAGAGACCTCAGACTTGAAGGAAGGTTTCTTCTGCTTCAGGCATTTCAGTGAGTTTTTTGGAGAGACTGCCTTAGGCTAAGGATCTAGGGTGGCTCTTAGAGGGCAGGTGCTTTCAGGAGGTAGATTCTGCTTCCAAACCAGAACATTCATCTGGGCACAATGGCTCACACCTGTAATCTCAGCACTTTGGGAGGCTGAGGCAGGAGGATCATTTGAGACCAGTCCGGGCAACATAGGGAGACCCTATCTGTACAACAAAGGTTTCTTTTTTTTTTTTTTTTTTTTTGAGATGGAGTCTCGCTCTGTCACCCAGGCTGGAGTGCAGTGGCGTGATCTCAGCTCACTGCAAGCTCCGCCTCCCGGGTTTACGCCATTCTCCTGCCTCAGCCTCCTGAGTAGCTGGGACTACAGGTGCCCGCCACCTCGCCCAGCTAGTTTTTTGTATTTTTTTAGTAGAGACGGGGTTTACTGTATTCGCCAGGATGGTCTCGATCTCCTGACCTCATGATCCACCCGTCTCTGCCTCCCAAAGTGCTGGGATTACAGGCTTGAGGCACCACGCCTGGCCAACAAATTTTTTAAACAAATTCATGGGGCATGGTGGTGCATGCCTGTGGTCTCAGCTACTTGGGAGGCTGAGGCAGGAGGATCACCTGAGCCCAGGAGGTCAGGGCTGCAGTGGGCCATTGCACTCCAGCCTGGGTGCCAGTGAGACCCTGCGTAAAATAAAAACACAACTTTCTGGCAACTAGAAGCTGTGAAGCAGGGGAGTGGGGCCTGTGCGGTGGCTGGGCAGCCCGAGCAGCTGCCTGGGAAGCTATAGGGATGAGCAGGCGGCCACCCGAGCTTGTGGGCCATGTGATGGTGGAGTCAGGCTTGGGGTGCCACTGGAGAGTAGCATGGGACCACTGACAGTACTGTCCTGACAGGAAGTGGAGCCAGAGCACCATCCAGCCTCCGTGCAGCCTTGGCATCCAGGACTCGGGTGGCTCTGAGGTCGCCTGGGAACCCCAGAAGGTCAGTGACAGAGAATAGTTTCTCTGTGGTCCCAGTGACCACTGAGTATGTGTGGGATAATTTTGTCTTTTTTCACAGTTGACCAAGTATAAGATTCCTAACCGCAGAAAGCCCATCTTCCCACCTGGGTTTCTTGTCGTTTCTGTCTGAAGCCAACTCCTTCCTTGGGTCTGTACCCCCTTTTCTCTCCCATGCCTCTCGTCTCCCATGAGGGTAACTCAGGACCAAAGAGCATCCTGACACCTCGGAGCAGCTAAGGTCGGCCAGCAGGGATTTTCTGGGTCAGGACCATCTCCTCATTCTGCATGGAGCATGGGGACCTTTGTCCAGGCAGGAGTAGTCCGTGGGCCCGCCCTGAATCCTGGGAGATGCTTCCCTCCACACTCACATTTGCCCAGGTGCAGACTCTTGTATGTGAGACACTCTTCACTTAGGGTGTTGCCTTGTTCTTCTTTGTTTTCTGAGACAGGGTCTCACTCTGTCTACCCAGGCTGGAGTGCAGTGGCACAGTCAGAGCCTACTGAAGCCTCAACCACCCAGGCTCAAGTGATCCTCCTGCCTCAGCCCCTCAAGTAGCTGAGACTACAGATGTGCACCACCACACTGGCTAATTTTTTAAAAATATTTTGTAGAGGTCAGGCGCGGTGGCTCACACCTGTAATCTCAGCACTTTGGGAGGCTGAGGCGGGTGGATCACCTGAAGGTCAGAAGTTTGAGACCAGCCTGGCCAACATGGTGAAACCCCGTCTGTACTAAAAATAATTAGTTGGGCGTGGTTGCATGCACCTGTAATCCTGACTACTCGAGAGGCTGAGGCAGGAGAATTGCTTGAACCTGGGAGGCGCAGGTTGCAGTGAGCGGAGATCGCACCACTGCACTCCAGCCTGGGCGACAGAAAAAAAGAATTTTAGGCCGGGCGCGGTGGCTCAAGCCTGTAATCCCAGCACTTTGGGAGGCTGAGACGGGTGGATCACGAGGTCAGGAGATCGAGACCATCCTGACTAACCCGGTGAAACCCCGTCTCTACTAGAAAATACAAAAAAACTAGCCGGGCAAGGTGGCGTGCACCTGTAGTCCCAGCTACTCGGGAGGCTGAGGCAGGAGAATTGCTTGAACCTGGGAGGCGCAGGTTGCAGTGAGCGGAGATCGCACCACTGCACTCCAGCCTGGGCGACAGAAAAAAAGAATTTTAGGCCGGGCGCGGTGGCTCAAGCCTGTAATCCCAGCACTTTGGGAGGCTGAGGCGGGTGGATCACCTGAAGGTCAGAAGTTTGAGACCAGCCTGGCCAACATGGTGAAACCCCGTCTGTACTAAAAATAATTAGTTGGGCGTGGTTGCATGCACCTGTAATCCTGACTACTCGAGAGGCTGAGGCAGGAGAATTGCTTGAACCTGGGAGGCGCAGGTTGCAGTGAGCCAAGATCCGGCCACTGCACTCCAGCCTGGGCGACAGAGCGAGACTCCGTCTCAAAAAACAAAGAATTTTAGAGACATGGTCTCACTATGTTGCCCAGGCTTGTCTCATAACTCCTAAGCTCAAGCAATCTTCCCAGTTCCCAGAGTGCTGGGATTATAGTGTGGGCCACCGCGTCCGGCCCGGTTGTCTTGTTCTTGAAGCTTCCAGTCTAGCAGGCCCCACTGCATATCCAGTGCTGCAGAGTGCAGGGTGTGCTCTGCCTGTCACAGGAGCCAGGGGACAGCAAGGGCATTGCAGCTGGGAGTCCATGGGCATCAGTCACTGCCCCCACCCCCACGTCAGCCAAGGTCAGCCTCGGCTGGCCTCACACCACGCACGAGCACTGGCTCATGCCAAGAGGCAGAAGTCAAACTTTGATGTTGCCGCCAACGAGTTTTATGATCCCGGGTAAGTATGTGGCCTCGAATCTCCGAATCCTAGAAGAATGACCACAGAGTCTACCATGGCTCCGTCCCTGGGCTGCACGTTGTAATGGTATCATTGTGTTTCATGCTCCCTCAAGCCTGTTGCTTTGTTTTAAAGGTGAGAAACTGAGGCTTGTAGTTTTTGTGCGGTCATGGCAAGTTCAGTGGCAAAGCTGACATCAAGTGTCAGGGCCTCTTCCAGATTGCCTGGGTGGCAGCGCTGCAGGGACCCACTCTGTTGTTGCTTTAACATCCGTTTGTAAGCAGTATCAGCCCAACTTTTTTTGAGATGGAGTTTCACTCTTGTTCCCCTGGCTGGAGTGCAATGGCATATCGGCTCATTGCAACCTCCGCCTCCCAGGTTCAAGCGATTCTCCTGCCTCAGCCCCCAGTAGTTGGGATTACAGGCATGTGCCATCATGCCTGGTTAATTTTTGTATTTTTAGTAGTGATAGGGTTTTGTTTTGTTGACCAGGTTGATCTTGAACCCCTGGCATCAGGTGATCTGCCCGCCTCGGCCTCCTAAAGTGCTGGGATTACAGGCGTGAGCCACTGCACCCGGCCTACACCCAACTTTCAGAGCATCTTTGGTTCCTGGGGTGAGAGAAGCCAGACCCCAGCTTTTCTATCCCACCGGGAGCTCGGTGCTGCCACCTCTGCAGCTGCAGAACCCAGCAGACTCTGGAGAGCTGCTCCCAGGTGGGAGATGGCAGGATGGAGCCAGCCCACCCCTTTCCAGACGTCTCTAGGCCCTCCCTGCTCAAACCTCCTTTGTAGGCACTGGTGACCTGATTCCAAGGTCCCCAGGAGACGGATCACCTGATGACGTGTCTTGTTTTTGGAAAGCCTGGTCATGCAATTTAGCACATGGTTTGGGGTGAGGTGGAAGGCATTTATTTGCTTTGTCTTGCTAACTCTCAAAATCAAAGCCTGTCCCAGCCTAACAGCTTCCAGCAGAAAGTGTCAGAACTAGAGGCCCAGCCAAGGCCCAGGCAGGGCTCGTGGTCCTGCTGGGCCCTGGCATTGTTCTTACAAATGGAGGACATGGCCATCTTCTCTTTCAGGGACAGGCTGGCTCGATATGGAAGGCGAAACAAGGCAGCAGCCCCTGCCTCTGGGAGAACTCTGCAGACTGCAGCGCCAGGGAGCTGAGGGGTCCTGGGAAGGAGCTATGGAGTCCTGCCCAGCAGGTTACAGCCACATCCTCTAAATGGACGCAATTTGTCCTGTCACCTAGAAACAGTTCACATGTGGACAGCAGCCAAGGCCTCTTCAGAGGGACCCCAGGCCAGCTGGTCTAGCACAGGCTAAGCAAGGGACCCCCGGGACCCCCAGAGCACAAGCCTCAAGGGAAGGCCTCCGCAGGCCCACCGATGCTGTCCCGCTTCCTTGGGCCACACACCCCACCACTTCCGGGCCTGAGGCGCCCTGCAGGAAGACCTCGTGGGACACAAGGACTCCCTGGGCAGAGGGTGGGCCCCTGGTCCAGGAGACACAGAATCCCCGACTCCCACGACTATGTGACCTCTTTACAACTGGTGAAGACTTTGATGATGATCTGTGATCTGGGACTGGCAGGTTATTACTCGAGATACTCTTGTATCTCGAGGAGGGACAGGGTTCCCTAAGGCACTTTTAAAGATACTGTGTGAGAACCACCAATAAACTTACTGTCAAACAGATCATTTCTCTCTATGCAAATGTCATTGGTTAAAGTGCTGATGCCATTTAATTAGATTGTTTACAAATGAAACAGGATGGCTACAAAGAGATCTTATTTTAAAAGCAGCTGATGTTTTGGCAATGAGAGAACTACAGTGGTGGAGAGACCAGGAGGCAGCTCTCAGCGAAACCAACATTACGGATGCCCTGCATGAGCCTTCTCAGTCCCAGCAGGAAGCCCACCACACTGGCTGCCCCGGCCTCTGCACTGCCTGTGCCAGGACAGCCGCCTCCCCTGCTCACCCGCTGACAACACCTAGGCTTCCTTTATCTAAAATCAGAGCATACCGGGTCTCTAGCAGAAAATCAACTAAATGTCAGGGACCTCCGAGTCATTTGAAAAGAGAAAGTGGAAGGCCATTAGGCAAGCTATGTCTGGGCTGCTAATGTAGCCCCTGCAGGGAGGGGCCAGGAGCGCTGCAGTGAACCTCAGGTCTCGTAGGCTCAGCCCTGCTGCAGGGAGCCAGAGCACCCAGGAGACTGGTCTTGTTTCTCAGATATCACACACACACACGGGGACCCTCGCCTCATGTCACTTGTTTTGCTGTCCTAAATGGCTTCTTGCACCCTGACCCCTGATCCCCTGGATCCTGGAAGAAGGCAGAGAAACTGGCCTGTACAGAGACCTGCAATTCTACACTAGCTTAACAGCTATGAGACAGAAGGGGACACAGAAGAGGTGGGCAAAAGCAGTCACAATGGCGGGGAATGCTTTGAATACTGGATGGTGTCCAGAGCCGCCCCGATGTCATAATTCTTGGTCTGCAGGAGCCTGGTGAGCCAGCCGCCTTCGTCAGAGAAGCCCATGGACAGCATCTGGGAGAGGGACTCAATCAGCCGCGGGTCAGCCTCTGCCAAAACAGTAAGGAAGCCATGAGGAGTGGTGCTGAGCCCTCTGAGTGACCCGAAACACATACCCTCCTGCCTTGGCCAGCGGGACCAGGGCCTGCCAGTGTCCGAGTGCCCGGAGCTCTGGCCCTCACTGGCCACAGTGGACCTGCTTTCCCTGTAAAGGGCCAACCAGTGTTTTTCACACTGCTCAGCTCTGCCACTGTGACACAGGCAGCCAGGTGGTGTGTAAACAAAACTGTCGCTGGACACTGAAACACGCATCTCATCTGTCACATCTTTTGATTGAAAAATAACAAGAACTACTCTTGGCCCATAGGCCACAGCTCGCCATTCCCTGCCCTAAGGCAGAGAAGACACACTGGCAGCGCACAGCAGGTTGTACACACAGACCTTGGTTTACACACGACTGCAGTGTGACAATGAGGAGTCTCTGTCAGCTGCCCCCCCCCCCAAACTGCTGCCTTCCACACCATCCACTTCAACGGTGGCTTCTGCCTGGCTCCTACAGGGATCTTGGCTATGACCCCCACTCTCAGACCAGCACTCCCTGAGGAGACACTGAAGAGGTCTGAGCCCAGTGTGAGTAGTAGGGACACAACCAGTGCTGCCCTCTCTGTGTCACACCTGCCTTAATTCCTGGTCTGCATGTTAAGTTTTAGAAACTCCCACAATTGGCCGGGCGCGGTGGCTCAAGCCTGTAATCCCAGCACTTTGGGAGGCCGAGACAGGCGGATCACGAGGTCAGGAGATCGAGACCATCCTGGCTAACACGGTGAAACCCCGTCTCTACTAAAAAATACAAAAAACTAGCCGGGCGAGGTGGCGGGCGCCTGTAGTCCCAGCTACTCGGGAGGCTGAGGCAGGAGAATGGCATAAACCCGGGAGGCGGAGCTTGCAGTGAGCTGAGATCCGGCCACTGCACTCCAGCCTGGGCGATAGAGCAAGACTCCGTCTCAAAAAAAAAAAAGAAACTCCCACAATTAATATTCCTGGCTCTGGAGTTTGCTTAAAGAAAAACATTTTTAGAACCCCTGCATTAGCAGAGCTTACTCACTATTGCTCAGGGTAGACATAAGAGGACAAAACCAACTCCTAACCTCCCACACCTACAGACAAGCCCTACAATGGAGAACGTCCCATCCTTCTGTTTGTGTCGCTGAAATCAGAAGGGGGCAGGATGCTCTGAAGGGAAAGGTAGGAATAAATACAAAACTTTTGGTTCACTTGCCTGGTGGGAGATGCGGGTACAAGGCAGCTTCCTTCAGCCCTGTGGGTCCTTCCTGGGAGGGGTCCAGAGAG
The DNA here is from genome assembly GCF_000951035.1 of Colobus angolensis palliatus. NCBI lineage: Eukaryota > Metazoa > Chordata > Mammalia > Primates > Cercopithecidae > Colobus > Colobus angolensis. The sequence goes on along the minus strand of NW_012117422.1, from coordinate 229,469 downwards.
CTTGGCCCTTCAGATTCTGGCATCTGTAGGGACTGGAGTTCACCTGTGGACGGGTCCACTTCTTTTGAAGACAAATGGGTCCAGTCATCGTCTCCTCCTGAACAGTTATCAGACTCCATCTGTTCCTGGAACAAAACTCACCATGAGCACACAGGAGACACGCGCAACAGGCCAAGCCTGACCATGGCACTGACTCCTGGCAACCAGTCGGGGAGCGTGCACGCACACGTGTTTAAGGCTGCAGGGGGCTACGGGCAACAGGGAGCCACTCACAAAGACCAAGTAACTACAAAGTTCTAGCAGGTTCCCAGAGTGACTTTAATGGCACAGACATCACTGCAGCAGCAGCAGCTCCCTCGGGTTTCATAAGTGGCTGCATAGGTGCTGAGGATGAGGCGGAGGCGCAGCTACAAATCGCTAGGCTGGTCCCAGGTGGTGGGAGGGGCACAGGCTTGCCTCAGGCCGCCCCTCGGACTCCAAGGCGATCTTTCTCATCTGCTCTGCCAGAGACTGCGTGGCGCCCTCAACATTCCCACCCGGCTTGCTGGGGTCAGAGCAGCAGCTGCTTGGCTGTGAGCTGTTCTTCTCCTCAGTGCTGGAACTCTCTGGAGAGACAGGGGTCAGGCGGCTTCTTTTCCCTCCGTGCTCCACATCAATATCAACTTCGATGCCTAGAGGCCAAGGAGGAAAGAAAGCTGTGAAGCTCCCCCAAGGAGGCACCTGCGAGCAGGAGCTTGGCCCGTGGGGACTACAGACTTGCGAAGATCTCACACGTTCAGTCCCCACACGCAGGTGAGGGTCTGGATGGTGGCACTCAGCGTGTGGATGCAAGGGCTAGGTTCTCCTACCCAGCTCAACCCCGGAATCACACAGTCAGTATGGGACTAGACGATGCAAACCTGTGAGTCCGAGGCTTCTCCCAATATCCCAGCTACAAATCTCTGTGGCTTCTGGAAACATTCTCGGTGTGCCCGTGATACTGGAGCTTTCTCTTTCTCCAATTCAGTAAAACATTAACCTCAGCTAGCATCTAAGGTCAGCTTCTAAGCCAGAAAGTCAAGAGAGACCTTGTTTTTCCTAACCATGCAGGGTATGGGCTACACAGCAGGTAGGGCCAGGCCCTAAGTACAGGGGAAGCCAATACTGCATGTGGCAGGCACCTCCAGCCACAGTGATGGAAGGCTGTGTACCTCATGACACTTGCACATAGAGGCTTTGTGCAATGACACATAACGCACACCTAAACGCTAGGGCTCTGCTCAGGGAGTGCACAGGCCATGCAGGCGAGGCGTGGGGCCCGACATGGCAGCACAGGGAGCCTGCACACCTCCAGGCTCACGTAACTCACCAAGGACAGGGAAGAATCACCTGCACTATTTTTGAAATTAAATAGTGTCAAAAGTCTCCATACCCACAGCTTAGAGTCACCAGTTGTCAAAGGCTGTGGTGCACACTCTGCTCCCATCCCACTCCCCAAAGCCTCCCTGCACCCTTTCAGCTCATGCTGCTCTCACCTGATGATCGAGTTCACATCTGTGCATTTCCTACTCTAGACCAGTTATCTGCCTCTCCTTCCACTACCCTTTCCAAGACTCAGTTTTTTGTTAAAAGAACATTCAGCCGGGCGCGGTGGCTCAAGCCTGTAATCCCAGCACTTTGGGAGGCCGAGACGGGCGGATCACGAGGTCAGGAGATCGAGACCATCCTGG
>NW_012117422.1:226685-227050 GCF_000951035.1 Colobus angolensis palliatus | reverse complement strand
TGGATTACCGACATGAGCCACCACACCCAACCTGCCTTCTCTTTTCATTTGCTAACTTTCCCCATGTTCTCCCATAGCATCTCCATAGTTTTCTACAAACCATAGACTATTGCTCAGAAGGTGAAGTGGATCAGAGGTCCCACTGGTTCTGGTGTTTTCCATAGAGAGTGTCCCTGGCTGTGTAGCCTCCTGTTCCAGCCATGACTGGCGGCTCTCTGAGCAGAGGCTCTGCTGCAATGCTGTGACCACCTTTACTTTCACCCTCTGTCCTATTAGGTCCCCTGTTTCCTAATACCTCTGTGCTTCATTTCGGGTTTATCTCTTCATGTGGTTCAAACCAAAGTTAAAATAATTAAGACTGTATA
>NW_012117422.1:223222-225365 GCF_000951035.1 Colobus angolensis palliatus | reverse complement strand
TTTTTTAGTAGAGACGGGGTTTCACCGTGTTAGCCAGGATGGTCTCGATCTCCTGACCTCATGATCTGCCCATCTCAGCCTCCCAAAGTGCTGGGATTACAGGCTTGAGCCACCGTGCCCAGCCTTAACTGATTTTTTAAGTCATCAGTTGTTCCATTGTCTCATAGCTTTTCATGATTGTTTGCTCTTCGTATTCCCAAGTATTTACAATAACCTAAAGTTTTAGAAGCCCCTCTTTATCCTCAGGGTTCTGACACTTGACAGTGATAAGCTTTGCTGTGGGGTCTTTCTCAGTCATTGTCAGGGCCGCTGTCAATCTAGAAGATAAGGTCCTCATTGCCAAGAAACTATCTTGCATTCCACGTTCATTTCCTCCTTTCAGTTTTCTGTTCTTTCTGGAATTCCTACTCATCCTATATGGGGCTTCTAGACTTGTTCCTACACTAGTTTTCTTTTCTCTCCTTCTATCTCTGTTTTGCTTTTGGAGTATCTCCTTGAGGCACTATTAGAATCTAAGCCTTCTTTTGAAGTTTTTTTTCTATTTACATTTTTTAATTTCAAGAACTTTCTTATTCTATTCCCTTTGTTATCCTTTTTATAGTATCCTGTTCCTTTTTCATGCAGACAATACTCTTTTGTATCTCACTGAGGGCATTAACATTCTTTTCCCTTTAAGCCCTTTTCTCCCATGTGTGGGGCCTTTCCTCAGATGGCTGGTGACCCAAGGCTGTCTGATCCCCCTGAAACACTAAGAAAAGGTTGACAGGAGCCTTCTGTGAGGCCAGCACCATCACTAACTTCTCCTCTGCAGGGTGACTGGGGGCCTGGCAGGCAGGAGCTGTAGGACGCTTCTCTGGGGGCATTCAGCCTCCCTCAGCAGGGACTCCCCATCTCCTGCCTGGCCAGGGAACTGACTGCTGGGCCCATTGCTCATTCCGGAGGCCCAGTTTCAGGCTGGTGCCTCACCCTGCCCTGTCTCTAGTATCCCATGCCGAAGCTTCCCTGGGTCAGGTGCTCCTGGAATTAAACATGAGGTCTCCTTCAATCGTTGGCAAGAGCTGTCATCTGGTCAAGTGGGCCCTGAAGTCTCTGACACTTCCTACAGGTTTTCAACCCTCCCCCCTTGTTCCTGTCCCCCATCACTCCCACCTCTTGCCTTTCCTGGTACCTGAACAGATGGTCTTGCTTCTCACCAGGATGCCCTGTTCTGGCACACAGATTTCTGAAGCTTCCCTCAGCAGGTTGCCACCCTCCCTCCATTTCTATCTTCCAAAATCCGATCACATCTTTGTCTTTTGCTCTATTACTTTGTCTATGGTGTTTTCTTTTTTGTGTCAGCCCTTTCCTGCTATTTCAGTAGAGTCTAGGGGGGGAGCAGAGGTAAAAGCAGGCTTAACTACAAGTACCTCCATCTGTAAATTGTTTTTTTCCTTTATTCTTCCCAACGTGTGATTATGAAAAGGTTGAAGCTGCCGGGCACAGTGGCTCACGCCTGTAATCCCAGCACTTTGGGAGGCCAAGGCGGGCGGATCACCTGAGGTCAAGAGTTCGAGACCAGCCTGACCAACGTGGAGAAACCCCGTCTCTAGTAAAAATACAAAATTAGCTGAGTGTGGTGGCGCACGCCCGTAATCCCAGCTACTCAGGAGGCTGAGGCATGAGAATTGCTTGAACCCAGAGGCGGAGGTTACAGTGAGCCAAGATTGCACCATTGCACTCCAGCCTGGGCAACAAGTGCAAAAGTCTGTCTCAAAAAAAAAGAAAAAAAAAGGTTGAAACAAACAGAAAAGTTGAAAGAATAGTACAATCAACACCCACATGCTTTTTAAATGGGTGAGTGATGAGACTTGTCTGTAAACAGGTCAGAGAAATTACAGAATTAGGATTTCTCCAACTTGATGATAAAAGCCTGAGATTTCAGGGCTTATAAGAAGACTCTGCCGATGGAGTAGCCATTCTTGTATTCCTTTACTTTCTTAAGAAACTTGCTTTCACTGAAAAAAAAAAAAAAAAAAAAAAAAAGAACATTCAGTGTTTCAGCTAGTACCTCTATCTAAATGTTCTTTGCTGGGTCAAGGAGCAGACTATTTCCTTGGATAGCTTTTTGTTTTCCTACCACTGATGATGGCTTGTTTTTTTTTTT
>NW_012117422.1:201235-222537 GCF_000951035.1 Colobus angolensis palliatus | reverse complement strand
AAAAAAAAAAAAAAAAAAAAAGTGGACGATGCTTCGTGTCCTGCTGCCCCACAAAGCGTCTGCGTGTGGGTGTGTTTATCAGAGATACAGTGACCAGGAGGGGCCCTGTGGCTTCATGTCCTGCATCTCGGGGCCTGCAGCCTCCCAGCCAGGAGTAGCCTGGGTCTCAGCGGTGGTTCCCTCAGCGGGTTCTCACCGCCCCACCAAAAGGCCTTGGCACTTCACATGAAAGCCGCCGCTTACCCCACACACACTGCCACTGGGAGGCGGCTGTTGACTCGTTCCCCTTTGGGCCCTGCTCTGGGAACAGTCCCTTCTAGGCAGTTAACCTGTGAGTCATCCGGCTCATAGTTCTTCATAAAGAAAGGAAAGAAACTAGTCCTAACTTCTGTAACAGTCTAAGCCACTCCGCGACTGGCTCTCCTCAGCTGAAACCTCTCAGTCTATTTTACTAAAATCTTCCTTGAAGGCCGGGCGCGGTGGCTCAAGCCTGTAATCCCAGCACTTTGGGAGGCCGAGGGGGGTGGATCACGAGGTCAGGAGTTCGAGACCAGCCTGGCCAACGTAGTGACACCCCCGTCTCTACTAAAAATACAAAAATTAGCTGGGCGTGGTGGCGGGCACCTGTAATCCCAGCTACTCTGGAGGCTGAGGCAGGAGAATGCCGTAAACCCAGGAGGCGGAGCTTGCAGTGAGCTGAGATCCGGCCACTGCACTCCAGCCCGGGCGACAGAGCGAGACTCCATCTCAAAAAAAAAAAAAAAAATCTTCTTGTTTGTAGAGCTGCAGGCTCCTCCCTGGTTAGGAGAAAGCAATTCTATCCACTTTAAGCCTTTAGCTTTTAGTGCTCAAAGACATCTGAGCACTTGCAAGATGATTCCTGTCTGTGCCAAGTGGGGCATCCAGTTCAGTTCTGAGATGCTGCACCAGCACAGGTGGGTCTGGAGACAGTGTGACCCCAAGCACCTGGGCAGCCTCCCAGACAGATCCCAGACCCCACCAACACCCACTTACCACAATCAAAAAAGGTAAGGTCTGGGGATCTGCGCTGTTTTAAAGTCTCTACCTGAACCTACACTTGCTTTTGTGACTTCCCAGGATGTCTCTCCTTTGTTCTTTGAGTGAAGGACTCTTGTTCATACCTCCAAATTCACCTGCAATTTCTCAGACCTTTACTATGCCCAGAGTGAGTTGCAGGATTGAAGCACAGCCTATCTCTCAATCATGATCTCAGTGCTCCACTGTTCTACCCTCCTTCGAAGGCATTAAGAATACTGATTCTAGGCTGGGCGCGGTGGCTCACACCTGTAATCCCAGCACTTTGGGAGGCCGAGGTGGGTGGATCACGAGGTCAGGAGTTCGAGACCAGCCTGGCCAACGTAGTGACACCCCCGTCTCTACTAAAAATACAAAAATTAGCTGGGCGTGGTGGCGGGCACCTGTAATCCCAGCTACTCTGGAGGCTGAGGCAGGAGAATCGCTTGAACCCAGGAGGCGGAGGTTGCAGCGAGCCGAGATCACATCATTGCACTCCAGCCTGGGCTACAAGGGCAAAACTCCATCTCAAAAAACAAATAAAAAAAAACAGAATAGCGATTCTTCTTTCCTATTCTCTGACTTCGCCTCTAAACTCTAGTACAGAAGCCATATGTGTTTGGGCTGTTTAGTTCAGTAGAAATGCCAAGATGTCACTGCTGCCTCAAAGTGGAATGAGCAAGGCTGGGCACAGTGGCTCACGCCTGTAATCCCAGCACTTTGGGAGGCCAAGGCGGGTGGATCACGAGGTCAGGAGTTCAAGACCAGTCTGGCCAATGTAGTGAAACCCTGTCTCTACTAAAAAAAAATACAAAAATTAGCTGGGCGTGGTGTTGGGTACCTGTAATCCTAGTTACCCAGGAGGCTGAAGCAGGGGAATCGCTTGAACCCAGGAGGTGGAGGTTGCAGTGAGCAGAGATGGCGCCACTGCACTCCAGCCTCGGCGACAGAGCAAGACTCCATCTCAAAAAAACAAAAAAAACCCGGAATGAGCAGAGTTGGAGCAGATGGCAGTCATGCTCTGTAGCCACAGGAGGCAGCAGGCAGGGTTCGGATGCCCCTCCTGGCAGCATTCTCTCAGACAACACAACCTTTGGACAGGCTGACACAGCCTGCCACTGCAGTCGCAAAAACAAGCTCACTCTTCTAGAGAGAGATGCAAGTGTCCCAGCGATCCATCTGCCATCACGGATCCACCGTCATCTTGAACTAGAAGTTGGCTTCTTTCACTGATCCTCACTGCCACATGCCTGACCCTGCAGCACCCACCCCAGACCCTTAGCCAGACACTAGCACTTTCTAAAGCCCAGCGAGGAGGGGTCTCAGAGCCTGAGCTCATGCCTGGGGTCAGGTGGCACCACTCTGGGGGTACACATTAGGGTTCGCCCACCCCAGCAGACCCACTGTGCAACCTGAGGCACCAGAACTGGCTGTCACCCAGAGTACCTGCCTCCACCTTCTCCCCGATCTGATGCAGGCCCAGCACCCAGAAGCACCGGAAAGGTTTGGGGGTTGTAAACTAAAAGAAGGAAAAGATAAATAGCATCTCAACTAACTACTACCCAGGTCCTCAACAGTCCAAATCCCAAGGCCTGGCTTAGGGGAAAATGCAGACCATTGTTCACCCAAAGGAGGGCAGTCAGAGGTGACAGGCAAGCCCTACAACCAGACCCTGGTGACCCTCCGTTACTGGGACTGTCCCAACCAAATGCTGATTCTACGTCACTCCATGTAGAAAGTTTGAGAATTCTGTCAGGGAATTCAACCGTGAGTTGCCTGTGGTCCAGCATGTAGTAAAGGTTGATTTGAGGCAGCAAATCCTCACCAGTGTCAAGGGCATGTCAATTTCCCATTTCTCTGCAGTATTCCAGGTGAAGGTGACATAAGCGCAGGCTGAGTGAGGGAAGCACTGGGCAGGAGGCGCACTCACCCAGAGGGCTAAGGGCAGCTGCCACACTCTCCCCCACGTTCTTCAGGAAATTCACACTGGGATCCTCCGACGGACCAGAAGCTTTGATTTTTACAAAGATAAGATAAAGATATCTTTAATGCCTTGGATACCTGTCACCTTCTTGCCAAGGTCCCTGTGTTCCTGGGTGACCTTTAACCCAGACGCCTTGTCCAGGGGCCCACTCAGCATCCCCCTCTCCTCCCTCCCACTCTGCACCCCCTGGCCCTGCACCGAGAGCCTCTCCACTCTCGCGCGCCGTTCCCCCTCATCTGTGACCCTGGTGCTCAGCAACCCCACACAGGCTCAGGCTCAGTACATTGTGAATATTGATCACATCCTTGTAAATATTTACTCAAAGTCAAGCAAACATCCCACCTTTGTTCCAGAGGGTGATATAACATTAATAAAATCAGAATCCAAAAAATCTAGACTGCAAAGCTAAGGGTAAGTCTTTAACTTACAACTATGTTTAAAAGGACTTGAGAAACTTTGGCTCTGATCTTCCTGACAACCATCACAAAAGAGATCAAAGTGCATCAAAAACCCTGGGCTGGAAGGGCCTCCCTCCTGCCTGCACCTCACGGCACCTGGACAGGGCAGCCTCCTGAGGTGGGAAGGGCTATGCAGGTGAGTTTGTGGCTTCAGGCACTCACACCTCAGTTTCCCTGTTTGGGAAATGCAGAGCATACTCCCCACTTTGCAGGGTTCTTGTGTGATTGTAGGACACCAAGAAGGTGGGGAGGTATCCTAAATTCTTGCCTTGCACACAGGCTTTGCACAAGGGCTCTGCGCACAGGCTGCCTGACTACTGTCACCATTCAGAAGCCGGTTTCCAACGCAAGCCTCACCTGATTCCGCTGTGGGACCAGGGCGGGCATCCCCTGCACGAGGAGGACGTGGGCTCCAGTTTCCTGGTGGGCCCATTTCCCATCCCGGCCACCCGAAGTGCCCGTGTTTCAGCTTCCGGAGCCAGCGGCTGTGCGAGAAGCCCTGGAGAAGGAATTAGCAGAGGGGCAGGCAGTGAGCGGGTCAAGGTTCCTGCCACCCTGAGCCCACCCCAGGCCTGCCCAGAGGGCCTGCTCACCTCAGACAGGTGCCCGAAGGGGCTGGGGAACGCCAGCTTGGTGTGGCCCTGGTGCAAGCCCTTTCCCTCACAGACGCTACACAAGTCGTAGTCTGGACAGACGCTGCACTTGTAGCGGGTTCCTACCACGGGCCCGTTGCAGCCATCACAGATCACATTGGGGTGCACCATGTTGCGGGGCGCCTCCTGAGCACACGGTGGGCGGTGGTCCCGCCGGCACTCTTTCTTCTCTACAGGAAGGGCAGAGAGAGCTGCTCGGGTGCGGCCCCCTAAAGTGCTCCCCCTCTATCATCACTGTGGGGCTGTCAATGCCAGCAAGGCCCCTGGGCCTCCTCTCCAGCATGGAGTCCACACAAAATTCAGCTGCTTAGGTGAGGGCAGCAAAGCAATCAAGAACCTGCTAGGAGGTTCCCAGTCCCTGTGTCTGTTACCTGGGAACTGTGGCCCAGGCAGCAGAGCAGCAGCAAGGAGCCCGGTCTGTATGGCTTTGGCCTTGCTCTTCACCCAAGCACCGCGGCAGCAGACCCCATCCCTAGGGTGAACACGGGCTCCTCCTTCTCAGGTCGGGCACAGCACTTAGTATGTCTTTTTTTTTTTTTCTTTTTTTTTGACACAGAGTCTCACTCTGTCGCCTAGGCTGGAGTGCAGTCGTGTGATTTCGGCTCGTGGCAACCTCTGCTCTCCAGGTTTAAGCGATTCTGGTCTCAGCCTCTTGAGTAGCTGGGACTAGAAGCGCACACCACCACACCCAGCTAATTTTTGTATCTTTAGTAGAGACAAGGTTTCACCATGTTGGCCAGGCTGGTCTTAAACTCCTGACCTCAGGTGATCTGCCTGCCTCGGCCTCCCAAAGTGCTGGAATTACAGGCGCGAGCCACCACACCTGGCCTATGTCCCTGTCTTAAACAGCCCTCAAATTACGGACCCCTTCATTGGTGGAACATCAAGCCCTGTTTTTCACTCAGCAGGGAACTGAGTACAAGCTGAGCTGGCTTCAGGCAGCCCCCAGAGCAGCTCCTTACCTTTAATGTAGATTCGGAAGATGTCATCCTTCACGTAGGACATGGCCATTGTCAACTCCTCGTCACTGGAAAAGGCAACCAAGTCCCCGTCCTCATCTAGATTGTTTAAAAGACAGCACATGAGCACCCAGAGGTTCTCAGCTGGACATAAGCTGCTGGAATGGGCTGAGACCAGATGAAAGGGACACTCACAGGGCTATGAACTGGAGCACACCTACTTGAGCCACAGAGGGCAGGAGTGAGAGGCAAGACTGCCCCCTTGCTCTGGCACCTCCTGGAAGGTGAGTGCTCCAACCTGGGCCCTGGACCACAGCCACATGCAGGGGGTGGAGGGCCCTGGACCACAGCCACATGCAGGGGGTGGAGGGCCCTGGACCACAGGGGAAACAGCAGCTTCGGCTGCTGCACTTATTTAGATTCGGGCCAGCTTCCTCTTCAGAAACGTGCCACTTCATTCCACATCCGACCAGGCCCATGTCCATCTTCAACTGTGGGAGATCCCTGCCTGTGACCTGCTTCTGAGGGGCCCAGCCCCACAAAGGCCTTAGACTTCTAGTGGCTTGGGAGTAAAGGAGACGAGGGCATCTGTCTACTTCCTTCCCTAACAAAGCTAAAAAACATGTATTTGTATGTAGTCTGCAGTTGTGACAGATACATGTGAGCTCAAAGGGCTTTAAAGCACAACCGTGCAGACCAAACCACACCATCCACTGTGGGAACAGGTGTGGCACCCAAAGATGCAAACAGCCCAAATGTCTGTCAGCTAATGAACAGGTAAAACATACAACAGAATATTATTCCTCCAAAAAAACCGAAGTACTGATGTGTGCCACAACATTGAACACACTACACTAAGTGAAAGAAGACTACATTGTATGATTCTATTTACATGAAATGCCCAGGATTGCAAGAGGAATAGATACAGAAAGGAGGTGAGTGGTTGCTGGGGGCATGTGGATAGGGGGTGATAAAAGGTATGTATGGCGTTTATAAGGTGATGAAAAGCTCTCAGATTGAATATGGTCCACAAACCTATGAAAATGGTGAAAACCACTGACTTGTACACTAAATGGGTGAACCCTTATGCCAGTTACAGCTCAAAATCACAATTTTTTTTTTAAGAACAGGAGAGGGCCTGGCAGGCTGGCAGCACTCCAGAGGGAGGTCCTAGCACTACCAGCTCCCAGGGGCCGGCCTTGGCCACCTCCCTAACCCCACCCCCAGCAGCCACTGGTCACACCAGCGCAGCAGGAAACAGTTCCTGGGCTTCTGTGCCCACACCAACACTTCTGAAGAACGTTCTCGTCTTGTCCTTCTCTCCACTTGCCAATGGGATAACATCTGTACTCGACCTGGCCTGGAGCGTTCCTCGGGCAATCAGTGCCCTCCTCCCAGGCGCTGTCGCGGCGCTCCCGAGTCCCCCGCACCCCCGCACTTGTTTACCCGCGTCACTCCCTCCCCTCCGCCGGCGCTCCCTGGGCTCCTCCGGGGCATTATCTGAACCCACCACCTGGCGCAGCAAGATGTCAGTGTAACCCGAGTGCCCGCCTGACCACTCAGTTCCCGCGGAGAGCCAGAGAGTTCGCCCCGGCGCGTCCTGGCCAAAATCCCCAACAGCGCGGGGGAGGGGGGGGTCTGACGCTCCCAGGCTCGAGCCCCCGGCCCGCAGGGCTCCACCGCCCCAAGGCGCCACCGCTGAACAGCGAGTCCCGGCCTTGGTCACCACGCCAGTCACCAGGCTGGCACCCAAGGCCGAACTGGGGACCCATGCAGGCCACCGCCATCCAGGGAGCAGCCAGAGCAGACCCCTCACGGCCCACCAGGCGTCGCCGAGAAGCGAGAAGGCAGCCACCCCGCGGCAGGAGGCCGGGCCCGGCCTGCGTCACCGCCCTCGCCCTGCCCGGCCCGCTCACCGCGGTAGTGCGCCTGGAAGCCGCCGGGCCGCAGCGCGGGGAACAGGGCGGCCACCCGGCTCAGCAGCCGCTCGCAGGGCCCCGGACCTGCCGCGTCCTCGGCTTCCGCCTCAGGCTCTGGGCTGAAGCAGAAGCTGAAGCGGCGGATCTCGCGCGCCGCGTCCTCCTTGCCCAGAAGGTAGGCCTTCACGGTGAGGGACGACATAGCGAGCGACGAGCTGCGGGAAAACTGGCCGTCCGGGTCGAGGCAGACGCGCGGCTTTTGTAGGAGCGCGGAGGCCCCGCCCCGCCTCGAGAGGGGCGGAGTCTGTCGCGCCCTCCCAGTCTCAGCCACGGGCGTCGCGGCGCGAGAGCCGCCCTGCAGAGGCCCCCTCAGTACTAACCCCTTCCCCGCTACCCTTCGCTCCAGGTCTCCCGGCCCCTCATTGCTGACCCCTCTCTTCACTGCCCCAGTGCACCAAGGACCCCAAGAAACCGGCCCTGGCACTCACATAGGCCTGGGCTCCAGCCTCTGCACCTGGGATCAGGGGACTGTCCAGCCCCTCGCCCCTCCCAGGTTTGGGCCTGGTCATGACTCAGCAATATCCTCCGCTGGGGGTACCCAGTGCAGGGAGAGCTGACACAGCCCCCATATCAGGAGGCTGCTAGGTCGCCCAGTGGGCACTGCTGGTCAGAACAAGCTGGCTCTCAGGGTGCTGTTCCGACCCTGCCATGGTCAGCCTCCAGCGGGGGCAGCCCTCTTACAGTGCGTGGCACCCTCGCTGGTGGCCCCTAACTGGGTTGAGGGACGGACCCCGACTCTGGCCTGAGCACCAGAGAAGTTCCCAGTTTAATAGGAGTGGAGTTGAGAGGTGCTTGAGGACCAGCTAAGGTCTCCTGAATGTCAGTGGTCGCCAAATGTTCACTGTGGCCCAAGCGACTCCTTATGGGCTCCTCAATTCAGCGGGCAGTGCCCATGGCCCTGTGGGGGCTCAGGTCCGTTGGCCTTGTGGGCAGCCAAGGGCGTCAGGCAACAGCCTCCTCAGCTAGGAATGAAGAACTCTACTTTATGCCACCAAAGTAACCTGTCCGCCAGAACTGGGGCAAGGAGAGGGGCAGGACGGGTGGTCACCCTCCGGAGCCTCCCAGGCAAGGTCCTGTGAGTAGGAGGTCAGAACCTGCTGGGTCCAACTCATGCCATTTCAGGCCAGGGCTTGCAGGAGTTGGAGAAACGTCCCAGCGGGGGAAACCCAAACGGAGGGAAGGGTGGCTGGATGGGGCCATTCAGGTGCGAAGGTGATGTGTGGGTGCGCGCACAGCAGGGGCTGGCCCACAGGTGTGAACCATCCTTCCGGGAGAGCCTGAAGTGGGCAAGTCTTCCGCCCTGCCCAGAGCAGCACCCTCTGTGGAGAGGGTTCAGGCCTCTCCCTGCATCCAGATGGGGAGAGTGGAAAGTGCCCCAGGGCCTGCTGGAGCCACTGCCTTGCCGACAGGGGCAGGGGACACAGAGGGGCGTGCTGGCAGAGGCTGCGGCCTACAGACAGGTGCTGGCCAAGCGAGTCAGCAGCCCAGGCGCCTGAGAGCCACGTGGCCCCCGCCCAGGGCCGGCCTTCCTGCCCCAGCCCCTGGCTATGGCTCGGTCTGAGCAGGGTGAGGGACACAAGGAAAGCCCTCTGGCTCTGGGAACATAGCTTTGAGCTCCCCCAAGAAGGAGCTCCTTTGCCTTCTCGCCATTGGGCTCGGTTTGGGATCCTGGGAAGTTTCCGCGGGGGCTGGGGGCAGGTGAAGAGACTGGGGGGGGGGGGGGAGAAGGAAGCACAGAAGGGGTGTCCTTGGTAAGCTGGGGTGGAGACCCTGGCTCTGGCCCTTCCCCGCATGCCTTGTAGCCCCAGCGGCCGCCCTGCCCCCATGCGAGGCCAAAGCCTCCCGGAGGTAAACAAGCCGCGGCGGGAACCCCCTGGCAGGGCCCTCCCTCCCGCCGCGGAGGTCAGGTGGTCTGGCCGGCAGTGAGTCAGCGTCCCATGACTGTTGTCGTAATAGGGGGATCCCCGGCCCCTGCTGCCACCCATCTCAGTGACCTCTTACCTGGAGGCTGGGCTGGGCAGTGGCTCCGGGGTCATTGTGAGTCCCCTGAGCAGGAAGAGCGTGCAGCGGCCGAAGCCAACCAGACCCTGTCCCCATTCTCCCGTCTGACTCCTTCCCCTTTCCCAATGCAGTCCCACCCCGCAAGCTCCCCGCGTCCATTGGCCCCCTTCCCACCCTCCAGGGCCCGGCGTGTATGCCCAGGGAAAGCTCGGCACCTGAGTTGGAGACCCACTATGGACCAGGGTCTCATTTCCTCATCTTGCAAATGGGGCTGAAGTGGGAGGACTTGCGCTGCCTTACCAGGCCATGGCCCATGAGTGTGCGAGTTGTTTAGCTGCTTTTGGGGCTGTAAGCTGGGGGGTCAGGGCAGGGCAGAGACTGCAGGGGGCCTGAAGTGAAAGAGTGGGGAGGGCAGGAGAGGCCTGAGCCAAGCACCCAGTGGTCCTGGGAGACCAGGCGGTTGGCCACAGGGTTGGTCTGGTTCTGTCTGTTGCTGCCCAGCGTGTTGTAACCATCTGGTCAGTTCCCCTTTCCCCCTTCCCAAATAATCCCATACCTTGGCAGTGGTGTTCCCAGGTTCGCTTCTTTTCTTTGGGGTGTGGAGTCAAGTGTCCACGTGGGTGCTGGGGCAGCCAGAGACAGGGCCACTGAGGGATTCAGGCTGCACTGCTCTGGGCCATCTTTAGGGAGACTGACAATCACAGAGGACACAGTGCCTCCAGGCCCAGCCCTAGGCCCAGGGGATGAGTTCCTCTGCGGAGGTCCTGGTCTGTGAGGGGACCTCCAGGCCTTCTGCACTGCAGCCACTCCCTTCCACTCACATGGGAGGGCCACAGCCCTCCCTACCATCTTCCAAATCATGCCAGCTCATTCTACCTGGTGACTTGTCCCTGGCTCTCCCTCTGGTCCAAAACCCTTTCCCCTCCTGCCCTACAAGGCAACTTCCCACCCTAAATGTCCCCTCCTCAGTGGGGCCTGCCTTGACCACTCCCTAGGAAAAATCCCCAGCCACTAGACATCACTTTTTTTTTTCTTTTTTTTGAGACAGTCTCACTCTGTCACCCAGGCTGAAGTGCAGTGGCATGATCCTGGCTCACTGCAACCTTTGCCTCCCAGGTTCAAGCAATTCTCCTGCTCCTGCCTCAGCCTCCCAAATAGCTGGGATTGCAGGTGCCTGCCATCAAGCCTTGCTAATTTTTGTATTTTTAGTAGAGACAGGTTTCACTGTGTTGGCCAGGACGGTCTTGAACTCCTGACCTCAAGTGATCCACCCACCTCAGCCTCCCAAAGTGCTGGCACTGCAGGCTGAGCCACCCTCCAGGCCAGACATCACCCCCTTTTAGCCCTTTCAGACAAGCTCAAAGCCCAGGCAAGAGGTGTTGGGGCCATGGGAGGGGGCACGCCCACAAGGCCTTTGCAAAGATCTTTCTGAAAGAAAAGGAGTTCAAGTCATGGACTGACATGGTTAGAGAATTCGGTGATGCCAAGTTGTCAGGCGTGAGAACCCCAGGGACCCTCTCCTACTGGAAGGCCAGAGCTACAGAAAGAGGTCCTCCTGACTGTCGGAATTTCTCCAAATAATTTCAAATGTAGCCTGCCTGGGGACGGGGGCGAGATCCTGGGCCCTCAGGGGCACTGAGGGGTCGCCCATGTGGGGGGACATTGCCACATGGGGGCGGCCCTCCCCAACCCCAGAGTGGGGAAAAGGGGGAGGGATGGAGGACGAAGCCGGGCCGTGTCGGAACGCACAACGCCGAGCAGGAACCACAGCCCTGGTCCCCAGAAAGCGCGCGCAGCCCAGGGCAGAACCTGCTGGGGTTCCAGCTCGGGCGCAAGGGACATGGGGTCACTGGAAGACGGGAAGCAGGCCGCCTGTGGGGAGGAGACTGGACCCGACCCCGGCCCGCCCTATCCGAGTGGCGACGCCAGCGCTGCCGCCAGGCGTGTCCCGGCCCCCGGCGCGCCTCCGGCCCAACCGAGCATGCCGCGGGCGCTTCCCCTGCCCCAGGCAGGAAGCCTCCCGCCCGCGTCGGAAGTGGCCTGCCCGGGGCCACCGGCCTGCAAGTCCCCGTGTTCTCGAGGTCCCTGCCTCGTTGTCCTGGGCACCTGTAGCCGGCGGGAGGGGCTGAGAGGAGGGTTGCGCTGGGACCTAAGGCCCCGCCCCCTCGCCAGCCTCTGCCTTCCTCGGTCACCCGGTGGCATTGCTGGGGTACCCCAAAGCATAGGGTTAGCTTGAGTGTGGAAGATCCTGAAAAGACAGGACGGGGGCGACAAGGAGTAGGGAGGGTGGCTGGGGGAAGACGGCAAAGTGACCCCGGAAGGGTCCAGGCGCCCCAAGCCGATCGAAGACTGGAGGCCCTCAGTGAGGCCTGGGGGGACTGTGGGAAAAGAAGCTCAAGAAGGGGAATCTGGAGCGAGGTGGGGGAGAGGTCATCATGGCCTTCTCTAGGAGCACCAGCCCCAGACAGAGCGGTGACAGGCTGCATCGGGGGTACCCCGTCTATCCTGAATTGGTCAGGAGTGTGGGATCCCGTGGAGGGGCTGCCCCCAGAGCAGGAGCAATGGCCCTCTCCCTCCCCTCCACTTGCTCCCCTCGAAAGCCTCTGGAAGAGGCCGGGCGCGGTGTCTCACGCCTGTAATCCCAGCACTGGTAGCCAAGGCGGGCGGATCATGAGGTCAGGAGTTCGAGACCAGCCTGGCCAACAGAGTGAAACCCCGCCTCTACTAAAAATGCAAAAAATTAGCTGGGCGTGGTGGCGGGTGCCTGTAGTCCCAGCTAGTCAGGAGGCTGAGGCAAGAGAATTGCTTGAGCCTCGGGTGGCAGAGGTTGCAGTGAGCTGGAATGGTGCCACTGCACTCCAATCTGGGTGTCTCAAAAAAAACAAAACAAAACAAAGAAAAGAAAACCTTCTGGAAGAATTATCTAACTTTGAGGATCTAACCCTTCTTGCTCCCAATGCTTCCTAGCAGGGCCTGCACCCCAGGGCGGGTACTTACTGCAGTCCCCCACCTCCAGCTCTGCACACCCACAGCCCAGTGCCCGCTCTTCCCCCTCAGCCTCCCGACCAGACTCAGCTCTTCAACCTCCCTGGAGTCCCTGGGCACCCATTTTGTTCTGTGCCTGTCCCTGCCCTGACTGTGTGGGCTCAGGTAGCTTTGTGGGGTGTGTGGATGTTGTGTGGGAGTGTATGTGTGCCCCATGTGTCCCATGTGTTATAACCCTGATGGTCTGGAGAAGGCGTGGGGTCATCTGTGGATGAAGGGTGGTATTCAAGCAGGGTCCCCACCTGTGTTAGGCCACCACATACTTTTGCGTACAGGTAGGGTGAGGTAAACCTACGACCCAAGCTTGGCCAACCAGAGCATTTGTAGCACCCTGGGTCAGGGATGACATGTGACCCACGCTGGCGGATGAAATGCACACTGGGGCCATCTGCAAGCAGGAGCCTTGGGGAGGGGGGAATCCTGAGCAGATCAAAGCTTGATCTCAGTATCTGACTCCTGGATCCAGGCTGGCCTAATGCTGGATTATCAAATGGCTTAACCCAGTGGATTGTGGTTTGGGTTAGTTGTATCCAAGAGTAGTGATCCATGCCATATACCCCATGCCTGTTCCAGGTTTTCTTTTCTTTCTTTTTTTTTTTTTTCAAGACAGAGTGTTGCTCTGTTGCCCAGGCTGGAGTACAGTGGCTTGATCTCTGCTCACTGCAACCTCCACCTCCCGAGCTCAAGCAATTATGGTGCCTCAGCCTCCCAAGTAGCTGGGATTACAGGTGCCCATCACCACATCCCGCTAATTTTTATACTTTTAGTAGAGATGGGGTTTCACCATTTGGCCAGGCTGGTCTTGAACTCTTGGCCTCAAGTTATCCACCCGCCTCAGCCTCCCAAAGTACTGGGATTGTGAGCTACCATATCCGGCCTGCTCTAGGGTTCCTGATGGCAGTCACGGTCACAATACAAGCCAGAAATTGTCACAATACAGGCCAGAAACCTGGGAGTCAGCTATGACCATGTGCTCCCCCTCAAGCCACCAGCAGTTCCTGTTGATTGTACTTTCTGGCAGTAGCAACGGTAATAATACACATGTAGCACATCTTTTATGCCAGGAAACATTCTAAATATTTTAATTTTTAGAGACAAGGCCTCACTTTGATCCCCAGTCTGGAGTGCAGTGGTATGATCACGGTTCATGGCAGCCATGATCTTCTTGGGCTCAAGTGATCCTCCCACCTCAGCCTCCTAAAAGTGCTGGGATTAGAGGTGTGAGCCACCTCACCCAGCTTGAATATTTTTCTGCATATTAACTCACCTGTTCCCTTGAGGTGAGACCATGTGATTAATTCTGGCCAAGGACCTGAGTTGGAAGAGCCATATGTCACCTATACACCAGGCATTTATTTATTGGCCAGTATTTATTTGCCAAGCATTTATTTGCCAAGCATTTATTTATTTGCCAAAGCTTCTAGAGCTCTCTTTCTCTTTGCCAAGAAAGCCTGTGATTTTCACATGGTTATTCCTGTAGGCTGGGCAGGAACTGCGATGAGCAGAGACCCCAGGGGACCCTTGATGGGTATACAGCTTTGAGTATACTTGTATTAGATCAGAGAAATCAGGGGTGGTTAGAGCAGCATAATCAAGCCTATCCTGACTGGTTATTATCCTCACAGGCTCAGAAGGGACTAAGTTGCTGTAGCGGACGGAAGCAGAATTATGAACCCAGAAGGGCCATTCCCTAGGACATCTTGACCTCAGTGATGTGCATTCTCCAAAGACTGTCCTGAATCCATCTCCTTCTCCTAATCTCCATTCCCCACCCCTCTGACCCTCCATTCCAGACTTTCTCCTGGATGGTTATGTCAGGGAGGAAAAGCTTTTCCTCTACCCTCTTAGATGCAGCATCTGGGGGCCTGCAAATTAAATTGACAAAAGACAAATTAGCAAGAGAAATGGAGTTGTGTAGCTTTTAGTTTTTTGTTTGAGATGGAGTCAGTATTGCCCAGGCTGGTCAGGAACTCTTAGGGTCAGAGGATCCTCCCACCTCTGCCTCTCAAGTAACTGGGACTACAGGCTCACACCACCACCCCACAGACATTCTTATTCATGTTCTAGGAGGTTAGAATTGGGGAGCTCATAAACCAATGAAAGGTCGGGGGAAAGGGCACTTGGGGAAAACAAAGGATTTCTAGGAAAGATCATATGATCATATGCTGGTTTTGTGACAGCGTCTGTTTGCCTGTGGTGCCATCTCTGGTGATAAGAGACCCTGGTCGCTCCCAGGGAGGGGGCTTATCTCTGTTTCCTCTTATTCTCTCCAGCCGCTTTCCACGCCTGCCCGAAAGGTTATATTTTATTTTATTTTATTTTATCTTTTTATTTTATTTTGAGAAAAAGTCTCACTCTGTGGCCCAGGCTGAAGTGCAATGGCAATCAGAGCTCACTGTAACCCAGAAGTCAAGTGATCCTCCCGCCTCACCCTCCTGAGCAGCTAGGACTATAGGCACATGCCAACATGCCTGGCTTTTTTTTTCCTTTTTTTCATAGAGAGGAGGGTCTTGCTGTGTTAACCAGGCTGATTTGAAGCTCCTGGCCTTGTGTAAAAATGCTCATTTTAAAATACAAATACAACCCCAGCCTCCACACCTCTTCTTGTTTTAGACTTTACACACAGCTTCAAAGGTAAAAACCCAAATTCAATTCCCAACACTGTGTACTAGGTCCTGCAAGCTGTGCTCTGCCCTGCCCTGGTCTGCCCCAGGGCCAGCTCTCCTGGTACTCATGCCACCTCCCCCTTTCCAGGCCTTCCACCCTTACAGGCATGGTTAATTGTCCCATTACAAGCTGCCCACGGACCTTGCCTTTCCAGCCTATGATGAGGTGGCTGTGGATGGGACTATGGTAAGACAGTGAGGAGGTCAATGTCAGTGCACATGTGTCTGTATCAGTGACATGTGTGTCTGGAACATGGTGAATATACAGAACATTTGCTATGAATGAAACAGCCAGCTGCCAGGTGAGGTGAGGCTTTAGGGCAGGGCTTCCAAACTTCTACTGTGCCAGGGACATCCTTAGCATCTGCAGAAGATGAAGGATGCCTGGTTAGAAACACGCTTTCTTTTCTTTTCTTTTCCTTCCTTCCTTCCTCCCTTTTTTTGAGAACCGTGTTTTGAATGCATTACATTACCAAAAAAGTTAATATTGAAATGCAAACGTCAAAATATAAAAACACGGCCGGCCAGGCATGGTGGCTCAAGCCTGTAATCCCAGCACTTTGGGAGGCCGAGACGGGCGGATCACGAGGTCAGGAGATCGAGACCATCCTGGCTAACACGGTGAAACCCCGTCTCTACTAAAAAATACAAAAAACTAGCCGGGCGAGGTGGCGGGCGCCTGTAGTCCCAGCTACTCAGGAGGCTGAGGCAGGAGAATGGCATAAACCCGGGAGGCAGAGCTTGCAGTGAGCTGAGATCCGGCCACTGCACTCCAGCCTGGGCGACAGAGCGAGACTCCGTCTCAAAAAAAAAAAAAAAAAAAAAAAAAAAAAAACACGGCCATTTGCTCTTTTCCTAGACTAGCTACGGCTGGGCCTGGTCAAGCCTTGTGAGGCTGAGGCTAGGGAGTTCCAACCATCAACCTTGGAAGAGCTGTCTTGGAGGCAGGCAGGTCCAGAGCCCCACGTGCCATGGGACCTGAACCCAGAGCAAGCCTGGGCCGGGCCACCGGATAACTTCCCTGTGCTGAGCCGCCACTCCTGCCAAGGTCGTCAGCTCTAGGGGAGCACCGCTGCGAGCTGGCTGATGCACTGCGCCTCCACCAGCACGGAGCCCTTCCCGGAGATGAGAGGGGCCAAAACGGCCTCGACACTCCCGTATCCGGGAGTCAATGGCTGAAACCACAGACGGGCTCCAGTCACCTCAAGAAGACAGAGATGCTACCGACGGCCACCGCGCCTGGCTGTTCCTCTCTTTCTAGATGGGTAGCCATTCATCTTCAGTCTATACCCCTTTTGAATGCATCCTGAATCCCTGGGACTCCTTTGAAAAAATGCCATCATTTTTCCTTTCTCCTCCTCTGCCCTCTCTTCACTGATAGGTAATTGTAGTCTCTGTACTATGGGACACTCCCCACAGATGCATCCTCCAAACTGGGAAAAGTTAATTTCCCAAACCTTAATCTGGTTGGCTTAGGATTGGGCTCGGGAAGGGAACCCAGAACCCCAACATGCTGGCAAAAGGGGAAAGTTTTTACCAGCCGGGCTTTGGCCTCCCTCCTCCCATGCAAACTGGTAAAAGCCTGAGGCAGAAGGATCCCTTGAGCCCAGGAGTTCGAGACCAGCCTGAGCAACAGCGTGAGACCTTATCTCTACAAAAAACAGAATAAAACCCCAAAATACAAAAAAAATTAGCCAGGCATAGTGGTATATGCCTGTGTAGTCCCAACTACTTGGGTAGCTGAGGTGGGAGGATCGCTTGATCCCAGGAGGTTGAGGCTCCAGTGAGCCAAGATCATGCCATTGCACTCCAGCCTGGGCAACAGAGTGAGACCCTGTCTCAAAACACACACACACACACACACACACACACACACACAAAAGTGCGTTGATTTAAGGAAAAATATTAAAAGTATTAAACCAGCAAAAATGAAGGAAATGGCCTATTGGTGACCAAGTTTGGGAAGCTCTTTTGAGTCCCCTCCCCCTCTACACTCAGTGGCTTCAGGGTAGGAAGATCTGGGATGAGGTGGGGCGAACCTGGTGTCCCAGCACCATGACCCTTGATCCTGACCCTGGCTGTAACCTCTCCACCCCACCTTTCTCCCCTTGAAACAGGGACCCGCATTGTCTGGCTCCCTTCCCATTTGCTGCTGCTCTCTGGGCCTGCCTGCAGCCCAGACTCCCTCAGGCACTTCCAGACAGGTGAGTTCTGCCTGTCACCCTGTGCTAGGAGTTTGCCTGAGGACTGCCACTGCCTGCACCAAACGGAGCACAAAATCCAGTTGCTGTCCAAACCCTAGCCTGTGGGCCTTTCCTTTGTTCTTACCACACGATGTAAGTGCCTATTTGTTTTGGGATTACTTGCCAACCCTCAGCCCACTTTATCTTCCTGAAGATTTTCTGGGACAGCTCTTGGAGGTGTCCACTCCTTCCGTTCTTAGCCTGTGGTCCAGGGACCCAGAATTGGGGAGGTCCAGGAGCTAATACTTGGTATGTCCTTCAGTTATGAATGGAAGTAGCAAAATCCACCAGAATTAACAGTAGCTCTGACTGTCAAGACAGAAATCAGTAGGTGTTGCAGACACCTCAAAATAGCGGTTCCACTCACAGCAGTAACTTCAGATTTCTGGTACTTATTTGTCCTGCCTCTAGATCTCATAATTTAATGAGTTTATTAATAAAGAATCATGGCTGCGTACAGTGGCTCAGGCCTATAATCCCAGCACTCTGGGAGGCCTAGGCAGGAGGATCATTTGAGTCCAGGAGTTCGAGACCAGCCTGGGCAACATGGCAAAATGCTGGCTCTACAAAAACTAGCCTGTAGTCCTGCTACTCTGGAGGCTTGAGGCTGGGAAGCAGAGGTTGCAGTGAGCCATGTTTGTGCCACTGCACACCAGCCTGGGCGACAGAGTGAGACCCTGTCTCAAAAAGAAAAAAAAAAAAAGGCTGGGCACGATGGCTCACACCTGTAATCCCAGCACTTTGGGAGGCCAAGGCAGGTTGATCACCAGGTCAGGAGTTCGAGACCAGCCTAGCCAAGATGGTGAAACCCCATCTCTACTAAAAATAGAAAAATTAGCCAAGCATGGTGGCAGGCACCTGCAATCCCAGCTACTTGGGAGACTGAGGGAGGAGAGTAGATTGAATCCGGGAGGCAGAGCTTGCAGTGAGCCGAGATCAGGCCACTGCACTCTAGGCTGGGGGACAGAGCAAGACTCCATCTCAATAATAATAATAATCAGGTGTTTCAGTAACACAAATGTGTGTGTGTTTTTATTTTTTCAACCTAAATGTTCTTTAATGGTAGACTGGATAAAGAAAACGTGGTACATATATACCATGGTATACTATGCAGCCATAAAAAAGAACAAGATCATGTTTTTTGCAGGAACATAGATGGAGCTGGAGGCCATTATTCTTACCAAACTAATGCAGGAATAGAAAAGCAAATACCATATGTTCTCACTTATAAGCTGGAGCTGAATGGTGAGAACACATGGACACAAAGAGGGGAACAACAGACACTGGGGCCCATTGAAGGTGGAGGATGGAAGCAGGGAGAGGAGCAGGAAAAATAATAATGGGCTTCATACCTGGGTGATAAAATAGTGTGTACAACAAACGCCCACGACACAAGTTTACCAGAATAACAACCTGCTTATGTACCCCAAATTTAAAATAAACATTAAGAATAATTTCTTTTAAAAAAATTGTGAAATTTATCATAAATACTGGAATCTCCAATATTAGACAGTCATTTCAAACAACACTAATTTCAGATGATCCCTTTTATTTAGATGCCATGCATCTCTTTGTTTTGATCTAAAGTCACTGTCTTATATTAGCCTACTTTTTTTTTTTTTCCCGAGACGGAGTCTTGCTCTTGTCGCCCAGGCTGGAGTGCAGTGGTACGATCTCAGCTCACTGCAAGCTCCACCTCCTGGGTTCACGCCATTCTCCTGCCTCAACCTCCTGAGTAGCTAGGACTACAGGCGTTCGCCACCACGCCTGGCTAATTTTTTGGTTTTTTGTTTTTTTTTTTGAGACAGAGTCTTGCTCTGCCACCCAGGCTGGAGTGCAGTGGCGCGATCTTGGCTCACTGCAAGCTCCGCCTCCCGGGTTCATGCCATTCTCCTGCCTCAGCCTCCCAAGTAGCTGGGACTACAGGCGCCCGCCACCACGCCCAGCTAATTTTTTTTGATATTTTTTAGTAGAGACGGGGTTTCACCATGTTAGCCAGGATGGTCTCAATCTCCTGACCTCATGATTCGCCCGTCTCGGCCTCCCAAAGTTCTGGGATTACAGGCGTGAGCCACCGCGCCCAGCCAATTTTTTGTATTTTTAGTAGAGACGGGGTTTCACCATGTTAGCCAGGATGGTCTCGATCTCCTGACCTTGTGATCCGCCTGCCTCGGCCTCCCAAAGTGATTACAGGCGTGAGCTACTGCGCCCAGCCAATATCAGCCTACTTTTTAAAAATTCTACTTAAAATATGTTTATAGTTTTAAAATAAATATATTGCCAGCTTGGAGAGACATGGGGTACTTGTCTACACATATTCATTATCAATTCACTACAAAGGCTGCTGCAGCCACCACTGGGGTTCTTATGCCTCCTCTTGTGGGAGCCATGATGCTTCATTTTTAACATCTAGTTTATGTTTGCCCCATTCCAGGGCTTCCCGGCCTTTGTTAGCATTTGAAGATATTGTTCTTGCCATCAGTCCTTCAGGGTAACTGCTGAAGCTGCCTCCTTTCAATGATTATGCCTTCTTTAGTCAAAGTAATTTTTTTTCTGGGTCCTGAGAATGTGGTTTGTGTATAAGTCTCTCATCTACTGAAACCATATTTTAAGTGAAATATTAGTAGATTTAAGTTCGATTATTTTCTCTATAGGATTAACTACAGAATATTCTAGCTCATGTGTTTTGGTTCTTGCTGTACCAATAAGCGACTTGTAGTTCCCACTCTGTGCAGAGAAGTCTGTGCCTGTGCAACTCTTCACTGGATCTGTATGTCTGTCCAACACCAACCCACACCATGCTCTGGTTCATAGAGCTTTTGGGTATTTGTGCAACTGTTGTAACAGTTTCTAGTGGTGTTTTTGGCCGGGCGCGGTGGCTCAAGCCTGTAATCCCAGCACTTTGGGAGGCCGAGGCAGGCGGATCATGAGGTCAGGAGATCGAGACCATCCTGGCTAACACGGTGAAACCCCATCTCTACTAAAAATACAAAAAACTAGCCGGGCATGGTGGCAGGCGCCTGTGGTCCCAGCTACTCGGGAGGCTGAGGCAGGAGAATGGTGTGAACCCAGGAGGCGGAGCTTGCAGTGAGCTGAGATCGCGCCACTGCACTCCAGCCTGGGTGAGAACGAGACTCCGCCTCAAAAAAAAAAAAAAAAAAAGCGGGGGGAGCAGGCATCCCTGGTTCCCTTCTCTTCCTAGCAAATACCCAGGGTACATGAGGGAGAGAAGAGCATCCTCTCTCTTCCGTCCTTGCATCCCCGAGTCCTGGTGACCTTGGCAGGTGCCACCCATGGGTGCCAGAGGCTTGCACCCATGAAGCAGGGAGGGCCTTGAGAATAGGAATTATTCAGTCTCACCTATGTCTCTATCCCACCTTGGAGTTCCCTAGACCTCATTTAAGCCATGAATACTATCAGCATGACCCTTATCCATGAAATGAGGGGCTTGGCTTAATAGTCAGGAATTAACCATGCCCATGTGCTCTGTGTCTTTTAGCTTCTGTTATTGTGTGCCTCTGGATCCCTTAGATCAAGATTTCTTTCCCAGGGCTTTGACCCAAAGCTTGGGACAGAAATGTGTCTGGGGGGCGGGGGTGTTGCGTGGACTCCTTATCATAAGCAGAATGTTAAGGTGAAGCTGTGGAATTGAGTCCTCCTCCAACAAGGGAGAGAAAAGGATGTCATGCCCAGAAAACTGGTGGCTATAGTTATGCTTGCTAAGATTTGGGTGCCTCATGCTTGGCTTTGGTTAGCTCCCTTGGTCTTATTTTCACAAACCAAGAAACCTCTGGGTTATGGGCATCCTATTTACTCCCATCACCTGGCAGGAATTGCAGGATAATTGCTCAGAACTAGAATACTGATCCAGATTTTCACATTAACTATCCCTTTTGTTCTTTCTGAGCTACAGCCAGAGATTGCTGGTTAACTCACAGGAACAAGAATAACTATTTCTACAGAGGCCTTTTAGGTTGGCTTTGATGGAACTCTGTTCCACAAGGAATCTCAGATAAGACCTTTTAAAACCGAGTCCAGCCGTGGGTTTGTGTCCTTAAATACCTGTGAGTTGGGTGATCCTCTCCTCTTAAAGACCCAAGATAGGCCGGGCGCGGTGGCTCAAGCCTGTAATCCCAGCACTTTGGGAGGCCGAGATGGGCGTATCACGAGGTCAGGAGATCGAGACCATCCTAGCTAACACAGTGAAACCCTGTCTCTACTAAAAAATACAAAAAAAACTAGCCAAGCGAGGTGGCAGGCGCCTGTAGTCCCAGCTACT
>NW_012117422.1:189379-200815 GCF_000951035.1 Colobus angolensis palliatus | reverse complement strand
GTGTTAGCTAGGATGGTCTCGATCTCCTGACCTCGTGATCTGCCCATCTCGGCCTCCCAAAGTGCTGGGATTACAGGCTTGAGCCACCGCGCCTGGCCATGAAAAATGGATTCTTATGGCACTAATGCAAACAACTATATTGCCATAAGTTAAAAATATTCACAGATGGTTTCCAAATTCTAGAGGAGCTGAAAGAAACAAACACAGAAAGAAACAAACACGCTCCAAATTTAGTTCACAGGAGTATACCTTACTCAATTATTATTATTTTATTTTATTTTTGGGACAGAGTCTCGTTTTGTCACCCAGGCTGGAGTATAGTGGCACGATTTCAGCTCACTACAATCTCTGCCTCCTGGGTTCAAGCAATTCTCTGCCTCAGCCTCCTGAGTAGCTGGGATTACAGGTGCCTGCTACCATGTCTGGCTAATTTTTTTGTATTTTTAGTAGAGATGGGGTTTCACCATCTTGGCCAGGCTGGTCTTGAACTCCTGACCTCCCGGGTTCAAGTGATCCACTTGACTCAGCCTCCCAAAGTGCTGGGATTGCATGTGTGAGCCACCGTGCCTGGTCACCTTACTCAATTATTAAAGAAAATTTTGAAACTCAAGTTTGATTTGGGGAAGCCTGTTAAATATGTTAGAGGTTTAAAACACTTGCCGTTATAAAACAGAATTCCAGGTTACCATAAATTATTAATTTTGCCAAAATGACTCAAATCTTAAGGAAGGAAAAACCGTTTGTTTGTTTTTTTTTTGAGATGGAATTTCACTCTTGTTGCCCAGGCTGGAGTGCAGTGGCATGATCTCTGCTCACTGCAACCTCCGCCTGCCAGGTTCAAGTGATTCTCCCGCCTCAGCCTCCCAAGTAGCTGGGATTACAGGCATGTGCCACCACACCTGGCTAATTTTGTATTTTTATTTATTTATTTTGAGATGGAGTCTCACTCTGTTGCCCAGGCCGGAGTGCAGTGGCATGATCTCTGCTCACTGCAACCTCCGCCTGCCAGGTTCAAGTGATTCTCCCGCCTCAGCCTCCCAAGTAGCTGGGATTACAGGCATGTGCCACCACACCTGGCTAATTTTGTATTTTTATTTATTTATTTTGAGATGGAGTCTCACTCTGTTGCCCAGGCCGGAGTGCAGTGGCATGATCTCTGCTCACTGCAACCTCCGCCTGCCAGGTTCAAGTGATTCTCCCGCCTCAGCCTCCCAAGTAGCTGGGATTACAGGCATGTGCCACCACACCTGGCTAATTTTGTATTTTTATTTATTTATTTTGAGATGGAGTCTCACTCTGTTGCCCAGGCCGGAGTGCAGTGGCATGATCTCTGCTCACTGCAACCTCCGCCTGCCAGGTTCAAGTGATTCTCCCGCCTCAGCCTCCCAAGTAGCTGGGATTACAGGCATGTGCCACCACACCTGGCTAATTTTGTATTTTTATTTATTTATTTTGAGATGGAGTCTCACTCTGTTGCCCAGGCCGGAGTGCAGTGGCATGATCTCTGCTCACTGCAACCTCCGCCTGCCAGGTTCAAGTGATTCTCCCGCCTCAGCCTCCCAAGTAGCTGGGATTACAGGCATGTGCCACCACACCTGGCTAATTTTGTATTTTTATTTATTTATTTTGAGATGGAGTCTCACTCTGTTGCCCAGGCCGGAGTGCAGTGGCATGATCTCTGCTCACTGCAACCTCCGCCTGCCAGGTTCAAGTGATTCTCCCGCCTCAGCCTCCCAAGTAGCTGGGATTACAGGCATGTGCCACCACACCTGGCTAATTTTGTATTTTTATTTATTTATTTTGAGATGGAGTCTCACTCTGTTGCCCAGGCCGGAGTGCAGTGGCATGATCTCTGCTCACTGCAACCTCCGCCTGCCAGGTTCAAGTGATTCTCCCGCCTCAGCCTCCCAAGTAGCTGGGATTACAGGCATGTGCCACCACACCTGGCTAATTTTGTATTTTTATTTATTTATTTTGAGATGGAGTCTCACTCTGTTGCCCAGGCCGGAGTGCAGTGGCATGATCTCTGCTCACTGCAACCTCCGCCTGCCAGGTTCAAGTGATTCTCCCGCCTCAGCCTCCCAAGTAGCTGGGATTACAGGCATGTGCCACCACACCTGGCTAATTTTGTATTTTTATTTATTTATTTTGAGATGGAGTCTCACTCTGTTGCCCAGGCCGGAGTGCAGTGGCATGATCTCTGCTCACTGCAACCTCCGCCTGCCAGGTTCAAGTGATTCTCCCGCCTCAGCCTCCCAAGTAGCTGGGATTACAGGCATGTGCCACCACACCTGGCTAATTTTGTATTTTTATTTATTTATTTTGAGATGGAGTCTCACTCTGTTGCCCAGGCCGGAGTGCAGTGGCATGATCTCTGCTCACTGCAACCTCCGCCTGCCAGGTTCAAGTGATTCTCCCGCCTCAGCCTCCCAAGTAGCTGGGATTACAGGCATGTGCCACCACACCTGGCTAATTTTGTATTTTTATTTATTTATTTTGAGATGGAGTCTCACTCTGTTGCCCAGGCCGGAGTGCAGTGGCATGATCTCTGCTCACTGCAACCTCCGCCTGCCAGGTTCAAGTGATTCTCCCGCCTCAGCCTCCCAAGTAGCTGGGATTACAGGCATGTGCCACCACACCTGGCTAATTTTGTATTTTTATTTATTTATTTTGAGATGGAGTCTCACTCTGTTGCCCAGGCCGGAGTGCAGTGGCATGATCTCTGCTCACTGCAACCTCCGCCTGCCAGGTTCAAGTGATTCTCCCGCCTCAGCCTCCCAAGTAGCTGGGATTACAGGCATGTGCCACCACACCTGGCTAATTTTGTATTTTTATTTATTTATTTTGAGATGGAGTCTCACTCTGTTGCCCAGGCCGGAGTGCAGTGGCATGATCTCTGCTCACTGCAACCTCCGCCTGCCAGGTTCAAGTGATTCTCCCGCCTCAGCCTCCCAAGTAGCTGGGATTACAGGCATGTGCCACCACACCTGGCTAATTTTGTATTTTTATTTATTTATTTTGAGATGGAGTCTCACTCTGTTGCCCAGGCCGGAGTGCAGTGGCATGATCTCTGCTCACTGCAACCTCCGCCTGCCAGGTTCAAGTGATTCTCCCGCCTCAGCCTCCCAAGTAGCTGGGATTACAGGCATGTGCCACCACACCTGGCTAATTTTGTATTTTTATTTATTTATTTTGAGATGGAGTCTCACTCTGTTGCCCAGGCCGGAGTGCAGTGGCATGATCTCTGCTCACTGCAACCTCCGCCTGCCAGGTTCAAGTGATTCTCCCGCCTCAGCCTCCCAAGTAGCTGGGATTACAGGCATGTGCCACCACACCTGGCTAATTTTGTATTTTTATTTATTTATTTTGAGATGGAGTCTCACTCTGTTGCCCAGGCCGGAGTGCAGTGGCATGATCTCTGCTCACTGCAACCTCCGCCTGCCAGGTTCAAGTGATTCTCCCGCCTCAGCCTCCCAAGTAGCTGGGATTACAGGCATGTGCCACCACACCTGGCTAATTTTGTATTTTTATTTATTTATTTTGAGATGGAGTCTCACTCTGTTGCCCAGGCCGGAGTGCAGTGGCATGATCTCTGCTCACTGCAACCTCCGCCTGCCAGGTTCAAGTGATTCTCCCGCCTCAGCCTCCCAAGTAGCTGGGATTACAGGCATGTGCCACCACACCTGGCTAATTTTGTATTTTTATTTATTTATTTTGAGATGGAGTCTCACTCTGTTGCCCAGGCCGGAGTGCAGTGGCATGATCTCTGCTCACTGCAACCTCCGCCTGCCAGGTTCAAGTGATTCTCCCGCCTCAGCCTCCCAAGTAGCTGGGATTACAGGCATGTGCCACCACACCTGGCTAATTTTGTATTTTTATTTATTTATTTTGAGATGGAGTCTCACTCTGTTGCCCAGGCCGGAGTGCAGTGGCATGATCTCTGCTCACTGCAACCTCCGCCTGCCAGGTTCAAGTGATTCTCCCGCCTCAGCCTCCCAAGTAGCTGGGATTACAGGCATGTGCCACCACACCTGGCTAATTTTGTATTTTTATTTATTTATTTTGAGATGGAGTCTCACTCTGTTGCCCAGGCCGGAGTGCAGTGGCATGATCTCTGCTCACTGCAACCTCCGCCTGCCAGGTTCAAGTGATTCTCCCGCCTCAGCCTCCCAAGTAGCTGGGATTACAGGCATGTGCCACCACACCTGGCTAATTTTGTATTTTTATTTATTTATTTTGAGATGGAGTCTCACTCTGTTGCCCAGGCCGGAGTGCAGTGGCATGATCTCTGCTCACTGCAACCTCCGCCTGCCAGGTTCAAGTGATTCTCCCGCCTCAGCCTCCCAAGTAGCTGGGATTACAGGCATGTGCCACCACACCTGGCTAATTTTGTATTTTTATTTATTTATTTTGAGATGGAGTCTCACTCTGTTGCCCAGGCCGGAGTGCAGTGGCATGATCTCTGCTCACTGCAACCTCCGCCTGCCAGGTTCAAGTGATTCTCCCGCCTCAGCCTCCCAAGTAGCTGGGATTACAGGCATGTGCCACCACACCTGGCTAATTTTGTATTTTTATTTATTTATTTTGAGATGGAGTCTCACTCTGTTGCCCAGGCCGGAGTGCAGTGGCATGATCTCTGCTCACTGCAACCTCCGCCTGCCAGGTTCAAGTGATTCTCCCGCCTCAGCCTCCCAAGTAGCTGGGATTACAGGCATGTGCCACCACACCTGGCTAATTTTGTATTTTTATTTATTTATTTTGAGATGGAGTCTCACTCTGTTGCCCAGGCCGGAGTGCAGTGGCATGATCTCTGCTCACTGCAACCTCCGCCTGCCAGGTTCAAGTGATTCTCCCGCCTCAGCCTCCCAAGTAGCTGGGATTACAGGCATGTGCCACCACACCTGGCTAATTTTGTATTTTTATTTATTTATTTTGAGATGGAGTCTCACTCTGTTGCCCAGGCCGGAGTGCAGTGGCATGATCTCTGCTCACTGCAACCTCCGCCTGCCAGGTTCAAGTGATTCTCCCGCCTCAGCCTCCCAAGTAGCTGGGATTACAGGCATGTGCCACCACACCTGGCTAATTTTGTATTTTTATTTATTTATTTTGAGATGGAGTCTCACTCTGTTGCCCAGGCCGGAGTGCAGTGGCATGATCTCTGCTCACTGCAACCTCCGCCTGCCAGGTTCAAGTGATTCTCCCGCCTCAGCCTCCCAAGTAGCTGGGATTACAGGCATGTGCCACCACACCTGGCTAATTTTGTATTTTTATTTATTTATTTTGAGATGGAGTCTCACTCTGTTGCCCAGGCCGGAGTGCAGTGGCATGATCTCTGCTCACTGCAACCTCCGCCTGCCAGGTTCAAGTGATTCTCCCGCCTCAGCCTCCCAAGTAGCTGGGATTACAGGCATGTGCCACCACACCTGGCTAATTTTGTATTTTTATTTATTTATTTTGAGATGGAGTCTCACTCTGTTGCCCAGGCCGGAGTGCAGTGGCATGATCTCTGCTCACTGCAACCTCCGCCTGCCAGGTTCAAGTGATTCTCCCGCCTCAGCCTCCCAAGTAGCTGGGATTACAGGCATGTGCCACCACACCTGGCTAATTTTGTATTTTTATTTATTTATTTTGAGATGGAGTCTCACTCTGTTGCCCAGGCCGGAGTGCAGTGGCATGATCTCTGCTCACTGCAACCTCCGCCTGCCAGGTTCAAGTGATTCTCCCGCCTCAGCCTCCCAAGTAGCTGGGATTACAGGCATGTGCCACCACACCTGGCTAATTTTGTATTTTTATTTATTTATTTTGAGATGGAGTCTCACTCTGTTGCCCAGGCCGGAGTGCAGTGGCATGATCTCTGCTCACTGCAACCTCCGCCTGCCAGGTTCAAGTGATTCTCCCGCCTCAGCCTCCCAAGTAGCTGGGATTACAGGCATGTGCCACCACACCTGGCTAATTTTGTATTTTTATTTATTTATTTTGAGATGGAGTCTCACTCTGTTGCCCAGGCCGGAGTGCAGTGGCATGATCTCTGCTCACTGCAACCTCCGCCTGCCAGGTTCAAGTGATTCTCCCGCCTCAGCCTCCCAAGTAGCTGGGATTACAGGCATGTGCCACCACACCTGGCTAATTTTGTATTTTTATTTATTTATTTTGAGATGGAGTCTCACTCTGTTGCCCAGGCCGGAGTGCAGTGGCATGATCTCTGCTCACTGCAACCTCCGCCTGCCAGGTTCAAGTGATTCTCCCGCCTCAGCCTCCCAAGTAGCTGGGATTACAGGCATGTGCCACCACACCTGGCTAATTTTGTATTTTTATTTATTTATTTTGAGATGGAGTCTCACTCTGTTGCCCAGGCCGGAGTGCAGTGGCATGATCTCTGCTCACTGCAACCTCCGCCTGCCAGGTTCAAGTGATTCTCCCGCCTCAGCCTCCCAAGTAGCTGGGATTACAGGCATGTGCCACCACACCTGGCTAATTTTGTATTTTTATTTATTTATTTTGAGATGGAGTCTCACTCTGTTGCCCAGGCCGGAGTGCAGTGGCATGATCTCTGCTCACTGCAACCTCCGCCTGCCAGGTTCAAGTGATTCTCCCGCCTCAGCCTCCCAAGTAGCTGGGATTACAGGCATGTGCCACCACACCTGGCTAATTTTGTATTTTTATTTA
Organism: Colobus angolensis palliatus; assembly: GCF_000951035.1. Classification (NCBI taxonomy): domain Eukaryota; kingdom Metazoa; phylum Chordata; class Mammalia; order Primates; family Cercopithecidae; genus Colobus; species Colobus angolensis. The sequence continues at coordinate 194,149 of NW_012117422.1, read as the reverse complement.
TTTATTTTGAGATGGAGTCTCACTCTGTTGCCCAGGCCGGAGTGCAGTGGCATGATCTCTGCTCACTGCAACCTCCGCCTGCCAGGTTCAAGTGATTCTCCCGCCTCAGCCTCCCAAGTAGCTGGGATTACAGGCATGTGCCACCACACCTGGCTAATTTTGTATTTTTATTTATTTATTTTGAGATGGAGTCTCACTCTGTTGCCCAGGCCGGAGTGCAGTGGCATGATCTCTGCTCACTGCAACCTCCGCCTGCCAGGTTCAAGTGATTCTCCCGCCTCAGCCTCCCAAGTAGCTGGGATTACAGGCATGTGCCACCACACCTGGCTAATTTTGTATTTTTATTTATTTATTTTGAGATGGAGTCTCACTCTGTTGCCCAGGCCGGAGTGCAGTGGCATGATCTCTGCTCACTGCAACCTCCGCCTGCCAGGTTCAAGTGATTCTCCCGCCTCAGCCTCCCAAGTAGCTGGGATTACAGGCATGTGCCACCACACCTGGCTAATTTTGTATTTTTATTTATTTATTTTGAGATGGAGTCTCACTCTGTTGCCCAGGCCGGAGTGCAGTGGCATGATCTCTGCTCACTGCAACCTCCGCCTGCCAGGTTCAAGTGATTCTCCCGCCTCAGCCTCCCAAGTAGCTGGGATTACAGGCATGTGCCACCACACCTGGCTAATTTTGTATTTTTATTTATTTATTTTGAGATGGAGTCTCACTCTGTTGCCCAGGCCGGAGTGCAGTGGCATGATCTCTGCTCACTGCAACCTCCGCCTGCCAGGTTCAAGTGATTCTCCCGCCTCAGCCTCCCAAGTAGCTGGGATTACAGGCATGTGCCACCACACCTGGCTAATTTTGTATTTTTATTTATTTATTTTGAGATGGAGTCTCACTCTGTTGCCCAGGCCGGAGTGCAGTGGCATGATCTCTGCTCACTGCAACCTCCGCCTGCCAGGTTCAAGTGATTCTCCCGCCTCAGCCTCCCAAGTAGCTGGGATTACAGGCATGTGCCACCACACCTGGCTAATTTTGTATTTTTATTTATTTATTTTGAGATGGAGTCTCACTCTGTTGCCCAGGCCGGAGTGCAGTGGCATGATCTCTGCTCACTGCAACCTCCGCCTGCCAGGTTCAAGTGATTCTCCCGCCTCAGCCTCCCAAGTAGCTGGGATTACAGGCATGTGCCACCACACCTGGCTAATTTTGTATTTTTATTTATTTATTTTGAGATGGAGTCTCACTCTGTTGCCCAGGCCGGAGTGCAGTGGCATGATCTCTGCTCACTGCAACCTCCGCCTGCCAGGTTCAAGTGATTCTCCCGCCTCAGCCTCCCAAGTAGCTGGGATTACAGGCATGTGCCACCACACCTGGCTAATTTTGTATTTTTATTTATTTATTTTGAGATGGAGTCTCACTCTGTTGCCCAGGCCGGAGTGCAGTGGCATGATCTCTGCTCACTGCAACCTCCGCCTGCCAGGTTCAAGTGATTCTCCCGCCTCAGCCTCCCAAGTAGCTGGGATTACAGGCATGTGCCACCACACCTGGCTAATTTTGTATTTTTATTTATTTATTTTGAGATGGAGTCTCACTCTGTTGCCCAGGCCGGAGTGCAGTGGCATGATCTCTGCTCACTGCAACCTCCGCCTGCCAGGTTCAAGTGATTCTCCCGCCTCAGCCTCCCAAGTAGCTGGGATTACAGGCATGTGCCACCACACCTGGCTAATTTTGTATTTTTATTTATTTATTTTGAGATGGAGTCTCACTCTGTTGCCCAGGCCGGAGTGCAGTGGCATGATCTCTGCTCACTGCAACCTCCGCCTGCCAGGTTCAAGTGATTCTCCCGCCTCAGCCTCCCAAGTAGCTGGGATTACAGGCATGTGCCACCACACCTGGCTAATTTTGTATTTTTATTTATTTATTTTGAGATGGAGTCTCACTCTGTTGCCCAGGCCGGAGTGCAGTGGCATGATCTCTGCTCACTGCAACCTCCGCCTGCCAGGTTCAAGTGATTCTCCCGCCTCAGCCTCCCAAGTAGCTGGGATTACAGGCATGTGCCACCACACCTGGCTAATTTTGTATTTTTATTTATTTATTTTGAGATGGAGTCTCACTCTGTTGCCCAGGCCGGAGTGCAGTGGCATGATCTCTGCTCACTGCAACCTCCGCCTGCCAGGTTCAAGTGATTCTCCCGCCTCAGCCTCCCAAGTAGCTGGGATTACAGGCATGTGCCACCACACCTGGCTAATTTTGTATTTTTATTTATTTATTTTGAGATGGAGTCTCACTCTGTTGCCCAGGCCGGAGTGCAGTGGCATGATCTCTGCTCACTGCAACCTCCGCCTGCCAGGTTCAAGTGATTCTCCCGCCTCAGCCTCCCAAGTAGCTGGGATTACAGGCATGTGCCACCACACCTGGCTAATTTTGTATTTTTATTTATTTATTTTGAGATGGAGTCTCACTCTGTTGCCCAGGCCGGAGTGCAGTGGCATGATCTCTGCTCACTACAACCTCTGCCTGCTGGGTTCAAGCAATTCTCCTGCCTCAGCCTCCCGAGTAGCTGGGACTACAGGCGTGTGCCACCATGACTGGCTAATGTTTTGTATTTTTAGTAGAGACAGGATTTCTCCATGTTGGTCAGGCTGGTCTCAAACTCCTGACCTCAGGAGAGCCACCCACCTCAGCCTCCCAAAGTGCTGGGATTACAACAGGCATGAGCCACTGCAACCAGCCAGGAAGCAAAAACATTTTATAACATTTAACAAATTTTGCCACAGAGCAGATCAGTGCCCAAAGAATACCTTGTTGTGCTTTTCTTTTATTGCTCAATTTACAGAAAAACCATATAATACTTAGGCAATATGTTCACACATGGAATTTTGCAAGATTAATTTTTACAATCCTTACACCACTTGTTTGAACTTTTAGCTTTATCTTATCTAATTTAAAATAATCCTTCAACCCTAGGCAAAACTGAAGGGGGCCTGCCCCTCCACACCCATGGGTATTTCTCGCAAGGTGGAGACGAGAGACTGAGAAAAGAAATAAGACATGGAGACAAAGTATAGAGGAAGAAAAGTGGACCCAGGGGACCGGCACTCAGCAAGTGAGGACCTGCACCAGCGCTGGTCTCTGAATTCCCTCAGTATTTACTGATCACTATCTTTACTATCTCAGCGAGGGAAATGTGGCATAACTATAGGGTGAAGGTGGGGAGAGGGTCAGCAGAAAAACATGTAAGCAAAAGACTCTGTGTCATAAGTAAGTTTAAGGAAAGGTGCTGTGCCTGGATGTGTACGCAGGCTAGATTTATGTTTAACTTTACATAAACATCTCAGTGCAGTAAAGAGTAACAGAGCAGTATTGCCACCATGATGTCTCGCCTCTGGCCATAAGGCAGTTTTTTCCTATCTCAGAATAGAGTAAGTATGGTCGGTTTTACACCGAGTCATTCCATTCCCAGAGACATGCAGGTGGCAGGTACCTTCCTTTTATCCCAACAGCACAGAGGCTTTCCTCTCTCACTAACCCTCTTCAGCACAGACCCTTTACGGGTGTCAGGCTGCGGGGCTGTAAGGTCTTTCCCTTCCCATGAGGCCATATCTCAGGCTGTCTCAGTGGGGAGAAATCTGGACAATACCCAGGCAAGAAATTCTTGGGCAGGGGTCCCTGCGGCCTTCCGCAGTGCACTGCGTCTCTGGTTAATAGAGAATAGAGAATGGTGATGACTTCCACCAAGCATACTGCCTGCAAGAACATTTTTAACAAAGCACATCCTGCACAGCCCCAGATCCATTAAACCTTGAGTCAATACAGCACATTTTTGTCAGCACAGGGTTGGGATGAAAGTTACGAATTAACAGCATCTCAAAGCAGAACAATTTTTCTTAGTACAGATCAAAATGGAGTTTCTTTGTCTTCCTTTTTCTACATAGACACAGTAACAATCTGATCTTTCCTTTCCCCCACACAAAATTTTACATTTTTATGCTTTTTTATAATCATTTACTAAAAAAATACATATTATTGGTCTTACACGTCTCACATGTATATCTATTTTCAGTAGTTTCAATTACATATTAAAATGGTAACTCCTAGCAATTTTTTTTTTTTTAATCTTGTTCTGTTGCCCAGGCTGGAGTGCAATGGTGCAGTCTTGGCTTACTGCAACCTCCACCTCCCGGATTCAAGTGATTGTCTTGCCTCTGCCTCCCGAGTGGCTGGGACTACAGGTACACACCACCAAGCCCGGCTAATTTTTGTATTTTTAGTAGAGATGGGTTTCATCATTTTGGCCAGGCTGGTCTCAAACTGCTGACCTCAGGTGACCCGCCCGCCTCAGTCTCCCAAAGTGCTGGGATTACAGGCATGAGTGACTGCAACCACCCACTCTTAGTAATTTTAACTTTAATGTAAAACCTGGGCCAGGAGCAGTGGCTCATCATGCCTGTAATCCCAGCAGACTGGGAGGCTGAGGGGGGGGTGGATCACAAGGTCAGGAGTTCAAGACCAGCCGGGCCAACATGGTGAAACCCCATCTCTACTAAAAACACAAAATTAGTCGGGTGTGGTGGCGCTTGCCTATAATCCCAGCTACTCAGGAGGCTGAGGCAGGAGAATTGCTTGAACCTGGCAGGCGGAGGTTACAGTGAGCCGAGATTGTGCCACTGCACTCTAGCCTTGGTGGCAGAGTGAGACGTCCTCTCGAAAACAAAAAATAAAAATAAAACAAACAAACAAACAAAAAAACTGGTAAGTTGTCTTTTTTTTTTT
>NW_012117422.1:188097-188809 GCF_000951035.1 Colobus angolensis palliatus | reverse complement strand
CGAACTCCTGACCTTGTGATCTGCCCGCCTCGGCCTCCCAAAGTGCTGGGATTACATGTGTGAGCCATGGCATCCAGTCTAACCTGCATAATTTATTAGTCCACCTATTTATATTTTGATGACATCCACTTTTTGCCAATAATCTTTAAGGCTGTTTTTATTTCTGAAAGATTAGAGTCATGTGAACTGAAAAGTCTTCCCTTTAAAAAATATTTGATCTGGCCGGGCACGGTGGCTCATGCCTGTAATCCCAGCACTTTGGGAGGCCAAAGTAGGTGGATTACCTGAGGTCAGGAGTTCGAGACCAGCCTGGCCAACATGGTGAAGCCCTGTCCTGGCCATTATGGCAAAACCCTGTCTCTACTAAAAATACAAAAATCAGCTGGGTGTAGTGGCGGGCGCCTGTAATATCAGCTCTTGGGGAGGTAGAGGCAGGAGAATCACTTGAACACAAGAGGCAGAGGTTGCAGTGAGCTGAGATCATGCCACTGTACTTCAGCCTGGGGCGACAGTGCAAGACTCCGTCTCAAAAATAAATAAATAAATAAAAATAAAAAATAAAAACAAATTAGCCAGCCGTGGTAGCGTGTGCCTGTAGTCCCAGCTACTTGGGAGGCAGAGGCAGGAGAATCACTTGAACCCGGGAGATGGAGGTTGCAGTGAGCTGAGATCGTGCCACTGCACTCCAGCCTGGGCAACAGAGTGAGACTAC
>NW_012117422.1:184142-187201 GCF_000951035.1 Colobus angolensis palliatus | reverse complement strand
GGTGCGGTGGCTCACGCCTGTAATCTCAGCACTTTGGGAGGCCGAGGCCAGTGGATCACGAGGTCAGGAGATCAAGACCATCCTGGCTGACACAGTGAAACCCTGTCTCCACTAAAAATACCAAAAAATGAACTGGGCATGGTGGCGGGCGCCTGTAGTCCAGCTACTCGGGAGGCTGAGGCAGGAGAATGGCGTGAACCCAGGAGGTGGAGCTTGCAGTGAGCCGAGATAGCGTCTCCAGCCTGGGCAACATAGGGAGACTCCATCTCAAAAAAAAAAAAAATCAACTTCTGACCCGGTGGGGAAAAGAAAAGAAAAAAGCTCAAATATGCCTGGGGGCTGGATCACTACTGTAATCCCAACACTTTGGGAGGTTGAGAAGGGCGAATCACCTGAGTTCAGGAGTTAGAGACCAGCCTGGCCAACATGGCGAAACCCCATCTCTACTAAAAAGACAAAAATTAGCAGGGCATGGTGGTCCACACCTGTTATCCCAGCTACTTGGGAGGAGGCTGAGACAGGAGGTTCCTTTGAACCCGGGAGACGGACGGATAGCATTAGGAGATACACCTAATGTAAATGATTAGTTAATGGGTGCAGCACACCAACATGGCACATGTATACATACGTAACAAATCTGCATGTTGTGCACATGTACCCTAGAACTTAAAGTATAATAAAAAATAAAAATAAATTAAAATTAAAATAAAAAAATTGTTGGCCCAGCGCGTTGGCTCACGCCTGTAATCCCAACACTCTGGGAGGCCGAGGCAAGCGGATCACCTGAGGTCAGGAGTTGGAGACCAGCCTGGCCAACATGGTGAAACCCCATCTCTACTAAAAATGCAAAAATTAGGTTGGGCACCCCTGGTGGCTCACACCTGTAATGCCAGCACTTTGGGAAGCTGAGGCAGGCGGATCACCTGAGGTCAGGAGTTCGAGACCAGTCTGACCAACATGGTGAAAGCCTGTCTCTACTAAAAATACAAAAATTAGCTGGGCATGGTGGCACATGCCTGTAATCCCAGCTACTCAGGCAGGTGAGGCAGGAGAATCGCTTGAACTCAGGAGGCGGAGGTTGCGGTGAGCCAAGATTGCCTGACTGCACTCCAGCCTGGGTCATGGAGCAAGATTCCGTTTCAAAAAAAAAAAAAAGACCAGGCACCGTGGCTCATGCCTGTAATCCCAGCACTTTGGGAGGCCAATGTGGGTGGATCACGAGGTCAGGAGTTTGAGACCAGCCTGACCAACATGGTGAAACCCCACCTGTACTAAAAATACAAAAAAATTAGCTGGGCGTGGTGGTGCACGCCCGTAATCCCAGCTACTTAGGAGGATGAGGTAGGAGAACTCTTTGAACCTGGGAGGCAGAAGTTGCAGTGAGTCAAGATTGTGCCACTGCACTCCAGCCTGGGCGACAGAGCGAGACTCCATCTTTAAAAACAAAACAAAACAAAAAAGGCCGGGCGTGGTGGCTCACGCCTGTAATCTCAGCACTTTGGGAGGCTGAAGCAGGTGGATCATGAGGTCGGAGATCAAGACCATCCTGGCCGACACGGTGAAACCCCGTTTCTACTAAAAAATACAAAACATTAGCCGGGCGTGGTGCCGGGCGCCTGTAGTCCCAGCTACTCGGGAGGCTGAGGCAGGAGAATGGCCTGAACCCGGGAGGCGGAGCTTGCAGTCAGCCTAGATCACCCCACTGCACTCCAGCCTGGGCGACAAGGCAAGACTCTGTCTCAAAAATAAATAAATAAATAAATATTTTAAAAATTACAAAAAAATCCAAAAAAATTGTTAAAAAATTTTTAATTTTATAGAGATGAGGTGTCACTATGTTGCCCAGGTTGGTCTCGAACTGGTGAGCTCAAATGATCCTCCCGCTTTAGCCTCTCAAAGTGCTGGGATTACAGGCATAAGCCACCACACCGGGCCTGGGTGACTAAGTTTTAACGTTAAGTAACTCATTAACAATTTCTAAGGCCCTTTATGTCACAACCTAAGTGAAAAGCCATTATCCTTTGCCACAAATAGAAGACACCTGTGAAAATACGACAGTTTCCTCTAGAAGGCGCCTACAAGCCCCAGTCTCTAGTTCGGAAAGTTCCAGGAGCACTGAGTGGGGAGCCCTGTCCTTTAACACTGGGCCTCAGGATCCAGCCCACCTCAGCCTCTGGCTCGGCCACCCACTTTTTGGCATCAGTCTCTCTGTGGGAGAATTGTCTAGACCCGTCGAAGCTCCCGATTCCACCCAGCCCCCGGTGTGGGCCGGGGCTGGACTAGGAAGACAAAGCCGCATTCACTCCCAGTCTGAGTCCAGCCCCTCAGGCCTCCCCCGAGCGGGCGGGGCAGAGGTCCCTGCTGCAGCCTCCACCGGGAACCGGGCCCCTAGGACTGGGAGGTCCAATCTGGGAGCGGGCCAGGCGCTGCCCAAAGTCTTTAAAAAAAAAAAGAAAAAAAAAATTAGCCGGGCGCCTGTAATCCCGGCTACTCCAGAGGCTGCGATCGCAGTGAGCCGAGATCGCGCCATTGCATTCCAGCCTGGGCGACAGAGCAAGACTGTCTCAAAAAACAAAAAACAAAAAAAAACCCCACAAAAATCCGAATGAAGGCGTGGGCCCTATCAATAGCCGGCTGGGCTGCGCGGGGCGAGGTGGCCGCTGCACCACCGGGAGCAGGGCCCGTTACTCCCGTAAGCGGCGCGCTTGGGCCGCCACTATCCCGGGAAGCCGGTCCGGTTCTGGGCTGGTCACTGCTCTGCACCCACGAGCATCGGCCCTGATACCCGCTAGAACGGCCCATTGTTCCCGCCTCCCGGGCCCCTGCGCGTCTGAGTCCCGCGCCCCAGAGGAAGCTCCTGAGCGGGGAAGCACCCTGGGCGGCGCCGAAGGCAACGGTGGCTCCCGGCTCCAAGCGCCCAGTCCCCCGCGCCACCCAGAGCCCCTCACGCTCGGGAAACAGCCCAGAGAACGTGCGAGTGGGGTCGGGGTCCGCGCGCGGAGGAGATGTTGCCGAGAAGAGTACCTGGGCCCAGGAGCGCCGCCCCCGCCGCCCGCCCC
>NW_012117422.1:172954-182781 GCF_000951035.1 Colobus angolensis palliatus | reverse complement strand
GGGCCCCAGCCCGTCCCCCGCACCCTGAGCTTCCCGGGCTGGCCCCCGCCCTCCGCGTCCACCCAGCGCTCTTGCAGGCGGAGGGTGCAGACCGACCCCCGCCCCCCTGACCGGTCTTGGCGATGGTGGGGCCGAGTAGGGCCTGAGCCCTCCGAGGCGCTCTTCCCCTAGCCTGGAGGTTCCGGGAGAGTGGCCTCCTGCCTGCCTGCTGGAGGCCTAAGCGGGCTGAGGCCACCTGCCCCCTTGGCCTCCCCACCACCTGCTTACCTGTTTCTCTGTCCCGGAGCGCCACCCCAGAGAGGCTGAGGAGGAGGCTGGGGGGACCTGGACCCTTCCGGACCCTTCAAGCCTCAGCTACCCTCGCCGAGCTCTGCCAGCGCGCCCGCCTGCCGCACTTGTTCTGTCAGGGCAGAGGCCTGGGCTGGCCTTGGGGCTCCAGGGCCAGAGCCCCATCACCCAGGGACTCTGCGGGGAGATCGCCTGACAGGGGAGGGATGGCTGGGGCAGAGGCCCCGGTGGTGGCGTATATTTTCAAGGGCAGGCATGACTGGGGCAGAATTCTCTGTAGGTAGGGTGTGTCACCTGGGGAAGGACGTTCTGGGTCCTCGGCAGGGTGACTAGCAGACTGGCATAAAGGCCTAGGTGGGGCCTTATCTGAAGGGCTAGGGCACACTCTTCCAGTCGTGGGTAGAGCCATGAGCCCCTGCCCTTTGTCCTCAGCCAGTGTGTGCCTCCCACAGCAGCCACATGCCCCCAGATTGATGTCAGGAGCCACCTCTGCAAGCCTGGCTTACCACAGGGAGCCAGTCTCCGGGACAGCAGAGTGAGGGAGAGGCACTGGCTCCATGGGACCCACTGCGCCTAGGGGGCATCCGGGAGGCTGGCTCTTAGAGGGCCTGGGGAACAGGAGAGGAAAGAAGGGGAGCACCTAGATTCAAGGGCCCAGCCCCTAGGGGATGGAAGCCTAAGGATCCTGTGAGGCATGAGTAGGGGGTGACCTAGGCCTGTCTTGTTGAGGGGCCGTCACTGTTTCTGTGGTGACTCAGTAGGACCAGGTCATTGGAGGCCTCAAGCGAAGCTAGGAATCCAGGCTATTATGTGAACCCATCTCATTGTCACATGTAGAAAGTCTGTCTTAAGCCCCTGGTGAAACCAGGCTTAGCCAGTCTGAGGCCAAATTGGAACCTGGCCTGCACTTTGCAGCCAGCGGGGGTCCAGGAACTTGAGGGAAGGACCCAGGAAGTGGAATCTGCAGAGAAGGAAGGAAGTGGGCAGGGAACCAGAGATGAAGGACAGCAGGTGCGGGCGTCATCCTGGAAGCCCAAGGTCAAGCCCAGGACGGCCTCTTTAGACTAATGCAAAATGGACCCTGGAGAAGGGTTTGGGGCCCAGTTTCATATCTGGCCTGTGGAGCAGCTTTGCCAGCACTCAAACTGTGGCCTTTGGCCAAGCACCTGCTGAGGATCTGCCCAGGGAGGCAGACCCTTGGGGGCGGCCCAGGGTCTCAGCCACACAGCTCTCCCAGCCTGTCCCCCTCCCCAGGCCTGGACCTCAGCAATGATGGACACCCTCCTTGACTCCTAGGAGTGTGCAGGGTCTGGAGAGGAGACAGACATCTGCCGCACACATGCATGGTGACAGCAGACCGTTAACGGGCCTGATACCTGCCTGTGCCCCTCTGATCCTGTCCCTTTTCCCTGAATACAGGGCACAAAGGTTGTGGCCCAGCTTGGCTCTTTAATCTTTTCCCAACCAAGAGGGAAGCAGGGGGAACTGTGGTTTGCCGGCCTCAGGGTGTCCTAATGACTCGCCTCCAGGGAGGGTTACACAGCCTCCAGGCCTCATTGCTGCTGTTCTTAACAGTGTGGCCCTGAGGCAGGAAGGTATGGCAGGGGCTCCCAGGCTGGCCCCTCTCCTCACCTGAGCTGCCTCCCCAGCTCCCGAAGGTTATAGGGTGTCAGCATGGCTTGGCAGAGCCCCGGCATGGGGCCTGGCCCATGGGGAGGCAGTCACAGAGTTGGACCCACAGTTGAGGGCAAGGCGGGTGGGGGAGCTGGCAGGCGGGGGAGGCTGCCCAGGGCCAGGGCCTACAGTGTGCAGGGAAATGACAGAAGGGTTGGTGTAGGCGGGAGCCCGTGGGTCCCTTTACCTCCTGGTAAACAGAACCTGGGGGAGAGGGGAGGCCCCTAGGAAGGAAGCCAGGGTAAGGAGCAGACTGTTTCCAGGGTGATTCAGGCAGCGTCACCCACCACTGCCCACCCAGCCTGTCCATCTGAGGCAGTCATGTGGGACAGAGAAAGCCAGGATGGGGCTCGGGGATGGGCAGTGGCTGTAAGTAGGCAAGCGGGGACTGGCATCTAGGCAGGAGGGAGGCGCACCTGCAGGTGCAGGCGGCTCTGAACCCACTCCTGATGGCTCTGTAGGCCTCTGCACCTCCGTCCCATCCCTGTGGGCAACTGCTGCCTACACCTCGGTGTCGCCCAGCAATGAGTGAGTGTGGGGGTAGCCAGCTCTGCATTCGAGGGGTTAGGTTTCCAGGGTAACCCAGCCCCTGAGCCCAGCGTGGAGCCTGGCAGATCCGGTAATCCGACACCCCCTTCCCTCCCGCCAGGGCCTGTCCAGAGGCTCCACCTGGCCTCAGCCTGTAGCCCCAGAGAGGCAGGGTGTGGGAGGGCGGGGGCTAGCTTCTCGGGTAAGAGATGCTTCAGGGAAGATCCACTTGGCTCCCTGCTCCTCCTGCAAAGGTCCACCCCTTCCTATTCCCTGGTCACTTGGCACTTTGACCTCCTGTCCCTGCTTTGGAGAGGGGTGTGTCCTGAGGTGACCGAACTTTGCCTGATCATGACCTTGATCATGCACAGGGCTGCTGGCGGGGTGAGGCCATCCCACGGAACTCTGGGGTCTGTGAACCCACCAAGGATCAAGGAATGGAAGAGCTATCTGTGGGTAGAGGGAGTTCTGTCAGGCTTCTTAAACTTGGAGACTTGGAAACATAAGGCCTTGTAGGCCACATAGGTTTTCAGAGGCTCGCCTGGCAGAGGCCTTGAGCGTACTTCCGCATGGACTGTGGGCACCGAGCCACCAGGAGGTTGTTGATCTGTCTTGCTCACCGGTCCCTGCCAGACTGGTGGTGCCTCTCTGCTGTCGGGCAGCCCTACCTGTGTGCTGCCCCATCTGCCTACAGCCCTCATGCCTGGGCCCAGCTGGAGGTTCTGACATGGGTCCCCTGGGGTGGCATGCGGACCCTTCAGGGTGCCCCAGGCGCAGCACAGGTCTCCAGAGACACAGGCACCAGAGCATTCAGAGCTAGTCCCCTCGCTGCTGTTGACTGTCCTTGAGCAGTGAAGTGAGGTGGGCTCCTGGAACTGCAGCAGCCGCTCCCTGGGGCCATTGTGAGGCTAACAATCCAGGTCAGGGTGGGCATCCAGCGACTGCCACGAGGACAGTGAAGAACTAGCACCAGGACCTTGGGTATCCCATGCCCTGGAAGGAGCATGTGCTGCAAAAAGCAAGAGTGGGCTTTGGAGGCCAACGGACAGAGCGGATTCCGTCTGAGGCTGTTCCAGCCCTTGCTTAGGATTCACCTACCTAGGTCTGGAAATTGTATTCCCACTGCAGATGCCTCCTCAGAGAATAAAATCAGCCCGGGTGGGGGAGAGTGCTGGAAGAGGGCAGATTCCCCTGGTTTTCTCCCCACAAGCATTAGTGTCAGTGTAATTTCGGAGTGACCCCAGCTGTCTCACGTGTGGCAGGCACGAGAACAGATGTGAGTGAGCTATTGCACAGACGGGCACCCAGATGTGCGCGCTGGCACTAAAGGGCCGTAGGGAGGCTCTACACTGCCCCCTCGTGACGGCTGCGCACCACCTGCAGGCGACGTTGTGGACGTTTACCAGCGGGAGTTTCTGGCGCTGCGCGATCGGTTGCACGCAGCTGAGCAGGAGAGCCTCAAGCGCTCCAAGGAGCTCAACTTGGTGCTGGACGAGATCAAGAGGGCCGTGTCGGAAAGGCAGGCGCTGCGAGACGGAGACAGCAACCGTACCTGGAGCCGCCTAACAGGTGAGGTCCGGGGCGGGAGGGGGAAAAGGCGGGGGTGGGCTGGTTGTAGGCTCCCTGGTCTCAGTCCCGATCCTTCACGACCCACCCAGAGGACCCCCGATTGAAGCCGTGGAACAGCTCACACCGGCACGTGCTGCACCTGCCCACCGTTTTCCACCACCTGCCACACCTGCTGGCCAAGGAGAGCAGTCTGCAGCCCGCGGTGCGCGTGGGCCAGGGCCGCACGGGAGGTAGGGGCGTGGGCAGGGAGGAGCACGGGGCAGGGGGGGCGGGTGGCCCCCGCGCCCTTCCCAGCGTCGCGCCTCCGTCCCCCATAGTGTCGGTGGTGATGGGCATCCCGAGCGTGCGGCGCGAGGTGCACTCGTACCTGACTGACACTCTGCACTCGCTCATCTCCGAGCTGAGCCCGCAGGAGAAGGAGGACTCGGTCATCGTGGTGCTGATCGCTGAGGCAAGTGAGCCGGGACTTGGGGTTGGGGGACATTTAGAGGAGCCCCCGCGGTATAGAACTGTAGCAGGAGCCATTCGGGAGGAGAAAGCTGTCGGAAGTTCAGTTGCTAGTTTCGTTCGCAAATGTTCCGAGATAGAAAGTTGAAAAGAAGGGGCTTCAGGCGGGGCGCGGTGGCTCAAGCCTGTAATCCCAGCACTTTGGGAGGCCGAGGCGGGCGGATCACGAGGTCAGGAGATCGAGACCATCCTGGCTAACACGGTGAAACCCCGTCTCTACTAAAAAATACAAAAAACTAGCCGGGCGAGGTGGCGGGCGCCTGTAGTCCCAGCTACTTGGGAGGCTGAGGCAGGAGAATGGCGTAAACCCGGGAGGTGGAGCTTGCAGTGAGCTGAGATCTGGCTACTGCACTCCAGCCTGGGCAGCAGAGCAAGACTCCGTCTCAAAAAAAAAAAAAAGAAAAGAAAAGAAAAGAAGGGGCTTCCTGGCACCCTCTACCCCTAGGCACGCCCCTTGCCCCGCCCTTGGCCGTGCCAGTCCCAAAGGGAAAGGGCTGTCTCTGGGGGCGCCCTTGCTCTGCTCTCAGCACAGCAGGCTTGCTACCTCCACGTGGGGGACATCTGAAGCCATGCCCCTTCTCCAAGCCCTTCCAGGCCTTTTGGGGCAGCAGCAGCACTAAGGGAGGGTGCTTGGTCTCCCCACAGACTGACTCACAGTACACTTCGGCAGTGACAGAGAACATCAAGGCCTTGTGAGTACTGGTGGCCCCAGAGAGCTGGTGGCAGGAGGGCTCTTTGCGGGATGTCGTGCTGGCAGGTTCCTGCCTCCCCATAAGGTAGCGCCTTTCCTATCTTGGGGGGAGGCAGGGACCTGGTGGGGGAGGGGTAGGTGTGCAGAAGTGGCCCAGCCCCTGTGGAGCTCTGTTGCCTCACTTGGCTGGGTGTAGGGAGTGGTGGGGGGCTGGCACTGGGTGAGCCTCAAGAAAGAGCCAGGGTCTGCTGGGCTCAGCCCCCCTCAGCCCCTGGAGGCTGCATATGGAGTGGGCCTTCCCATCCCCCAGGTTCCCCACAGAGATCCATTCTGGGCTCCTGGAGGTCATCTCACCCTCCCCCCACTTCTACCCTGACTTCTCCCGCCTCCGAGAGTCCTTTGGGGACCCCAAGGAGAGAGTCAGGTACTAGCACTCCCCCATAGCCCCAGCAACCTGCCCACCTGTGCTGAGAACCTATCTACTGGTATCTGTTTCCAGGGCTTTTCACTGCAGTGCCCTGAATTCTCCATGGGAGGACCTGTGCATGGGGGTGGGGGGACAGAAGCTGCCCACCCAGCGGCTTCTCTGTGGAGCCACACTGGAGGTGGAGGGGTCTGAGCTCCTGAGGCCCCGCCCTGGCCCACAGGTGGAGGACCAAACAGAACCTCGATTACTGCTTCCTCATGATGTACGCGCAGTCCAAAGGCATCTACTACGTGCAGGTCAGCCCCAAGCCCTGCGCTGCCCTGCTCTGCTATGGGTCTGGTCCATCTGGGTGCCCTTCCTGAGCCCCAGCCCCTCTCTGCTCAACCTGCAGCTGGAGGATGACATCGTGGCCAAGCCCAACTACCTGAGCACCATGAAGAACTTCGCACTGCAGCAGCCTTCAGAGGACTGGATGATCCTGGAGTTCTCCCAGCTGGGCTTCATTGGTGTGCCCCTCCCCTAACCTGACCGTGCCTTTCAGTCCCACCCACCTCTGCCATCCTCTCCCAGGCCCACGCTGTGTCCGCTATGAGCCTTTGCCCAGGTTGGGCCCTTCCTGGTGTGCGTGCTGCAGCCCCACCTGGCCTGTTCCCATTGCCTGTGCATCCGACATATCTGGCCTCACCACCTGTCTGCCCCCTTGTGCTCACACCTGCCTGAAGCCTGCCCCTGGGTTTGCTGTGGGACTCTCGGGGGCACGCTGCAGGGAGAAAGGAAGTATGGCGGAGCAGCACTGCCCACTCAGGCCCCCTTCCTACCAGGCAAGATGTTCAAGTCGCTGGACCTGAGCCTGATTGTAGAGTTCATCCTCATGTTCTACCGGGACAAACCCATTGACTGGCTCTTGGACCATATTCTGTGGGTGAAAGTCTGCAACCCCGAGAAGGATGCGGTGAGCAAGAGCTGGCGGGACTGGCAGGGGCAGGGCCAAGGGGCCGGCAGCCTCCAGCACAAACTGTCCCTGTCCTTATATCTGATCACATAAGAGAGGGCACTGTCAACTGTGGGAGGGCCCTGGTAGCCCCCAGGAGAGGCCATGTGGAGGAAGGAGGGCTAAGCTGAGTCCTGGGGTGTCACCCGCCCTCCACAGAAGCACTGTGACCGGCAGAAGGCCAACCTGCGGATCCGCTTCAAGCCGTCCCTCTTCCAGCATGTGGGCACTCACTCCTCGCTGGCTGGCAAGATCCAGAAACTGAAGGTGGGCTGCACTGCACGCTCTCCCTAGGCCAGGGTCAAGGTCGGGGCCCACGCCATCACTGCTGTCCCTCCTCTGCTGCAGGACAAGGACTTTGGAAAGCAGGCGCTGCGGAAGGAGCATGTGAACCCGCCAGCAGAGGTGAGCACCAGCCTGAAGACATACCAGCACTTCACCCTGGAGAAAGCCTACCTGCGCGAGGACTTCTTCTGGGCCTTCACCCCTGCCGCGGGGGACTTCATCCGCTTCCGCTTCTTCCAACCCCTAAGACTGGAGCGGTCAGTGCCAGCACCACGGGTCTGCGATGGGGGGGGCGGGACTGAGTGGCCACCAGGGTATAGGCTCCACCAGCAAATTAACCTCACATTCTTCAGTGTCCTCATCTGAAGTGGGCCTCCTAATGGTAGCTACCTTGTGAGGACTAAGTCAGGCAGCCCTTAGGAGCTCAGCAATGTTTTACCTCACCATCCTCCCAGAGGAAGGCCCTGATCTCCTTGCACAGCCTAACAGCTGCCTGGGGGCCCCCCTGGTGCAGGCCTGGCCTTTATCTGCTGGGCCTTGGGTGCTGTACTGGAGCGCTGCCCCTGCAGCAGCTCACAGGCCTGCCTGGCTGCAGGTTTTTCTTCCGCAGTGGGAACATCGAGCACCCGGAGGACAAGCTCTTCAACACGTCTGTGGAGGTGCTGCCCTTCGATGTAAGTGCGGTAGGGTGTGGTGTGCATGGAGGCCGAGCCTCCTGCAGCCACCTGCTTCAGCCCTTGATTCTGCCCTCAGAACCCTCAGTCGGACAAGGAGGCCCTGCAGGAGGGCCGTACGGCCACCCTCCGGTATCCTCGGAGCCCCGACGGCTACCTCCAGATTGGTGGGTAGGGGGCTGGGGGAGAGCGTGGGCTGGGGTTCGGGGACACCCTCTCAGCGCTGCCCTCCCCCAGGCTCCTTCTACAAGGGAGTGGCAGAGGGAGAGGTGGACCCAGCCTTCGGCCCTCTGGAAGCGCTGCGCCTCTCGATCCAGACGGACTCGCCTGTGTGGGTGATTCTGAGCGAGGTGAGGCCGGGCAGGGCCAGGCCAGGCGCGGGGAGCAGCCAGAGAGACCCTGGCGGAGCTCAGAGGCCCTGTTGACCCTGGGTCTGGCTCTTCCAGATCTTCCTGAAAAAGGCCGACTAAGCTGCGGGCTTCTGAGGGTACCCTGTGGCCAGCCCTGAAGCCCACGTTTCTGGAGATGTCGTCACTGCCGTCCCCGGAGGGCCATATACGGCCCCGCCCAAAGGGTTCTGCCTGGCGCCGGACTTGGGCCAGCCTGGGGTCCGCCGCTGGCCCGGAGGCCCTAGGAGCTGGTGCTGCCCCCGCCCGCCGGGCCGCGGAGGAGGCAGGCGGCCCCCACACTGTGCCTGAGGCCCGGAACCGTTCGCACCCGGCCTGCCCCAGTCAGGCCGTTTTAGAAGAGCTTTTTCTTGGGCGCCCGCTGTCTCTGGCGCGAACACTGGAATGCATATACTACTTTATGTGCTGTGTTTTTTATTCTTGGATACATTTGATTTTTTCACGTAAGTCCACATATACTTCTATAAGAGCGTGACTTGTAATAAAGGGTTAATGAAGTGTGTGCCTCAAATGTGAACACCCTGGACATCTCCCTCTGCCCCTGCGCCTGGCTTCATTTACCTGGTCTGTGCCCCGACGTGCCAACTAAGCCCGGCACTGGGCCTCCCCACCCAGCATCAGCAGCGACCTTGCCCTGCTAAGTCAAGGAGCCAGCCTGGCCTGCAGGCGCAGTGCCACCTTGGCGCCACCTCACCCCCATTCCTAAGATCAGGCCGCAAAGTCAGTAATTCACTGGTGAAAGCAGCGCAGAATCCAGGACAATACCCACAGCAAGTCCCCGAATGCCTCCCCCATGTCCAAGGCCTGCAATGAGGCCGTCTCTTAGCTCCTCAAGCTGAAGGCATTTCCCAGCCTCCTTGTTCCCCTCCGTGTGTCTCAGCTTGGTCCTCATCCTGGGTTCCCGGCACACTCCTCTGGCACGTTAGGGTCTCCCGTTCACCTCAGGGCCTTTGCACACACCGTTACCCATGCTTGGCAAGCTCTCCTTTCTCCGTTTCTCCTGCATACTCAGCTAAGTCACTTGATTGTTTTGTGGGCCTCCCCTGGATCCCCAAGCCTTCTGGACATTTCCTTGAGACCTGTCACTGACTATGTTGCCATGGTGCCTGCAGCTCTGCGGACCTGGGAGGGCTGCCCTGAACACCTACAGTTAACAAGGGGGATCCAGTGCTGACCAAAAGGCCCCTGCCCTCACCGGAGGAGAGATCCACAGGCTGTGGGTGGCACCGCAGCTGCATAGCTAGGTGCTGGGCCCCGCGCCTGCAGGCTAATGTCAACTGTGAAGGCCAGGGAACGAGGGACTGGGTGGCTGAGAGGAGAGGGGAGGTCCCTGAGGAGGGGGACCGGTGAGGAGACCGCTGAGCGCTAGCAGGGTGAACCCCGGCAGGACTGGGCGGCCCTGTAACCCAGAGGCTGAGTAGGCAGTGGGGTGGGAGGTGAAGACCGGATCCAGTCCCGCCCCAGGGGGAGGTCCCGTTCCTTCGCAGCCCCTCCCACGCCGCCTCTAGAAAGTCCGTCGGGCTGCCCGGGCTGGGGCTGGGTCCCTCCAGGGTCCGTAGCCCGCGGTGCGGCACCCCAGCGGCCCCAGAAAACGCAGCCCGGGTCTCGGTCACGAGAACTTTAATGATAGAGACTAGGATGCGGAGGCGAGCACCGCTTCCCGGGGCGGCTGGAGGCTTCGGCTCTTCGTTCCCGGCTCCGCCGGCCCAGCGGCCTTGGTCTCAGGCCCACGGCAGCAACGTCCGCAGCCGTCCGAGGAGCGCGGCGCGCAGCGCTGCCGGGAGGA
>NW_012117422.1:162627-172264 GCF_000951035.1 Colobus angolensis palliatus | reverse complement strand
CGCGCCTCACTGGGCTCGATAGACGCGCTCGAACTCGGGTGGGCCGGTGGTGAGCGGCGGCGACACGCGGAAGGCCCTGCGCGCCGAGATCACCTGCAGGGAGAAGTAGGCTGGGGGAGGAGGGGGAGCAGGAGTCAGGTCTGGGCTCCCGAAGCCCCGGAGATGGGAGTGGGAAGGATCCTTCACGTGGCCGTGTCCTCTCTTCCCTAAGGCGGAACAACTCCCCGCTCTCTCCTGAGGAGACCTCCCGTCTGACCCAGCCCTGGCCTGCCCTGTGTCCCTGACATTCAGCGGGGAGGGCAGGACTGAAGCCTGGGGCGCAGAGAGGCCCTGCCCCAACCTGTGAGTGTCTGGGGGAGGGTGGGTGATTGAGACACAGGGACACCTGCTTTCGAGAGAGATCACCTGAGTCCTTGTTTCTGAATCATTTCACTCGCAAAACACAGGCAAATGCAGCTTTCAGGTCCGTAGCCAGCAAGTGCCTCGGGAGCCTGAGGGTAGAGCTGGCCGCATCCTCCCAGGTACAAGGAAGCACACTCCCTGTAGCTATCAGTCCCTCGTCACCCACCTACCAGAGCCCACCTGCAGGGCCCTTGACCCTGCCTCAGGCCAGGATCACTAAAGCCTGGGTCCCTCTGCCTCCAAACCTCAGTTTCTCTGTTCCTGCATTCTGGCCCCAGGCCTAAATCTGACAGACACCTTCTCTTCTGCTCCCAGGAGGTTGCAGCTGGGACTCCCCTAGCCTAACCCCAGGACCCCAGGGCTGGGGTAGTTGCAGAGGGTGGGCTGGCCCCAAAGTTTCTCTGTGAGCAGGAGCCCTTCCCTTGGTCAGGGGAGGCCAGTGCTGGCTGTGCAGTCCCTCCCGAGACTTCCCGTCTGACCATCTCCCCTTGAATCCTGCAGCCCTGGCACCTTTGGTGCTGGGCACCCTGCAGACGGGTGTCACAGGGTGGCCATCCAGCTCAGTGTGGGTGCAGCTGGAGGTCAGGCTGGCCTGTCTGTTCAGCCTCTTCAGAGCCTCCTCCCCAGGCTGTGCCTTATCCTAGCCCACACACTGTGGGGCAGTGGTGTCTCTAAGTGGCTAGGCTATCTGGCCCAGGAATGTGTCCTTTAGGGCCAGTCTGAGAAAGGCATTAAGCAGGCTCCTTTTAGGGGGCTGGAGGAAGGAGTCGCACCTCTGCCCTGCTCCACGTGGTCCCAGTATGGAGGTGCCTCCTTTGAAGCAGGGCCAGGGAATGGGGGCCGCTTGCTGGGACGCCGAGAGAGGGGACAGCTGGAAAGAGCAGGGATCAGCTTCCCCAAACCCATGGCTATCCCACCATTTGTTCTGGCACCCTTGCCACCCCCAAGTCCTACAGTTCTCACAGCCAGGTGCCCCCCCAGGTCCCTGAAAGTCCCCACCCTCCTCCAGCTTGGGCCTGGGCTGGAGTCCCTGCCTCTGCCCTCCACTTGGACCTAAGGGGCAGAGGGCAGGCTGTAGGGATCTGAGGCCCACCCTCTTCCTAGATAGGAGCCAGCCCACCTTGCAGCAGGACTCCCAGGAGGGTGACGGTGGCAAGTAGAGCTACCTCGTCCTTCATGGTGCCGTCGGCTGCAGTGGCACGGGCTGTGTGTAAAGGCGAGCTGGGGAACAGAGCCCCGTCTGCTGCTCAGAGGTCGGCCCAGGAAAGGAAGAGCAGCCTCAGTGCTCTCCCCGCCCCAACTCAGTGGAGGGGGTGGTGGGGGTGTGACCATACTACACAGAGCCAGGCCAGGCCAGCAGGGAGGAAACCAAAGTCTGGACAGGGGAGAGAAGCCAGCTGGAAACTGCCTCGCCACTTCCTGCTTGTTCGTGCCCCTTCCTTGCCTAGTCCCATGTGGCAGAACCCAAGCTGTCCATCTGGGTCAGCTCCAGCTGTGGGTGTGCCCCCTGCTGCATCACCCCACTTTCTCCAGGGCCTTGGAAACCCCCACGTTATGCTAGAGCCAGCTCCAGGCTCCAGGCTGACTCCCCCACCCCCCTTATCTGTTCCCTGCCCCCATCCAGACTGTTCTTGGCAACCCCTGCTGCACCCTCCTCTGCGGAAGCCCTTCCCAGTGCCTTTGGCTTCCGAATGGAGTCCCAGCGCCCCCCAGCCACACTGGGCTCCACCAAGCTCTTTCTCCTTCAGGAAACCTCATGCCTGCCAGCCTCAGTCGATTGCAGGGGTTCCCTGCACAAGGGCCCCCTGGGTGGCAGGAGGGTCAACCCTTGTGGGCCATCCCTCTCTCGGGCCTCTCCTGGGCCTTCCACAACAGTCACCTGCCGTGACTTTCTGCCCTGCAGCCCTCTTGCCTCAGGGTAACAACCCTCCACAACCTACCTAAGACAGCAGCCGTCCCCACACTCAGGCCCTGTGGTCTGGACAGCGCTGACTCCTGCCCCTTCCAGGCCTGTGAGATGGACACTGAGCCAAGGCTGACTCAAGATGGTGAGACATAGTTCTGGAAACTTCCTTAGAACTTTGGGACAGGAAATTCGGAGTGGGGAGGGGGACTACGGCGGGCCACTCTGTGTGGGCCAGGCAGAGGAAAGGCGGCACCTGAGGACTCCTTTCTGGAGCCCTGGGTGTCCCCCTTGCCCTGCCTGGAGCGCCCCCGGCCTCCCAGTCTAACCAATTGTGCTTAATGGCCACTTCCTCTTTTGGCTTGAGTGGGTTTGCTGTGGCTTTTGGTCAGATGTGGCAAAGTCCAGACTGACCCAGAAGCATGGGCAGGAGCTGGGGGAGACCACATACAGGTACAGTCCGTGCTGCAGGGGTCGGGCCGCATGGCTCTGCCCTCGCACCTGGTCCTTCCTTGCTGCCCCAAGCCCAGCTCCAGCCTGAGGCTTGGAGCCTGCCGGGCTCTCTCAGAATCCCTTCTTCCTCCTTCTCTGGGTATTGCCCCCACCCCTGCCACCTCTGCCCCGAGAAACCAGATACGCCCCAGCTGGAGGCTCTATGTGGTCCTCCAGGGCAGGGGCCAGGGCTCAGGCCCGGCCCCTGCTTTAGACCAAGGTGTGACAGTCATCTTGGGGCTCAGTGTTGGAAGAGTGCCTCCTAGATCCTGGGACACAGATGCAGTGCCAGGGAGCGGTGGTGGCTGCGTCCTCAGACTGCCCACTCAGCCTCCTTCCTCCCTGACACCTGCCCCACGGGTCCTGCCTGAAGGGTGGGATGCAGGCCACCACACAGGGGTTGACGGTGCCAGTGGGCTGTGCCCAGAGTGCCTGTGTGCACCATGCATACATATCTGCATGCCCCTTGGTCCGCTGTCACACGTCCATGTCTTTGTGCTTGTGGGTGTCCATGTGTCTTCACAAGTCCAGGCCCTCCTGTCGGCCAAGCTCTCATTTCCTCCAAGGCCTGAGCGTCCTCCCTTTGGAGTTTATCCCCTCATTCCGCAGCAGGAAGCCAAAGCCTGACATCAGCAGCTTCTGAGGAAGTCCCTTGGTGGATATGCAGGGCAGGGACCTGGGTCTTGGCCCCAGGAGCCCTCCCCGGGTCTCTTGGTCCCCACCTCCCTCCCTCTGAGCCTATCCAGGCTATCAGGGCCCTACCTGGGCTCAAGCCAGCTCAAGCTGACAGAAGGGCCAGCCAAGCCCCCACCCCTGCTCAGGCCACCCAGGTTCCATCTTCCTGTCTAGCTCTGGAGGCACCAGTATCAGGAGGGAAGCGAAACCTCCTCCCTGAGCCTCCACAGAGTCCTGAGGAGCCTGTGATGCCCACCCACCAGGACCTCTGGGAGGCAGAAAGGCAGAACCATTGCACAGAAAAGAAATCAGAACTTCTGTGCAGTGGATCATAAGCAGTGCATAACTCAGACCCTGAGCTTGAACAACACAGTTTATTTAGAAATCATTTTATATTTGAGACAGGATCGTGCTCTGTTGCCCAGGCTGGAGTGCAGTGGCTCAACATGCCTCACTGTATCCTGGAACTCCTGGGCTCAAGCAATCCTCCCACCTCAGCCTCCCAAGTAGCTGGGACCACAGGTTCTAATTTTTTTTTTTTTTCCAGAGATAGAGTCTTGCTATGTTGGTCAGGCTGGTCTCAAACTCCTGGGCTCAAGTGATCCTCTGCCTCAGCCTCTCAAAGTGCTGGGATTACAGGCTTATTTTAGACTTACAAAAAAGTTGCAAAAATCTACAGTCTCGGCCAGGCGTGGTGGCTCACGCCTGTAATCCCAACACGAGGTCAGGAGATCGAGACCATCCTGGCTGGCACGGTGAAACCCCGTCTCTACAAAAAATACAAAACATTAGCCAGGTGTGATGGCAGGCACCTGTAGTCCTAAGGAAGGAAACCACTATTACTCCTGCTGCCCTCCTCCCCCCGGCCACCTTGCCTAGTTCACAAGACAGGAGGAAAAAGAGAAAGAAACAGAAGTAAGATAAATAGCCAGACAACCTTGGCACCACCACCCAGCCCTAGGAGTTAAACAAAGTAATAATAATAACATCAACCCCTGGCCTAAACTACTTGTGTTATCTGTAAATTCCAGACACTGTATGAAAACAGCATGGTAAAACTTTCTGTTCTGTTAGCTGATGCATGTAGCCCCCAGTCACGTTTCCCACGCTTGCTTGATTTATCGTGACCCTTTTACATGGATCCCTTAAAGTTGTAAGCTTTTTTTTTTTTTTTTGAGACAGAGTCTCGCTCTGTCGCCCAGGCTGGAGCGCAGTGGCTCACTGCTCACTGCAAGCTCCGCCTCCCGGGTTTACGCCATTCTCCTGCCTCAGCCTCCCGAGTAGCTGGGACTACAGGCACCCGCCACCTCGCCCGGCTAGTTTTTTGTATTTTTTAGTAGAGACGGGGTTTCACCGTGTTAGTCAGGATGGTCTCGATCTTCTGACCTTGTGATCCGCCCGTCTCGGCCTCCCAAAGTGCTGGGATTACAGGCTTGAGCCACCGCGCCCGGCCAGTTGTAAGCTTTTAAAAAGGCCAAGTATTTCTTCTTCAGGGAGCTTGGCTCTTAAGACGCGAGTCTGCCGACGCTCCCGGCCAAATAAAAAACCTCTTCCTTCTTTAATCCAGTGTCTGAGGAGTTTTGTCTGCAGCTTGTCCTGCTACAGTCCCAGCTACTCGGGAGGCTGAGGCAGGAAAATGGCGTGAACCTGGAAGGCAGAACTTGCAGTGAGCCAAGATCACACCACTGCACTCCAGCCTGGGTGATAGAGGGAGACTCTGTCTCAAAAAAACAAAAAAACAAAAACATAGACTTAGATAAAACATTTGTGAATCATACATATGATTTTTAAAAAACCACTTTGTATTCAGAATATATAAAAACTCTCAAAACCGGATAGTAAGAAGACAGTTTCCTGAGTAAATGTGTGCAGATCCCTGTAGGGCAGGGATCACTTGCTGCACAGCTGAGAACTGATTCAGTCGAAGTGGCCTGGGATCATGAGAGCCTGAGTCTTTACTGGGGCAGCTAGCCTGGCTTCTCTCTGCTTCTCTGTTCTTTTCTTTTCTTCTTTTTTTTTTTTTGAGACGGAGTCTTGCTCTGTCACCCACCCTGGAGTGCAGTGGCATGAACTCGGCTCACTGCAAGCTCCACCTTCCAGGTTCATACCATTCTCCTGCCTCACCCTCCCAAGTAGCTGAGACTACAGGTGCCCGCCACCACGCCTGCCTAATTTTTTTGGTATTTTTTAGTAGAGATGGGGTTTCACCATGTTAGCCAGGATGGTCTTGATTTCCTGACCTTGTGATCCACCCACCTCGGCCTCCCAAAGTGCTGGGATTACAGGCGTGAGCCACTGTGCCCGGCCTATTTTATTTTTTTGAGACAGTCTTACTCTGTTGCCTAGGTGGGAATGCAGTGGCGTGATCTCAGCTCACTGCAACCTCCGCCTCCTGGGTTCAAGCAATTCTCCTGCCTCAGCCTCCTGAGTAGCTGGACTTACAGGCGCCTGCCAACATGCCCAGTGTATTAGTCTGTTTTCACGCTGCTCATAAAGATGTACCCAAGTCGGGGCAATTTACATAAAAAGAGGTTTATGGACTTACAGTCCCACATGGCTGGGGAGCCCTCACAATCACGGCAGAAGGCAAAGAGGAGCAAGTCATATCTTACGTGGATGACAGCAGGCAAAGAGAGAGGAGCTTGTGCAGGGACACTCCCATTTTTTTGTTTTTTGGGGTTTTTTTTGAGACAGAGTTTTGCTCTTGTTGCCCAGGCTGGAGTGCAGTGGTGCGATCTCAGCTCACTGCAACCTCTGCCTCCCAGGTTCAAGCGATTCTCCTGCCTCACTGTCCTGAGTAGCTGGGATTGCAGGCACCCACCACCACACCCAGCTAACTTTTTGTATTTTTACAAAAAGTACAAAAAAATACAGCCTGCCCATGTTGGGGGCTGTGTTCCACCCACCTTGGCCTCCCAAAGTGTTAGGATTACAGGCGTGAGCCACCAAGCCTGGCCAATTTGTTGGTTTTAAAAACAGGAGTTTCCCAGGCTGGGCCTGTCCTCACCTGAGGTCAGGAGTTCGAGACCAGCCTGCCCAACATGGTGAAACCCTGTCTGTACTAAAAATACAGAAATTAGCTGGGCATGGTGGCATGCACCTATAATCCCAGCGACTCAGGAGGCTGAGACAAAATCACTTGAACCCAGAAGAAGGTGGAGGTTGCAGTGAGCTGAGACCGCGCCATTGTACTCCAGCCTGGGCAAAAATTCAAGTTATTGCGCTTTTGATCTCTTGCCACTAAGAAAGGCACATAGGCCTTGGTGGGTCTTTGGAGGTTTTGGATGCAACACAGTTCACACTTGGGACTGCTGCTTTGACTCCTGCCAGGATGCAGGGCAAGCGACCTCCTGCTTGGTTCACAAAATCGAGCACACCCCTGGTGCTAGAAATAACTGTGGTACAGACAGAGCCAGGTGGTGTTTCTAGCAGAAGCCTCATAAGACAGTCATAGTGCATAATGTTATGATCCCAGATCAAGGCTGTGTGTTCCCCAGCAGGGAATGGACATTGTTCCAAAAACAAAACAAACAAAACTGGACATTGGGACATTGGGGCACTAAGTGACTGTGTGGCCAGAGCAGTCTGCCACAGGAGCTGGTTGTGTTGGGCCCAAGAAGTCCAACAGGGGGGCAGGCCCAAGGCCATCCTTCCACTGCAATGGAAGTGGTGCTCCAGCACCCACGGCGTCCCAGTGCACAGGTAAGCACAAGCAAGCTCCTATGTCACCCACTGCAGTGACTCCAGCATGCTTCCTGACAGTAGCCAAAACCTGCCCCCAGGGAGAGGCTCTCTTTCACCAATGGCTTGTGTTTCCGGGTTCCTGATGGTGTCTCTTGATGCACAGAAGCTCTTAAATTGACTGTAACAAATGAATCAGTGTTTTACCTTATGGTTAGCTCTTTTTGTGTCTTATCTAAGAAATTCTTCCCAACTCTGAGGGAACCAAGATAGTCTCCTATATTCAGGTCTGCAGTCTACTGTAGTCCCAGCTACTTGGGAGGCTGAGGCAGGAGAATCACTTTAACCCGGGAAGCAGAGGTTGCAGTGAGCAGAGATTGTGCCACTGCGCTCCAGCCTGGGCGACAGGGTGAGACTCTGTCTCAAATTAAAAAAAAAAAAAAAAAAAAAAAAAAAAAAATTCATCAATGAGGGTTCTGCCCTCAGGACCCAGTCACCTCTTAGTAGGCCCCACCTCCCAAACTGTTGCATTGGGGATTAAATCCAGCACATGAGCGTCTGGGGCATGCATTTAGCTCATTTGCTTTTTCTGGATATTTCATATAAATGGAACTATACAGTATGTGGTCTTTCGTGTCTGGCACAACTTAGCAAAATGTTTTTGAGGTCTTTGTAGTATTTTCACGACTTTTTTGTAAGGTTGAAAATATTTCAAAATGAAAAGCTAAAAAAATAAAACATGGCCAGGCACGGAGGCTCATGTGTGTAATCCCAGCACTTTGGGAGGCCGAGGCAGGTGGATCACCTGAGGTCAGGAGTTGGAGACCAGCCTGGCCAACATGGTGAAACCCTGTCTCTATGAAAAACTACAAAAATTAGCCAGGCATGGTGATGGGCACCTGTAATCCCAGCTACCCGGGAGGCTGAGGCAGGAGAATCGCTGACTCCTGCCAGGATGCAGGGCAAGCAACCTCCTGCTTGGTTCACAAAATCCGGAGGCAGAGGTTGCAGTGAGCCAGGATCGCGCCACTGCACTCCAGCCTGGGCAACCGAGTGAGACTGTGTCTCAAAACAAAACAAAACAAAACACAAAACCCATGAATTGCTTGTGGCCCCTTCCCTCATGGAAGGGACTCAGTTTGCACCAGGTGGTTGGTTGGTCTCCTTCCTCAGTCCCTTGAGGAGACCAACACTGGTCTCTCAACACTGGTCACTGGCAGGCTGGATACTTGGGCACTTGGGTGGCAGATCTGGATTCGTCTGGGGGAGCCAGAGCCATGATGCTGGGATCCCGCTCAGCCCTGCCCCTGTCACTGTTGCTTACTGCTCATGAGCCCACCTTGCTGGGCCCAGCACTCAGGGGCCATGACAGAGGCTGGCTGGTGGTCACTGCAGCTGAAACTGGGACTCAACTTCGCTGTGTTCACAGCAGACTGCTGTCAGCTGCTAGGGACCATTTACGTCTTGTTCGGCCCAGACTGGAAAGTCAAATGAGCATCTATGGCCGGGCACGGTGGCTCACGCCTGTAATCCCAGCACTTTGGGAGGCCGAGGTGGGTGGATCCCCTGAGGTCAGGAGTTCGAGACCAGCCTGGTCAACATGGTGAAACCCCATTTCTACTAAAAAAACAAAAATTAGCTGGGCGTGGTGGCAGGCACCTGTAATCCCAGCTACTTGGGAGGGTGGGGCAGGAGAATTGCTTGACCCCAGGGGGCAGAGGTTGCAGTGAGCCGAGATCGTGCCACTCTACTCCAGCCTGAGCGACAAGAGTGAAATTCCATCTCAAAAAAAAAAAGTACCTATGAGGCAGACCACCACCCTGCATCCGACCCACTGGGAAGAAAGGCTCCCTATCATTTCTTCTCTGGGTCTCCCCCACTGTGGCAGCTCTTGCTTCCCAGGCCGATACCCAGTGTGAGGCTTCTGTCAACTATCAAGTGAGTCTTTTTTGATTACATACCAAGGCCAAGGAAATGGCTGGGTGGACCTGTGGACCCAGAGGTCCCACTGGGCGCTGGGCCTAGGCCAGGATTCCCTTTCTTCTTCTTCTTCTTCTTCTTTTTTTTTTTTTTTTTTTGAGATGGAGTTTTATTCTTGCTCCATCAGTGATAGCCAAAAATTGCTTGTTGTCTTCGTAGTATTTGTTTCCATATTTTTCTTCCCCCACTAATGTGCCAACACTCCCATCATTTGCCCTGAAAAAACTTTGTAACTAGCCGTAGAGGCAGCTGTAGCTGCTGACTTGCTGCAGGCCGTGCTTCAGACCTGCAGTCCTTTGGCCTCATCCTTCAGGCTGTGGTATTGGGGGAACCCGTCCCTGATAGTTAACGTGGGTTCTTTTCTATTTCCCTAAGCATTGGCTGCTCTGAGAAATAAAGGGAAAGAGGGGGCCGGGCGCGGTGGCTCAAGCCTGTAATTCCAGCACTTTGGGAGGCCGAGACGGGCGGATCATGAGGTCAGGAGATCGAGACCATCCTGGCTAA
>NW_012117422.1:160847-162447 GCF_000951035.1 Colobus angolensis palliatus | reverse complement strand
CCGGCCAGTGCACTCCAGCCCGGGCCACAGAGCGAGACTCCATCTCAAAAAATAATAATAATAATAAAATAAATAAATAAATAAATAAATAAATAAAGGGAAAGAGTACAAAAGAGAGAAATTTTAAAGCTGGGTGTCTGGGGGAGACATCACATGTCAGCAGGTTCCATGATGCCCCCTGAGCTGCAAAACCAGCAAGTTTTTATTAGCAATTTTCAAAAGGGGAGGGAGTGGACAAATAGGGTGTGGGTCACAGAGATCACATGCTTCAAAGGCAATAAAATATCACAAAGCAAATGGAGGCAGGGCGAGATCACAGGACCACAGGACGGGGCAAAATTAAAATTGCTAATGAAGTTTTGGGCACGCATTGTCATTGATAACATCTTATCAGGAGGCAGGGTTTGAGAGCAGACAACCGGTCTGACCAAAATTTATTAGGTGGGAATTTCCTCATCCTAATAAGCCTGGGAGCGCTACGGGAGACCAGAGGTTATTTCATCCCTTCGCCTTCAGCCATAAAAGACAGCCACCCCTAAAGTGGCCATTTCAGAGGCCTCCCCTCAGGGGCCATTCCCTTTCTCAGGGATATTCCTTGCTGAGAAAAATAATTCAGTGATATTTCTCCTGTTTGCTTTTGAAAGAAGAGAACTATGGCTCTGTTCCCCCCGGCTCACCGGCAGTCAGAGTTTAAGGTTAGCTCCCTTGTTCCCTGAACATTGCTGTTATCCTGTTCTTTTTTCAAGGTGCCCAGCTTCATATTGTTCAAACACACATGCTCTACACTCTGTGCAGTTAACGCAATCATCACAGGGTCCTGAGGCGACATATAACCTCCTCAGCTTATGAAGATGATGGGATTAAGAGATTAAAGACAGGCATAGGAAATCACAAGGGTATTGATTGGGGAAGTGATAAGTGTCCATGAAATCTTCACAAGTTATGTTCAGAGACTGCAGTAAAGACAGGCATAAGAAAGTATAAAAGTATTCATTTGGGGAACTAATGTGTCCATGAAATCTTCACAATTTATGTTCTTCTGCCATGGCTTCAGCCAGTCCCTCCGTTCGGGGTCCCTGACTTCCCGCAACACTGTGGCTACATTTATACTGCACCTTTACATTTCTCTTAACTACAAATGTGCCACGTAGTGTTTGCATGTGTAAGTTTTGAAAAAAAAAAAAGACTTTCTTTTTTTTTTTTTGAGATGGGAGTCTTGCTCTGTCCCCCAGATTGGAGTGCAATGGCGCGATCTTGGCTCACTGCAACCTCCGCCTTCCATGTTCAAGTGATTCCCCTGCCTCAGCCTCCCAAATAGCTGGGATTACAGGCGCCCACCACCACACCCAGCTAATTTTCATATTTTTAGTAGAGACCGGGTTTCACCAGTTTGGCCAGGCTGGTCTCAAACTCCTGAACTCAGGTGACCCACCTGCCTCGGCCTCTCAAAGTACTGGGATTACAGGCATGAGCCACCACGCCTGGCAAAGAAACTTTTTTTCTGAGACAGGGTCTTGCTATGTGCCCAGGCAGGAGTACAGTGGTGTGACCTTGGTTCACTGTAGCCTCAAACTCCTGGGCTCAAGCGATCCTCCTATCT
>NW_012117422.1:148640-160442 GCF_000951035.1 Colobus angolensis palliatus | reverse complement strand
GCCAGGATGGTCTCGATCTCCTGACCTCGTGATCCGCCCGTCTCGGCCTCCCAAAGTGCTGGGATTACAGGCTTGAGCCACCGCACCCGGCCTGGTCTGGAATTTCAAGTGATTCTCCCACCTCAGCCTCCCAACGTGTTGAGATTACACACGTAAGCCGCTGCACCTAAATTCTAACTTTCTGTAATAGATTTGTGTATATTTTATGGTAGTAAATGATAAAATAGACTAGTACCTACATATATTTTATGCGTCCATGACATACCTAGCTTTTTCTTAATTTGTTCAATATCTCTAAGGCAACATGGTTCAGTTGTGAGTTTTTTCAAATTGTCACAAATTTCAAAAAAAATTTCCAATATATTTACTGAAAAAACCCCACGTGTAAGTGGCCCCAGGCAGTTGAGACCTGTGTTGTTCAGGGGTCAGTTGCATTCCCCCTTTCCCATACCTGCTTTGCTGGGCATTCAGTCCCTTCCTGCAGAGCTGCCACGGTTGCCCGAGTTGCTGTTCTCTTCCTTGTGGGCCATGGCTTCCTGGGAAGCTTCAGAGAGCTGAGCTGGCAGCATATGGGCACAGCTTCCTGGGGGCTCTGACAAGAGTGCTGAGTCCTAGGTCATAGCAGAGCCCCATATGGCCATGCCCTCAAATCCCAGGTACACTCCCGCTCCCCGCCACCAGCTCATCCTCTTTTTTCTCTGGCAGGCCCAGCACCCTCCTACTGACCTTCTTGGTCTGGGGGCCAGGAGGGGAGGTGAGCACAGATCCTAAGGAGAGGTGGCAGAGGCTATGTGCATGACCTTCAAACAAGAGCAAAGCACCGGCCCTTAACAGGGAGGAGCGGGCTTAGAGGTTTCGGTGGGGGGTGGGGGGTGCAGGGTTGGGGTATCCAGGTTTTCTAGAGTTCTAGAGTATTGATCCAGATGTCCCCATCCCAGTGTAAGTGTCCCACATTCCTAACTAGGACAATGACCTTGGTATGGCAGACTTGGTAAGGTTGGAAGTTCTACCTTCTTGGAGCTCTGATGCCTTAATAACAACCCCGTGCCTGATCCCTTCAGCTTTGTCCACCCTCCTGCCTGGCTGCCAAGGAAGCCTCTAATGGATCTCACATTGTGCCTTTTCTAGTGATTAATCATGGTCAGCTTTTCATTATCTTTCTCCGAGGCATCACCTATCACCCCAGCAAAATCTCTCTCCAGGTCAGGCACTCCTCCACTTAAACTTCCCAAAGGCCCAGGGTACTCTATTCCCTTCCCCAGTGTCCTGCCCGGTGTCACCATGGCGAACGTTTCACAGTTCCCCTTTACAGTTATCCCACTTGCCACTGGTGATGGGGTCATCGTGGCCAGCAGTGAGCCAGCTTACAGTTGGCTTCCTGGGACCACTCCCCGCACCAACTCTCTCGAGCCAGGTGCCCCAAAGGCAGATTTCAAAGGGCATCAGCACCACTCATAAGGGAGCAGGGGCTGCTGGACTGGGCAAGTGAGAGGTGGAACTGAGATGCGGATGCGGCAGAGGCCTCAGCTGACAGCACTGGTGCAGTGGAGCCAGGATGGCTCTTTGGAGATGTCCCAAATTGAGGCAAGGGGGTTGGGGTCTCCATACTCCCATATTGACAAGTCCCCAGACATGGGCTGACCCTGGAAGGTGTAACTTTGGGCAGCTCCCTTCCACTGAACACAATTCCCAGAAACAGTCAGCTGTGAGCTGGCAGCAGCTCCTAACAATGAGTGTCCAACACTCCTGGAAATGAGTCTCAGTCCTGAAAGGTATCTGGAGTGTATCACAGTCTCCATGACTGTCCACTCAGGCTGGTCCAGTCTCCCAGGTTTGGGACAGCCACAGAGAGGCTCCATACATGGTTAGCAGTGGCACACTCAGGCTTAGACTCGCCCTGTTCTTCTGCTGTAGTGTTCCTATAATGCCACAGGTTTACTAAGAAGTGGACCCAGGGGAGGGGAATCCAGGATCAGTTGGATAGAGTAGGTTAAATGCAAGGAATGAGAGACAGCTGCGAAGTTTAAGGAACGTGCCTGTTAATGCACAAGCAAGAATCAAAAAGAAGTCACAGATTTATCTTTTTATGTTTTAAGGGACAGGGTTGGCTGGGTGTGGTGGCTCACGCCTGTAATCCTAACACTTTGGGAGGCTGAGGCAGGAGGCTCTTGTGAGCCCAGGAGTTTGAGACCAGCCTGGGCAACATAGTAAAACCCTCTCCCTACAATTTTTTTTTTTTTTTTTTTTTGAGACGGAGTCTCACTCTGTCACCCAGGCTAAAGTGCAGTGGCATGATCTTGGCTCACTGCAAGCTCCGCCTCCTGGGTTCACACCATTCTCCTGCCTCAGCCTCCCCAGCAGCTGGGACTACAGGCGCCCGCCACCACACCCGGCTAATTTTTTTATATTTTTAGTAGACGGGGTTTCACCGTGTTAGCCAGGATGGTCTTGATCTCCTGACTTCATGATCCACCCACCTGGGCCTCCCAAAGTGCTGGGATTACAGGCGTGAGCCACTGCGCCCGGCCACAAAATTTTTTTTTTTTACTGGGGCAGGAGAATGGCATGAACCTGGGAGGCGGAGCTTGCAGTGAGCCGAGATCACACCACTGCACTCCAGCCTGGGTGACAGTGCGAGACTCTGTCTGGGAAAAAAAAAAAAAAAATTGAACTAGCTTGGCATGGTGGTATAGGACCTGTAGCCCCAGCTACTCGGGAGGCTGAGGTGGGAGGAATGCTTGAGCTCAGGAGGTGCAGGCTGCAGTGAGCTATGATCATACCACTGCATTCTAGCCTGAGCAATTCATAGTGAGACCATCTCAAAAAAAAACAAGACAGTCTTGCTATGTTGCCTAGGCTGGAGTGCAGTGGCTATTCACAGGTGAAATCATAGCTCACTGCAGCCCCAAACTCCTGGCCTCAAGCAATCATCTCTCTTTAGTCTCCTGTGTAGCTGAGGCTACAAGCAAATGCCACCATGCTCAGCAAGATTTAATTTTTTTCATTTTTCAGGCAGTGTTTCACTCTGTCACCCAGGCTGGAACGTAGTGGTACCATCATGCTCACTGTGGCCTCGCCCTCCCAGTCTCAAGCAAGCCTCCCACCTCAGCCTCCCTAGTAGCTGGGACTACAGGAGTGTGTCACCACGCTCGGCTGATTTTTTGTAGAGATGGGGTCTCACCATGTTGCCCAGGATGGTCTCAAACTACTGGACTCAAGCAATACTCCTGCCGTGGCCTTCCAAAGTGCTGGGATTATAGGCATGAGCCACCGCACCCTGCCAAATTTAAATGTTTTACTACTTGGGGACTAGGACCTCCTTAGGTCTCTAGCTCTAGATAGGTTGGATGACAGTATCTATAGCTCTTGAAGATTCTACATGTTGTTGGACTCTGTCTTGTGTTACATAAAATAACCTGTTATTACAAGTATAGAACCAGCCTAAAACTTTAAAATTCATCATGAGAAATGATATCAGTAGTAATAAATCCAAAAGTAGTCAGCATTTGTCTCTGCTATATAAAATGTAGTTAGATCTTAAAAGGATGCAAAATTCCAGATTTTCGTCCTCAGTCTTGAAAAGTTCTGCTTTCCAGGCACAAAGAAAAGTGGAGGCCGCCCCCTTGATCCCACATAGCAATCTAACACGGCCTGCTGCTTCTCACCACAGCCCACGTGGTCAGGGCTTGCTTAAGGTGGCCTGCAGTGTGGAAATCCTCAGAGTAAGTCTGTTCTGCAGCCCCAGCAGGCAGCTGCTGCATGTATGTGTTTCTGCAGCCAATGGCATCTAGTTCTTCCTAATGTACGCTACCCTTCCCAGAAGATTGACAGGGTGGTGGATCCTTGAATTCTGCCCTTGTGACGCCGGTTTCTGCTTTGGGTGGGAGTCTCAAGTTATCTTTCCTAACTTCCATGAAATGGTTTTCATGCACTAGCTAAACTGCAGCTCAGCTTATGCAACCATACAAAGAGGATATTATCCATGAAGTGTAAGTAAAGCCAATCTGCAGAGTGGCCAGGACATTAACTGCTTGAAGGCAAAAGGGGGAAGAAAAGTCCAGTAAAGAAAATTTGTCACTACTCACCATTTCTTGTGCTGGCCAGGGCAGTGCCTGGAACACTTAAGTTCAGCCACTAGCTTTGGACCAAGTTCACAGGTAGCTAACATCTTGCATCTTTCAACATCTTTAGAGCCACATTGCCAGCTCCAGGCATCAGCTGGCTGGCCTGCAGGGAGCATTATTGATAAAGCCACCAACCATGGTGTGCCATCCAACTCCAGGGGCAAACAAGAGACCCTGGAGCTTGTCCTTGACTTACCTTGGGCATCTTCTGAGGCTGGACTGGGGAGGTGGGCAGGCTTTGTCCAGGCTGGCAGAAGTTTCAGAAGAGCGCAGGCCTGCAATGCAGGCTTGCTGCAGCTCACAGGCACCTGGAGGATGGCAAGAGCCACCATCCTACTAAATGCAGTGGCATATTGCTTGCTTTTAAATTTGTGTTTTGTTTTTTTTTTGTTTTTGAAATAGAGTCAAGCTTTGTCGCCCAGGCTGGAATGCAGTGGCACGATCTTGGCTCACTGCATGCAATCTCTGCCTCTCAGGTTCAAGCCATTCTCCTGCCTCATTCTCCCAAGTAGCTGGGACTACAGGCACATGCCAACACACCCAGCTAATTTTTGTATTTTTAGTAGAGACGGGGTTTCACCATGTTGGTCAGGCTGGTCTCGAACTCTTGACCTCAGGTGATCTGTCTGCCTGGGCCTCCCAAAGTGCTGTGGTTACAAGCGTGAGCCACCACGCCTGGCCTGCTTTTAAATTTAACACATGTGCAGGCATCTGTTAACTTGCTCCTCAGCACTCCTCCCTCTTCCTGTTAACTGCACTTTTTTTTTGAGACAGGGTTTCTGCTGCCCAGGCTGCAGTGCAGTGGTATGATCTTGGCTCACTGAAGCCTCAACCTCCGGGGTTGAAGTGATCCTCCCACCTCAGCCTCCTGAGTAGCTGGGACCACAGGTGTGTGCTACCATGCCTTTTTTTTTCTTTTTTCAGAGACAGGGTCTCTTTATGTTGCCCAGGCTGGTCTCAGTGATCCTCCCACCCTGGCCTCCCAAAGTGCTGTGATTAGGCCTATGTTGTGTGTCACTTTCTTAACAGACCTGCGGTGCTACCATATCTACAGTAGTCTGTGGCCCACCCCAGCCTCTGCAGCCCCACTGCCCTCTATCTCGTTACCGGGCTTTAGCTTCTCCCTAACACTGACCTGACCTGTGTGAAAGCTCCTTCCCATGAGACGGTGAGCGCTGCGCTGCAGGAACCTTGCCTTCCTGTGCTGCCGCCGTTTCTGCCATATTCCCCGCCTCTAGGGCGATGCCTGGCCGCAGCAGCTTCTCCCTAAACATTTGCCGAGTCGAACTGTCCCTTACCGAGTCCTCCTCCATCACCCGCAAGCCTGGCCGGTGACCTGGAGAGACTCGGGATGGTGGCAAGCTGCAGAGATCTGGAACTGCCTGGGCCTTGCCACTACTGAGGCCTGGCCATCTGACGTCTCCTATGATTCTGAAAGTTACTGGGAACCTTACAAATGGGCTGTAGGGAAATAACTTAAAGGATTATATTAGCCAGATTTCTTTTCTACTGGCTTACAGGTTAAGAGCCCCAACAAAACCATTATTCCAAATGACTACGTCCAAAACCTTCATAAATATTTTAAACGGCTGCATCCTATCTCATGGAGTGGAAGCACCAGTTTGCTTAACCAATCCTCGAGGGCAACAGTTCAGCGCCTCGTAAATTTCTGCGACTGTAAACAGCAGTACTGAGACCAACACTGTGCTGTCCCTTTTTCTGTACCCAGAGTCATTTTCGAGGATGGCTTCTCAGAATTGCAACTGCCCAGGCAGACACAGCACGAACGTTTTAAGGAGCTTGATAACGTCTACAAAATTTCTTCCCACAAAAAATCATACAGCAGCCAGCCTCCCATACTGTAGCCAGCACCAGGCGCCGCTCAGCACTGGGCATCTCACAGGCAGAGCCACTCACTTCTGTTGTCATTTGCGTTTCTGGATCACCGCACATAACATGCATTCTTAGCCAAGAATTCACAGGGAGTCTCCAAAGTTCTCCTCCTTTACTGTGCCTTCTATGGCAAGGCCACGAACACTGTTTCCTGTGTGTCACAGATGTCTTTCCCCTTTGTATTAGCGTAATCTAGCTTTCCGAGTCTATCGTGGCATGTCTCCTCGCTGTGGTCCCCTGAAGGCCGTTCTTCTCTGCCCTTTGAGGAACTCCAGCTTCTCCCAGGCTGCCCTGCTCCCTGCTCCCAGCAAAGCAGAGCAGGGAGAGTTCTGAGGTGAGGGGCCTCATTCACCCTTTCGGTCCGGGCTGCATCATCTGGTCCCCTCTCACAGTGTGCCACAGTGCACCATGCTTACAATTAAAAAAGGTGAAAACCAAGCTCTATGCTGAAGAGAAACCAAACAGGGCATGCGGCAAACAGACTTCAGGGGCAAACCTAACGGTTCTACGTGAAGCACGAGAAGCACCCAGCAGCAGAGTCATCCGGTCCAGCTCCCTCCATCAGCTGCACGGACGCCCGTGAGTCCCAGGGCACAGGCTGCTTTCTCAGGGCGATGTGAGCTCTAATTTAGTATCTATCAGCAGATAACAGAAGCTCCTCTGAGGCTTCAGCCAAACCAACTCCCACCCAACAATGTGCAATAAGAAAGCAGCTGAATCTAAGACTCAATGAGCAGTTCTTTAAAAATAAAAATAATAATAAAAAAAACAAGAAAAGCAAGCAGCTAAATTACAAAAGAAAACCAATCCCCAAACTTCTGCCGCAGACCCCAGGTGACGTCAAATACAAAGGTTGTTTCCGTACTAACAAAATACTTTATTTTTATAATGATAAAACAAGGAAAGTAAAGATTTCTTTTTGGTGTATACCAGAGTTAAGGGCAGTAGAAGAATATGGGGATTAATAGGACTTCTATGCACTTTTGATGACAATAAAGTTAACAATGCCAATCGTTTGCCATGAAACTCATCGTAGCCCCCAAAACACACATATAAAGGACCATAGTTTTAAAATCTATAAAAGTAAAAAATATACAGTTGGAAGCTCTAGCGCTTATTCCATCTTTCATATAAAATTGTAAACATTTATTTACACAAAGCAAATGTGTATAACAAAAGTCTGAGCACCCTTTTCTTCTGAGTCGTGGCTCCTGGAAGACGGGGCTGTGCACAGAAGCAAAGTCATCTCCTCCCCTGACTCCCGAAAACCAGATTCATAAATAAAGCCATGGGCAGCTCCCTGGGGGGACCCCAAGAATCACATTTTATTGCTATGACACTGCAGCAAGTGAGGAGCCCACTGTGTCGCCGGCCCCAGGACTAAGGCAGAGTGCAGGGCCAGTAAGCCCTGGGGACAGGGGTGGGAGACGGGGCAGCAGCCAGATGGGGTCAAGAGAGGAACAAGGATCCACAACCAGCCTTCAGCCGATTTTTGGGAGAAAAGCAGCTGAGGTCACCCTCTTCCCCTTCAGATTGGGGAACTCGCTCAGAGGGTGGAATTTTCACTGGCTTTATGATTCACCCCTTCTTTGAGAGCTAAACTGAGTACATGGAAAAGGTAGGGAAGGTGTTTTAAGGAGAAATGGCCGACATACCACCTGGGGTGGCAAATGGCTATTAGAAAAAAGATCTGAGGGTCCAAGTACCCCCAGTGAGAAAGGCACTGCTGGTGCAAAATAACTACCAATGTGTGTACAACCTCTCGTTCCCTCACCGCGACTCAGGCTGGTTGCATGAATATTTTCCTTGGCTCAATTCTTCACATAGGATACTCCTGAATGATCCATTTGGAGACACCAGGGAAATAAAAACGGGGTTGCAGTTTCTCCATAGAACACTCTGTATCTAAGCCACTTTTCAGCATTCTCTTTTCTCGCCACCATTCTGTGTAAAAGGGTCTCACCCTGTGCTTACCACTTTCGTTACGGGGAAGTGCTCTCTCCATCTTCGTTTTCCAAAAACAGCTCACATGTCATATTCTATTTTGTGAACCCTCAGCTTAGTCAAGTCCACTTGAATCTTTAGAAAGGATGTCTTAGTGTTATAAAGCAATCTCTTTAAAAAGTGCAAGTCATCTGACATGGGAGTGGCAGAAGTTGTCAAACAAAGTGGAATTGCTTCCTCTGGGCCGGCCTGCGGCCTCCTTCCCCAAAACCTTTATGCTAGGGTTCCCTTAGGAATTCTAAGACTCTTGCTTTCCCCCTCCAATGGAGTAAATAATTGTTTTCCATTTGGGCTGCAGAGAGGAAGGAGAGGCAGACAGAAAGGCCACGGGTAAAGGAAAGATATCTGTGCACAATTGCACAGTGACCACGCTCCCACCATGGGCAACATACACGTTCAGAGAAACTGCAGAAGGTGGGGGAGACATAGTACTCCAGGACACAGGACTCCCACATCTCTACCTTCCATATGTAGCCTGGGTCCTGCTGCCAGGACGTGGGAGGAAGGGATTCCAGGGGGCCTTGGGAGGGAGGAGGAGCTGCTAGGAAGACCCTAGCTGTGTCACCCGACCTGCTATGCCATGCCTCCTGTCCCTTTTTGGCATACACAGTCAACAGCCTGCACTTAGGGAAATAATTTTCCAGTGGCCTCCTTCTCCCCTGAAAGCTGACAAAGAGCAGAAACAAAAAAGGCTCTTAATCAAAAGGAAACCCTAGGTTTCCAATGCCACTTAATTGATTTAAACCATCACCTATCCTAATCTGTTTAAAAACCTTTTGTAAAAAAATTTAAAAATCTTTTCTATGCTACAAATTGCAAATAATTCTGCTATATAAAGTTTCAACAAAAACTTGTCCCTAACACTGGGGTAAGTGGAGAAATCTTGGATAAAATCACCATGATGGCACAGATTTTTATAAGCCTGATATTGTGGGGTTTCACTGTTGTTACTGTTGGTTTTTTGGTCATTTGGATAGAAAACCACCTTTAGAACCCTATCCTGCTGTCCCAACACCAGGAACTGATGCCAGCAGAGGGGCTGGGGCCAGCCCGATGGACCGCAACTGCTGGCCTGAGGGGCGCAGCCACGGACTGCCCAGGGCCAGGCCTCACCTGGAGCTTGGGCTCTACTGCCCAGCTCCCCCGGCCATGGGCTTTTGGTCCAAAGTAGCTGCTCTTTCTTTGAATCTGAGAAGAAAAATATAGGATGAATGAACACTAAAAACACTACAAATCCTTCCATTACTGAGACCCTAACAGGTCGTCCAAATCACTCATCCACTCCTCTGACGTCCTGGTCTTCAGCAGGGAATCGATTAGGTCGGTGTGTCCAGCCACACTAGAGAGGCCACTGCCACCTGGCTGCCCGCTGTAGGCAAAAGGCAGCTCCTGGCCCGCAGTCCGCACAGGGTAGGCCTGGGTACAGTGCAGCCCTGCCCGACCGCCCATCTGGGAGGCAGGGCTCTGGTTGAAGGCCCCCAGCTCAGGCCCTGCTGGACTCAGGCCAGGCAAGCCCTGCTGAGGGGCCGTTGGGGGTGGTGCTGGGGCAGGGGCGCTGGTCCTCTGCTGTGCACTCACTGGGGGCAGCAAGGACCCCACTGCAGCTGCTGAGCTCATGGGAGCCATGGGCCTGTTGGGCACTGCCTGGGAGAACTGCGGGCTAGACATTTTCAGGTGGGCCTGCTGCTGCATGTGGAAACTGGAGGCTGCAGTGAAGGGACTCACGTTGCTGCTCCCCGGGGTCTGGCCACTCAGGGTCGGCATTCCCTGATGCTGCCAGGAGGAATTCTGGCCTCCCATGGCTGGTGACGCCCTTGGGACCGGCGGCTTTGTTAAACCAGGGTTCAGGGTCCCCTTATTGTGCTGCTGGGAGAGGCCAGAGCTTCCCAGCGAGTTCTGCCCATAGGCAGCTGAGACGGAGGTGTTCTGGCCCACGCTGGTCTGCCGTGGAATGTGGGCATGTCCATTGGTGGCCTGTGGCGGGGGCTGGGCAACTATCTGGGTTATGCCAGAAGCCATGCCATAGAGGCTGCTCTGAGGCATGTTTTGGGAGCCAGGGAACTGAGCCACACCCCGATCCTGTTGGCCTGAGTTTGCAGGGAGAGAGGAAACTGAAGCATGTCCAGGGCCCATTTGCATCAGATTCCCAGCCTGAGGGAACACTCGAGGACAGCTGGAGTTGGATGGACCCAAGGTGTTCATGCCGGGCACGGCAGCAGAGGACCCTACAAGACAGAGAAGAGTCTGGCAGTCAGGAGTGGACCACCACTGGGCCCCACTGAGACCGGAGCCGCAGCACCAGAAGTCTCATGTTCACGGCACACTGGGAAGAGGGCCCTGGGGACAACGGGGCAGAAAGCCTCCCACAGGTGGAATGGAGGACTGGTCTCTGAAACAATGATGGGGTTCAGAAAGGCACAGAGGAAGGGCAAAGCCCCAGGGGAGAGAAAACCAGTGACCTGCTTCATTTAACTTTCAAGCACCCACCAAATTTCTGCTCTGTGGGGACCCTGTGGTGGGCACT
The DNA here is from genome assembly GCF_000951035.1 of Colobus angolensis palliatus. Classification (NCBI taxonomy): domain Eukaryota; kingdom Metazoa; phylum Chordata; class Mammalia; order Primates; family Cercopithecidae; genus Colobus; species Colobus angolensis. The sequence continues at coordinate 149,897 of NW_012117422.1, read as the reverse complement.
GGGGACTCTGAGGTGGACCCAACGCAAGATCCGCCTCTGGGAGGCAAAGTTAGCACATGGCATGATGGGGTGTGATGGGGCACACCTGGCCAGCAGGCTGCAGGGTGCAGGCCAGAAGCCCTAGCATCTGGGAAGCCTTGGGGAAGGCTTCAGAGAGATGGTGATGAATCCACTGGGTTTACAATCACATAAGTTTAGCAATTTAACAGTTTGGGGAAAAAGAGCATTCCAGGCAAGTGTGTGCAAATGCAGAGTCAGAAAAAAGCATCTGGGTGGGAAACTTTCAGAGGCTGGCCGTGGCCAGGGTATGGAGATAGTGGCCAGCTGATTACAGATAAAACGGAAGAGCTAGTTCTGGCCAGATAAGGAAGAGCTGTGGATGGCGTGTGAAGAACGGGGTTGTGGCTGGGCGCGGTGGCTCATGCCTGTAATCCCAGTACTTTGGGAAGCCGAGGCAGGAGAATCACGAGGTCAGGAGATCAAGACCATCCTGCCCCAAACATGGTGAAACCCTGCCTCTACTAAAAATACAAAAATTAGCTGGGTGTGGTGGCGCATGCCCCCAGCTACTCGGGAGGCTGAGGCAGGAGAACTGCTTGAACCCGGGAGGCGGAGGCTGCAACGAGCCGAGATCACGCCTCTGCACTCCAGCCTGGGCGAAAGAGCAAGACTCTGTCTCCAAAAAAACAGACAAAAAAAGAACGGCGTTGTAAAGCCCAAGAGTGGCTGGACTGAGAGTGCGGCTGAGACCATGCTGGGAAGAGGCTGTTCAGTCATGGAGATGAGGGAGGGCAGACTATGTGGGAATGGGGGGTGGAGGCGCAGGACTGTGTGACAACATCTCACCAGACAATATACCATCTCATGTCACACGATTTATACTATGAAATGACAAGATGGCCAAGGGAGGGAGGAGTCACAGGAAATTACCAGATCTTCACTGAGTACCCACTCTGTGGCAGGTGCTATGCTGGAGAGACAGCAGAGGATGGAACAGAAAGCACCCCTGTGCTCAGGGAACTGCTGTCTAGGCCTCCTGGCTTAAGCAATGGACACATGGCAACACCATTAACTGAAATAGGTTTTGTGGGTAGGAGAGTCATTGTTCAGGGATTGGCCGTAACTCAGTGCTTTTTCCTTCTTCCTCTCTACTAGCAACTATATAATAAAAATTGGGGCCGGGCACAGCAGCTCACGCCTATAATCCCAACACTGTGGGAGGCTGAGGCCAGCGGATCATGAGGTCAGGTGTGCAAG
>NW_012117422.1:129989-147798 GCF_000951035.1 Colobus angolensis palliatus | reverse complement strand
GAGGCAGGCGGATCATGAGGTCAGGAGATCGAGACCATCCTGCCCCAAACATGGTGAAACCCTGCCTCTACTAAAAATACAAAAATTAGCCAGGCGTGGTGGCGGGTACCTGTAATCCCAGCTACTTGAGAGGCTGAGGCAGGAGAATTGCTTGAACCTAGGAGGTGGAGGTTGCAGTGAGCCAAGATCGTGCCACTGCACTGCAGCCTGGGTGACAGACCAAGACTCTGTCTCAAAACAACAACAAAATTGGATTGAGGAAACGAGGAGAGCTGAAACAGGCTATTTCATTCCCATCAATAATCCACAAAATGTCAGATGGGTTTGAAGGCAGAAAACACAGGTCAGGCCCATGCTTCTGAGATGCCTGCAGATTTCAACCCCAGGCTGACCCCGGGTAGCACAAACATGAAAGCGCACCCGGTCTCCTCCAGGACACACAGCTGTGGTCAGTCTCTCTGGGACCCTTTGTAGGAAGATCCCAAATAACGAAAACCAGAGGTTTCTAGGACATTGTGAGAGGAGCTAGGAGGGCGGGCAGACCAGAACTTACTGTATCCATTCCCTGAAATCTCTGGGCATTTCTGGAGGGATGGCCTATGAAATTCCCTGGCACATCTCAGAGGCGACAGCTAGACTCAAGTGTGCTTCCTGCCCTTTTCTGGCTGACTGTCCACTAGTGATGCTGCCATCTGTGATACTCAGTGAGCAGACAGGAGGAGAGAAAGAAGCCAAAGGCCACACAAGTGCATTAAGTCCTCATCTGGAAGATAGGAGAGTCAATTTTTCGAACACATAAAAGCAGAAGCAAAGAACTTTCTTAAGAATTACAGAAGCTATTTCCTGTTGATAAGATGTCCTCCAGCTAGAAATGATTTTGCTTCAGAAAACTGTACAGCCAGGGACCTAGCAAAGGTAGTTCTAGTGGTTTGCCTCTGTGCCCTCTTCTCCTGATGCTGTGCAGTAACTAGAAAACCAGGCCCTTTAGGCAAACTATATGATGACAATGCATGCAGTTTGATGAAGTCAAGGCATAGAGCTGGCCAGACAGCAGGGATTCAAAGAGCACCAGGTAGCAGCCTCCCCTGTCCCTGCTCCTCACGCAGGACACCCCCTACCTGTGAACTGTCCAACCTGCTGTGGGAAGCTGCCTTGTGTCGGGTCTTGGTACTGGGGTGGTGGGCGGGTCAGATGGCGCTGAAACTGTTGCTTCTCCTAGAAAATGCCAAGAACCACAAAATAAAACCAACATATAACAAAATCCAAAACACATGGAGTGAGGGAGGTCAGAGAAAAGTAACTTACCCAAGTTTGTTACTCACAAATGGGCTCCTGTGGAAATAGTGCTGATTTCATTTTGGGGTTTTTAAATAGTATGAAACAGATCTAAGAAGCAATGACTTTTTTTTTTTTTTTTTTTGAGACGGAGTCTCGCTCTGTCACCCAGGCTGGAGTGTAGTGGCCGGATCTCAGCTCACTGCAAGCTATGCCTCCTGGGTTTATGCCATTCTCCTGCCTCAGCCTCCCGAGTAGCTGGGACTACAGACGCCCGCCACCTCGCCCAGCTAGTGTTTGTATTTTTTTTTTTAGTAGAGACGGGGTTTCACCGTGTTAGCCAGGATGGTCTCGATCTTCTGACCTTTTGATCCGCCCGTCTCGGCCTCCCAAAGTGCTGGGATTACAGGCTTGAGCCACCGCGCCCGGCCGCAATGACTTTTTTAAAAGGTAGGTATATCTGTTTTTAAAAAATGGACAGCCAATTAGGAAAATGCAAATCACAGCTACAATGAGATCCCACTAGGATGGCCAGAATCAAAGTCAGTTGATAACAAGTGGCTGGTGAGGATGTAGAGAAACCAGCACCCTCATACACTGCTGGTGGGAATGTAAAATGAGACAGCCTGTGGGAAACAGTCTGACAGTTCCTCCAGAGGTTAAACATAAAAATTACCATGTGATCCAGCAAAATTATCATGTGATCTACTTTCTTGGGTAGATACTCCCAGGTATCTACCCAAGAAAAATGAAAACAGATGTCTATATGAAAACTTGTACATGAATATACACAGCAGCAATACTCATTAACAGCCCAAACAAGAAACCCAAATGTTCATCAACAGATGAATGAATAAAATGTAACATATACGGCTGGGTGCGGTGACTCACACCTGTAATCCTAGCAGTTTGGGAGGCCGAGGCAGGCGGATCATGAGGTCAGGAGATCGAGACCATCCTGGCTAACACAGTAAAACCCCATCTCTACTAAAAAAATACAAAAAATTAGCCGGGCATGGTGGTGGGCACCTGTAGTACCAGCGACTTGGGAGGCTGAGGCTGGAAAATGGTGTGAACCCAGGAGGCGGAGCTTGCAGTGAGCCGAGTTCATATCACTGCACTTCAGCCCAGGTGACAGTGAGACTCCGTCTCAAAAACAAACAAAGGGCAAACAAATAAACAAAAAATCCATACAATGGCATATTTAATTATCAAGAGGAATGAATTGCTGTTACATAGTACATGATTGAAAATGACATAACATAAACATAAAATGTCCAGAACAAATTTTTTTTTTTTTTGAGACAGAGTCTCGCTCTGTCACCCAGGCTGGAGTGCAGTGGTGCTATCTCGGCTCACTGCAAGCTCCGCCTCCCGGGTTCACGCCATTCTCCTGCCTCAGCCTCCCGAGCAGCTGGGACTACAGGGGACCGTCACTATGCCTGGCTAATTTTTTTGTATTTTTAGTAGAGACGGGGTTTCACCATGTTAGCCAGGATGGTCTCGATCTCCTGACCTCGTGATCCACCCGCCTCGGCCTCCCAAAGTGCTGGGATTCCAGGCGTGAGCCACCGCGCCCGGCCCAGAGCAGACAGTTACAGAAAGTGGCTCAGGAGCTGGAGGGACCGGGTGGGTGGGAGAATGGCTGCTCATGGGTATGGGATTTGTTTTAGGGTAAGGAAAATGTTTTCTAAAATGGATTGTGGTAATGGCTGCACAGCTCTGTGATATACTAAAAATGACTAAATTGTTCACTTAAGTGGGTGAAGTATATGTTGTGTGAATTACATCGCAATAAAGTTGCTTTTTTTAAAGGCAGAACTGAGGCAATGATTGTCCTCAATGAACTTCACTGTCTGGAGCCAGTTCTTATGTCTTAAAGATGTAATTTAAGGCCGGGCGCGGTGGCTCACGCCTGCAATCCCAGCACTTTCGGAGACCGAGATGGGTGAATCACTTGAGGTTAGGAGTTTAAGACCAGCCTGGCCAACATGGTGAAACCCCATCTCTACTAAAAACACAAAAATTAGCGAGGCAGGGTGGTTCTCACCTGTAGTCCCAGCTACTTGGGAGGCTGCGGCAGGAGAATTGCATCAACCCCAAGGTGGAGGTTGCAGTGAGCTGAGATTGCGCCACCGCAGTCCAGCCTGGATGACAGAGCAAAACTCTGTCTCAAAAAAAAAAAGAACTCGCACTTGTAACCCTTAGTGCCTGCACACTACACTTGGTAACCAAGCGAGTGAACTGTGTGCCCTTCAGGGATAACTTCACTTCCCTCTTCTCGTTCTGGATTATAACAGGCTCTGTAGGGGCAGCAAAGCTGACCCCATAGTGGACTGACAGACACGTGAGCTCAGTGGTTTGGAAGCTGTTGACCAGAAACATGGGAAAATGTCCCTTCCACAAACAGTTTTAGCCCCAGAGTCTGCCTTGAGTACTCTCCAAGGACTAAGTTGCACACAGCAGCTTCTGACATAAGACTACCCCCATCTGAGAAATGCCACATTCCTGGAAAGGGGTTTTTAAAAGGCAAAGCACTCTAACAAGAGGCAAGAAAGTCAGTGCAAATCCACACACACAAGCAGAAGGTGACTGCAGCAGTGACTCAGGGTGCAGGCAAAGGTGGGAAGTGGTGGTTTCCTTCCACCTTTCTTTTTACCTGTTCTGCCAGAAGGTGCTGTTGCCTCTGAAGGAACTGCTGTTGCTGTAAATGCTTTTGCTGTTGCTCCCTTTGTTTCTGCTGGTCCAAAAGCAACTGATGCTGTTTCATTACAGCGGCCTGTTGCTGGCTGCTGAGATAGGGGGAGCTGTTGTGGGAGTTGGCCACGGACACAGCAGGCGGCTGGGTCCCAACACTGGCAGCCTGGGCTGGCACCGGGACACTGGAAGGGTTCTGCTCCTGTCAACACAGATAGAGGACTGTGAAGTCTCTAAGCTCTGATCAGACCAAATAAGCTCCATCCAGTGAGAGTCTCATTCAAGTTTCACTCTCTTGAAGCCAAGTCTCTGCTTCCCTTCTGACCTCCAACAACCATCCCATAGGGCTGGGGCACAGACCAAAAGTTATGACATCTGAGCATACAGGAACCCAGCAACGAATACACATGTGTAAATTTTGCTCCCAGTGACTCACCAGTGACGAAGGTATGGTTTTACATTAAGCATATGTCAGCTTTCATATTTGCATACGATAGTTCCAGTAAGCAATCAAGGCTTATAAATGCTCCCTTATCAGGACATCTGAGTGCAGAGGGGGCCAATAGGGGAAGAATACTTTTTTTTTCTTTGAGACAGAGTTTCACTCTTATTGCCCAAGCTGGAGTACAATGGCGCAATCTCGGCTCACCACAACCTCTGCCTCCCAAATTCAAGCGATTCCCCTGCCTCAGCCTCCTGAGTAGCTGGGATTACAGGCATGCACCACCATGCCCAGCTAATTTGGTGTGTTTAGTAGAGATGGGGTTTCTCCACGTTGGTCAGGCTGGTCTCAAACTTCTGACCTTAGGTGATCTGCCCACCTCGGCCTCTCAAAGTGCTGTGATTACAGGTGTGAGCCACCGCGCCTGGCCTAGGGGAAGAATACTTTGAAGGGGGCTTTGGTCAATGGAGACCACTCTGCCCCATGTGCATAAACCTTAGATTTGGGGCTATCCCTGAATGACCTGAAACTGTCCATCTGTACAAGCATTTTACTGGAAGAGACTGCTTAGCTTTTGTCCAATACCCATCCTCAAAAAATACTGACTATCAATGAGAACTTAACAGATATTCTCTGTCAGTACACAGACCAAAGGTGAGAGTCATGTCAAAGCCTACCTCAATACTATCCCATCATTACTGACATTTAGAAGAAAAGGGGAAAACTTAGCAGAAGATAGGCAAAAAGCAATCATTTTTTTTTTTTGAGACGGAGTCTTGCTCTGTCGCCCAGGCTGGAGTGCAGTGGCCGGATCTCAGCTCACTGCAAGCTCCGCCCCCCGGGTTCATGCCATTCTCCTGCCTCAGCCTCCCGAGTAGCTTGGACTACAGGCGCCCGCCACCTCGCCCGGCTAGTTTTTTTGTATTTTTTAGTAGAGACGGGGTTTCACCGTGTTAGCCAGGATGGTCTCGATCTCCTGACCTCGTGATCCGCCCGTCTCGGCCTCCCAAAGTGCTGGGATTACAGGCTTGAGCCACCGCGCCCGGCCAAGCAATCATTATTTAAACCAGTTCAACTTGTTGCACTCCTTTCTAGTTATTCATTCTAAGATTCTGTGGTATAATTTCTTCACTCTAGTCACCAGAAGCTTAAGAACTACTGAGAGTGCTTTGTAAGGAGCAAAGTGCCGGTACCCAAATGACAAGCACCCTCACTGCGCAGCCGAGTCTTTCTTCAGGCGTTTAATGGCGTGAGACATCTTACTGGCTGAAACAAGTGGAATTATCAGCATTGGGAGATGTTTAAACTGCTTACAGTTTTTGGCTATTAGAAATAACCACACAATGAATATCTTGGATATAACTTTTTCTTTTCTTTTGGATTATTTCTTTAGATCAACTTGTAGGGTATATAGTGTCAATGCATATGAACATTTTACAGTGTGTGAAAAATATGTAATGTCAAATGACTTCCTAAAAGCAGTGAGCTCATTTACACACTCTCATCAATACAGGAGTGTGTCTATTTCCTCATGATATTACCAGCACGGGGCTTTTTAATTCGCAGAATTTCAGCATGTATTACAAATTCACAAAGGTGCTCACTGCAGGCTTATCTGCAGTAGTAGAGAACAGGAGACAACCCAAAGGGCCATTTTCCATTTGATGCTACCAGGCTTTAGAACCACGACGAAGTAACCATAGAGCTGAGCTGTGCTGGGAAGCAGCACGTGCCTAAAACGTTATAAGCTTACCAAAAATTAGGGAATTTTGTACATGCAGATCTGAAAGGTAGTAAAAAAAAAAAAAAAGTCAAGCCTCTAAGAAGCACATTAAATGTAATCTTTATCTGCAAAGCACAGCCACAAATTACTTAATTTAAATCCTATGGCATGAAAGAGACACCGGACTAAATGCAGGTGATTCCTCAAACCTTTGTGTAGTTAAAAATCCAGCTATGCTAGGGAACTTTACCCTATTTTTTATTAACAACCAACCCTGGTTTATTTTATAAATTTCCACTCCCAAGAGAAGCAAAGGATGACAGCAGCTATTCCCTCCTCCCTCTTCCCACAACTACCTCGGACCCAATTAACATCCAAAGTAGCGAGTAACCTCACGGAAGCACCTGCAGCAGAAGAACAGAAAGCGAAGGCTCACACTTACCTGGCCAGGTGCAATGAGTGATCGGAAAGGCATATTTCCTGGCTTTGGCTTCATCAGAAACAGTGAGTTCTGCTCGTGACTCAGATGGGACAGCTGCTGGGGAAGATAAGCCATCAGGGCTGGCTTGCTCTGGCCAGACCCCGGGCTGCCTTGCCCACAGTCCGCTTTGTAATGAGAAAGGGGTTTTGTATTGCCGTAGTCCAGCACAGACCCTGGGTTATTCACAGAGTTCTGATTCAAGTTACTCGGTGGTTGGTGACTCAGCAGGTTCACATGGCTGGGCTGGAGGTAGGGGCCTCCGGGCCGAGGAGAACTCTTATTCACACTAGGCATCATGAGCAGTTTGGAGTTAGTGAACTCTTGCTTGTAGCTGGAAGGGCTGGCAGGCTTCTCCATGGGGTAAGGGACATCTAAGGAACTGTGGGAGGGCCCCGTCTGCTGCCATGTGGACATCTGGCCCGAGGCTGGTGCTGGGGTGGCCTGCTGTGGGTTCTGGAGCATCTGCTCGCGCTTCTGCTTGGCAGCGATCTGCTGGAGCTGGTGGGCAGAGGACAGCTCTGAGGCCCCTCCTGGGCCCTGACTGGGCAATACCACACTTGCAAGGGCTCTTTGTGCGTTCTGGGCCTGGGCTGATGCCGGCATCAGGTTTGGACTGGGATTGTCCGCCCCGGGCTGACCAGAGGTGTGGAATAAGGTTTGGGAGCCCCCTAGGCTGGGGGAATCTGTACTCACAGGGGCAGAGGAAGGCCCCAGAAAGGTCTGCCCTGCAGACCCGGCCCTCACTTGTGGAGAGCCTAACTGTTCTTGCTCAAAGGCTGCTGGAGAGAATTCTGTCTTAATATTAATGTCATGTGCCAAGGGGGTTTGTGTGGCAGAGCCAGAAGACTCTGGGTCCTTCTTCTCCTCAAAGTCCTCATTAAACAGGTCCTTCATGTCTTCATCGGGCACCGACCTGTTCAGCTCCTCGATTAGCTCCTTCCACTCCTGCTCGTTCAGGTTGAGGTCTGGCATGAGGTTGCTTTGCGATATGGAGCCGACAGTCCCAGTGATCATGCAAGGCAGGTCTTCGACAGGCTCCTGCTTCAGTTCTTTATTCAGGCTCAGAGGAAATGACTCACTGGGGTTACTGCCTCCGTTCAAGTGGAGGCTCGAGTCAGCCAGACACTTTTTGTTGAGAGAGTCTAGCCCCAGAGAGTGCTTCCCACTGGGCTGCAGGGCATCTGCTCCAGAAGGCTTGTCAGGCTGACCGAGGGGGGAGGCTGGAGGCAATCCATTAGAAGAGACGGCGACTCCCAGAGGGGCCTCCCGGCGAGTCTTCTTATGCCCAGGAAAGAGGTCCCCGTAGCCATTCTGTTGATCACCATTCTGAGGGGAAGTGGTGCTGTCAAGATTCCTCTTAACTGTATCATGAAGATGCTGAAAAACATTGAAAAGAATGACTTAGATACATATGAATTTGCTCTGCCACGACAGTAACAAGCCAAGGGCTGACATCCCTGCATGCTCGCCAGTGGGTTCTGCTTGCATAGTTTACACTCCCATTTCTGGGGACACACCTCCATTTTCCCTGACGGTCCTGTACCTGGCCAGTCAGAACTGATGTCTAGCTAAAGTGCTTCTGCAGTTCTCTTTCTACAGGAGACAGGCATGAGGCTGCCCACAGCCATCTCATCTGGAGGTATGCCCAAGAATGGAGCCAATGAAAAAAGGCCAGAGATTACACACACACATATATATATATATATATATTTTTTTTTGAGATGGTGCCTTGCTCTGCTGCCAGGCTGGGTGGAGTGTGGTGGTACAATCTTGGCTCACAGAAACCTCCACCTTATGAGTTCAATCAATTCTCATGCCTCAACCTCCAAAGTAGCTGGGATTACAGATGTGCGCCACCATGCCCAGCTAACTTTTGTTATTTTTTGGTAGGGACAGGGTTTCACCATGTTGGCCAGGCTGGTCACGAACTCCTGGCCTCAAGTGATTCACCTGCCTCAGCCTCCCAAAGTGCTGGGATTACAGGCGTGAGCCACTGTGCCCGGTCCCTATTTTTTTTTTTTTGAGATGGAGTTTTGCTCTTGTTGCCCAGGCTAGAGTGCAATGGCCTGATCTTGGCTCACAGCAACCTCCGTCTCCCGGGTTCAAGCCATTCTCCTGCCTCAGCCTCCGGAGTAGCTGGGATTACAGACATGCGCCACCATGTCCGGCTAATTTTGTATTTTTAGTAGAGACAGGGTTTCTCCATGTTGGTCAGGCTGGTCTCGAACTGCATACCTCAGGTGATCCGTCTGCCTCGGCCTCCCAAAGTGCTGGGATTACAGGTGTGAGCCACCGTGCCCGGCCGGCCCCTCACTACTTCTTATTGGGACTACTTGCTTGAACACAATTATGTCTACGCTGACACTGTGACTCTGCTTCCAATTTCCTCCTCGATGGATTCATGCCACTGAAGTTATTAAGATTCTGCCTTGTGCCAGAGACAAGTGCTGTGGGGAACATAAAGACAAACAAGGCAGCTCCTCCTCTCGTGGGCTTTCAGGACACAGGACAGACACAGACATGGCTACAGACTTAGAGCAGCATACAGTAAGTACTCTGGGAGTTCAGGGGCAGCGACTTTAAGATGAGAACATGTCAGAAGGGATGGGAAGGGAAAAGATGGAATCTTTCTACTACTTCCTCAGCTGCCTGTGCTGCAGTCAGGACTCAACTCCACTGCCCAGAGGAGGGGCCTATGCTCAGCCTCTGAACACATGCTGCTCCTTTCCTGTGTTTATTACGTTTTTGTCCTTTATCCCCCACCCCCGGTACCATCCCCCCTTCCCATAAACTCTAAGCATCTATAGCATGTTATTAGAAAATGTTCCAAGTAATAGCCCTCATTATTATCTTTAGACAGGATTCAGAGGAGACAGGGAGCCCCCTGTGCTAGCTTCTCCGGCTGCAAAGAAGGGCCACCTGACTCTCCACACCAACCCCAGGAGCCCAGGTGAAGTGCCCTGGCCTGGGTGTTCTGCCTGGGGCAACTCCATGGGCATCAGTTCTCAACAGCAGACTACCCACTGGACACCAGGGAGGACCATTTTCTCAACCTCTAATCCCCAATTCTAATGTTCCTGTTCCTTCTTTTCCCCACAACAAGATTTGCTTTTTTCTGAACTGTTAAAGCTGACTACACGGTGCTCTATAAATCCTAGCCAAGTCAGTATTTTAAAAAATCCATATATGGGTAACTAAGTCGGTCTGAAAAAAAAAAAAATCGCAGGAATGCTTAACAAATGGAACTGCAGGGCAGAGGTAAGCAACAATCCTAGAATTCAGGAACACCGCCCCACAGCTGCAGGACGTTTGCTCTACTTTCATGCAGGTTCTTCTGCTTTCTACTGCCACCTAGGGGTGGAAGAGAACCATGCACATAAAATAGACCCTTTTTAAAAGCCATTATTTGAAAAGTTTTCCTTGTGGAAGGTAAATTCATACCCATTTAAATGGTCAGAGGAAATAAAAATTAGTTGCTAAAATTTCCTTGATTTTCATCTTTTCTACCATTTTCTTTTCTTTTTTTTTTTTGAGACAGAGTCTTGCTCTGTTGCCCAGGCTGGAGTGCAGTGGCGCTACCTCGGTTCGCTGCAAACTCCGCCTCCCGGGTTCATGCCATTCTCCTGTCTCAGCCTGCCTCAGACCCCACCTGGGACTACAGGTGCCGCCACCATGCCCGGCAAATTTTTTGTATTTTTTTTTTCTTTTTTTCTTTTTCTTTTTTTTTTTGAGATGGAGTCTCGCTCTGTCACCCAGGCTGGAGTGCAGTGGCGCTACCTCGGTTCGCTGCAAACTCCGCCTCCCGGGTTCATGCCATTCTCCTGTCTCAGCCTGCCTCAGACCCCACCTGGGACTACAGGTGCCGCCACCATGCCCGGCAAATTTTTTGTATTTTTAGTAGAGACAGGGTTTCACCATGTTAGCCAGGATGGTCTCGATCTCCTGACCTCGTGATCCGCCCGCCTCGGCCTCCCAAAGTGCTGGGATTACAGGTGTGAGCCACGCGCCCGGCCTCCTTTTCTACCATTTTCTTTTGTTCCACAGTGCCAGGTCTGGGCTATCTGTAAATCTGGGAGCTCAATTTTCCATTTTCCAAGGAGGAAAAAAGAAAGAAATCTAAAGGGTCAAGGCACTTGATGAGTCAGCTGGTTGTCTCAGATTAGAAACAGAATCTTTCTTTGCCCTAGCAGTTACAAAAGCTACCACTCCCTCATTCAATACCCACATGCAAACAGCTGCAGACAAGTTCCAATGTAACAACTCAATTTTGTAATACCTATTGCTTTTAACCAAAGGAAACAGTAGGCCATTTTCTCAACTACTCACAAAATTTAACTGGAATAACGTAGGCAGGGATAGGAGTGTGTAATGTGGTGGCCCCGGCAGATTTTTAAGCCCTGAGCATTTGCAGGAGTGTCTGATATGCAGGGCAAAGATGAGTAAGCCTTGGAGTCTGAACTCCAAGAATTACAATAGAGATAGGAAACAGCCTGGACAGATTAAAAGTTATGTAAGAACAAACACAGAAGGTGCTGTAAAGCAATACTAACTGACTGCCATGTATAAATACAGCAGACTGCTCCAGCACATCTGGTACTTCTGGGTGCTCAGCTCAAAGGTTCCTGTTGTAACTAATGAAGAGTTTCTGTAGTGTACAGGGTTCCAGGAGGACCCAGTCCTGGGAGATAATATGATCAGATGCTCATGGTCAGCTGGAGAATCACGTGTGCTCAGCCTTCCACCAAGACACCCTGCTGACTAACTCCCATCCTAGCCTGTGCTAGCTCCCTCCCTGGGAGGCCACTCCCTCCAGGTGCCACCTGCCATCCTCTGCTCTGGGGGAGGGGCTCCAGGATACCACCACTGCTCTGAATCAAGCTAGAGCTGGCCACACCTTTTGGACTCCTAAGCAGCATCCTGTCAGTCTCTCAACCACCATGCACTAGCCTTATAGGAAGCATAATCCTTCGTCTAGTCTCCACTTCCTCCTTCTTCAACCACCCACCACTACAATCCCAGAATGCTTTGTGGCCAAATTCACCAAAAAACGACAACACCTACATGCTTCCACTCTGAGCTGACAGACACAGCTGCTGAAGACACGTGTGGTTCTCTCATCAGCGGTCCTTACGCACTGGCAGCCAATGCCACTGTCTAGCCCTACTCATCAGGAAATTTGCTTTTCCTCCTGCCTCCTCTTTTACCTCTTCTGTCATCCTCCTGTCAGCCAAACTCCACCAGTTCCCACCCCTTAGAGCCAGCACCTTGATCTATGGCAATATGGATTACATTCCTGGCTAATGTGGAAATTGATGGGATGTGGGGAAAAGGAAGGGAGGAGTTGAGAACTGCTTTCTCCAAGGCCAGTAATGATCTTCCTACTGCTATACACAGGCCCTATTTTCAGTCCTTCCTTTCCCTCTCTCCCCGCACTCCCTTCCTCTCCCTCTTATCATCTCTTATTAATTCCATCTTTATTATTATTACTGAGACAGAGTTTCGCTCTTGTCGCCCAGGTTGGAGTGCAATCCCGGCTCACTGCAACCTCTGCCTCCCAGGTTCAAGTGATTCTCCTGCCTCAGCCTCACAAGCAGGCATGCGCCACCACGTCCGGCTAATTTTTGTATTTTTAGTAGAGATGGGGTTTCACCACGTTGACCAGGCTGGTCTCAAACTCCTGACCTCAGGTGATCCGCCCGCCTTGGCTTCTGAAAGTGCTGGGATTACAGGTGTGAGGCACCTCACCTGGCCCTTTATCAATTTTTTTTAAGGGCTCAAGTGATCCTCCCGCCTCAGCCTCCTAAGTAGCTGGGACCACAGGCATGAACCACCATGCCCGGCTAATATTTTTGCTTTTGTGGAGACAGGAGTCTCACTATGTTGTCCAGGCTAGTCTCAAATTCCTGGGCTGAAGTGACCCTCCTGCCTCAGCCTCCTAAAGTGCTGGGATTACAGCTGTGAGTCACTGCACCTGGCCTCCATCTTTTTTTTTTTTTCTTTTTTTTGAGACGGAGACTCGCTTTGTCTCCCAGGCTGGAGTGCAGTGGCGCAATCTTGGCTCACTGCAAGCTCCTTCTTCCGGGTTCACGCCATTCTCCTGCCTCAGCCTCCCGAGTAGCTGGGACTACAGGTGCCCCCCAACACACCCGGCTGACTTTTTGTATTTTTAGTAGAGACGAGGTTTCACCGTGTTAGCCAGGATGGTCTCGATCTCCTGACCTTGTGGTCCGCCCGCCTCGCCCTCCCACAGTGCTGGGATCACAGGCGTGAGCCACTGCGCCTGGCCTGCTTCCATCTTTAAAGTTCCCTTTTTCTTTACCACTTTTCTTGCATTCTCTTCTGCTTCCATGGTTGGTTGTTTCTAGTATCCTTTGAGAAGTCTCCCCTTCTGCCCTTCTATCAAATAGTACAGTCCTCTCCCCCTTTTACTCTACATACTCTACCTGAGAGACTTCACACATTCCCATGCCTTCAAATTCTCATGACTGAACATCACACTCAAATAAACCCAACCGTCTGGGAACCAAACGCTGATCCACCCAGCCCTTGTCCCTTCCAACTTCCCTCACAGCCCTCCCTGCTGTGCACCATGCTGGAGTCATGCGGCTGGCTTTCAGCTTATAGCTTCTCAAACGTGCCTGCTCAGTGTTGCTCGGGGCCTTTGCACCTGCTCTTCTCTTTGCCCAGAGCACCTCTTCCCTCTAACCTTTCTGGGGATGACTCAGCTTCTAATTCAGGTGGCTTATCTCCTCCATCACCCACACCACCTACCACCCACACCACAGTACTTCCTTGTTGATCCCCTCACCAGGGTGCACTCATCTGGTGTCAGGGCCTAGCCCGACACTAGAATGCCAAGCAGAGACCCCAGTGCCTCAGACGGTGTCCAGCACTTGAAAGGTGTCTGTGAAAAAATGTGCCATCTCATGCCCCACCTCTGCAGAGCTCTTACTCCTGTCTATCCAAAGACCTACTGAGCCCCTCTCTACTTGAGTGATGACTCAGATGACATCTGTCCAAAGCTAAGGCCAGCCTCTCTCCAGTCCTGTTTTCTCTTCTTTCCTCTGTTCCTACATAAGACTTTCACTACCAGCCGCCCTGTCACATAAACCAGAAACCAGACAGCCTCCTTCCTGTTCCTCCTCAGACCCTGCATACAATCGGTACGCAAGTCCTATGGAGTCTACCTCCTTAACATTTCTTGAACCCACCCACTTCTCTCCATTCATTAACACCCATTTCTCTCACTTGAATTATTTGAACCATGTGTTGAGACCCCACCCTCCCAACCTGTGTTCCTCATCAGAGTCAGAGGGACTCCACCAGAGGGTAGGACTTAAAACATCAGAAGTTTTTAAGGCAATAATTGTTAACTATTGGCAATTCCAACCCAATTCCATGGTCAACATTTCTCTCCCAGCACCCTGTATGTCCACAGGACACTCAGGAGCCCTGACCCTCTCTTCAGGTAAAGTAGGTCCATTTCATGCAACACTCAAGTTTTCAATGACTTAAGGGAAATCCATGTCAAGTAGTAACTTGTTACTTTGATAAAACACACATCTGAACCAAGTGCTGTAGGAACAAGTCCTGACTTAAGTCATGTGCTTACTGACCTCTCATTTCCAGTTACTTATGATGTATTCCCAGTTAATTATTATTAACCTATTATTCCCAGTTAATTCAGGATCTCACTCAACCTTAAAAACCACCCTAGAGGATGAGCATCATTGTTCCTGTTTTATTGCCAGTGAAACTGAGAAAATTACACAAGATTTCCTAAGGTTTGATGTCTCAAGAAGGATCCTTTCTGAATGTTGGGGGTCTGCTGCCGACAGACCCCGTTTGTCAGCAGAGAACTGGTGAATTACACTTCCGAGATGATGCCAAAAGAGAAGCTTGCATATCAAACACCAGCAGCAGGACGGAGTGAGTCAGTTTCAAACTGTACAAAAAGGAGCACCTTCCCCTAAGTGAAGCACAGATACCCAGCAAGGTGTCATTACCAGAAAAATGAACTGTGCTATGATGAAATCCCACATACTAGTGCCACAAACAATCTTTGTAATTTTTTTTTTTTTTTGAGATGGAGTCTTGCTCTGTCACCCTGGTTGGAGTGTAGTGGCATGATCTTGGCTCATTGCAACCTCTGCAGGTTCAAGCTATTCTTCTGCCTCAGCCTCCCAGGTAGCTGGGACTACAGGCATGCACCACCATGCCTGGCTAATTTTTGTATTTTGAGTAGAGACAGGGTTTCACCATGTTGGCCAGGCTGGTCTTTAACTCCTGACCTCAAGTGATCCACCCAACTTGGTCTCCCAAAGTGCTGGGATTATAGGTGTGAGCCACCGCACTGGGCCAGTAAAATATTTTTTAAAAAGAAAAAAAAGAAATGGTCGGGTGTGGTGGCTCACGCCTATAATCCCAACACTTTGGGAGGATAAGGCAGGAGGATCACTTGAACCCAGGAGTTCAAGACCAGCCTGGGCAACATAGTGAGACCCCGTCTCTAAAAAGAAAAATAATTAGCCAGGCACAGTGGTGCATATCTGTAGTCCCAGCTATTTGGGAGGCTGAGGTAAGAGGAACACTTGAGCCCAGGAGGGAGGTTGCAGTGAGCCATGATTGTGCCACTGCACTCCAGCTTGGGGGACAGAGAAAGACCCTGTTCATTAAAAAAAAAAAAAAAAAAAAGAAAATCAAAGAACTGTCTATAAGTTCTAAAATTCCTGCTAGTAAAATTCCCACTTTTAAAGACATTATTTGTCTTACTAGTTTGGAATAGTCACTGATTTAGAATACAAACAACTCACCAAGATGAGAACTAAAGATCTCTATAAGCTCCATTCCTGTCACTGAATCCACTTGTCAAGGACATAGAGAAGGTAAGTTCCAGTTCTGGCATTTTCCAGAAAACTCTATAGTTTGGTGCCTAAACATTTTCACATCATCTTTTTAAATTTAAACATTTTCGAAATAATTATACATTCAGGAAGTGGCAAAGATAGTACAGAGAGGTCCTGTGCACGCTTCACCCAGTTTCCCCCAATGATTGTATTTTATGTAATTACCGCACAATATCAAACCCAGGAATTTGATACAGTATAATGCACGTGTATAGTTCTATGTGCATATAACCATCACCCTTTTTTAATAGAAAGTTTTTAAAGAGCTTTTTAAAAAAGCAAAGCTATGTAAGCATGTAACAATACAATCTCTGCAGAATAATCAAAGTTAGAATTCACTGAGAAACAAATTGTTAAATAGATTGATTCTCGTGCTTGGCAGTCAGTCAGTACATTCTCTTCACTACAGAAAAACTAATTTGGGAAACCAATGAGGCTCAGAAGGTTGCTTGGTGGACATGAAAACAATGCAGGCAATTGCCAACTAGATGTGTGATGTTAAGACACAATCCATTTAGAATCTAAAGATGGCTGGGTTAGATGATCTAGGGTTCCACTAGCTTTAAAAGTCCACATTGCTACACTTCTTTTTTTTTGTTTTGTTTTGAGAGGAGTCTTGCTCTGTCACCCAGGCTGGAGTCCAGTGGCACCATCCTGGCTCACTGCAACCTCTGCCTTCCAGGTTCAAGTGATTCTCTTGCCTCAGCCTTCCAAGTAGCTAGGACTACAGGCATGTGCCACCATGCCTGGCTAATTTTTGCATTTTTAGTAGAGATGGGGTTTCACCATGTTGGCCAGGCTGGTCTTCAACTCCTGACCTCAAGCAATCCGCCTGTCTCAGCCTCCAAAAGTGCTGGGATTAGAGGTGTGAGCTACCACACCTGGCCCACATTGCTATACTTCTAATACCAATTTTTACTCTGAACAAGGAGATGCTCTCCGGGGCTCATAGAGCACTTACTCACCAAAGTCCTCCTATACAGCAGACACTGCTCGGTACAGGCTGTGTATAAATTAACAGTAAATAGAGTGCAAGTTATTATTCAAACTTCACAGCTGGGCACAGTGGCTCACGCCTGTAATCCCAGCACTTTGGGAGGCTGTGGGTGGGTGGTTTACTTGAGCCCAGGAGTTCAAGACCAGCCCGGGCAACATGGCAAAACCCGGTCTCTAGAAACAAATACAAAAATGGCTGGGCGCGGTGGCTCATGCACGTAATCCCAGCACTTTGGGAGGCCAAGGCAGGCGCATCACAAAATCAGGAATTCAAGACCAGCCTGGCCAATATGGTGAAACTCCATCTCTACTAAAAATACAAAAATTAGCTGGGCGTGGTGGCGTGCGCCTGTAATACCAGCTACTTGGGAGGCTGAGACAGGAGAACTGCTTCAATCTGGAAGGCACAGGTGGCAGGGAGTGGAGATTGCGCCACCGCATTCCAGTCTGGGTAAGAGTGTGAGACTCTGTCTTAAAAAAAAAAAAAAGAAAAAGAAAAAATACAAAAATTAGCCAGGCGTGGTGGCATGCACCAGTAGTCCCAACTACTCAGAAGGCTGAGGTAGGAGAATGGCTTCAGTCCAAGCAGCAAAGGCTGCAGTGAGCCAAGATCATGCCACTGCACTCTGGCCTGGCCCTGTCTCAAACAAAACAAAATGAAACAAAACAAAAAACAAAACAAAACAAAAAGCCCCCCAAATTCACTAGGCTTTTACTATATTCTAGGCAGGGTTACTAAGCCCAGGGATAAGAAGACGAAGACATGCTGATCTGCCTCCTCCTCTGGGATGTGATGGAGGAGCTATAGAGGTGGAGTCTTAGGGAAGGAAGTAGAAGGGAGGGCAGGACAGTGTAGGGATGGCAGGAAGACTTCCCTGAGTTAGGGTATCAGGGAGACAGAAGAGTCCTCTGGAGGGGAGGAAGGCATTCTGGGCTAAGAGGCAAAGGCAAAGATGCACAAATGAGCACGGTGTGGGCACAGGCAGAGGCGGCAAGCAGAAAAGCAGCAGTAGTTTCCGTTGCTGACATGTAGAGCACAATCGGGAGTGTGCTGTGAGAGAGGCTGAGAATGATCACTATGGCCCCAAAATGTCACTGAAAGGAAGATTTCAAAATATGCAATCTAGAGTGAACACTATGATGAACCCCCATGCAAACATCATGCAACTGAAACAATATTAGGATTTGGCCAATTTGGTTTCATTCCTACCTCCTTCCACTGGACAACTGGATTATTTAAAAAACAAATACGGCCGGGCACGGTGGCTCACGCCTGTAATCCCAGCACT
>NW_012117422.1:123577-129494 GCF_000951035.1 Colobus angolensis palliatus | reverse complement strand
ATATTTCTCAGTATGTATCTCTAATGTATCTCTAAAAAGAACTCTTAGCTGGGTGCGATGGTTCAAGCCTGTAATCCCAGCACTTTGGGGGGGGGTGGATCACAAGGTCAGGAGTTCAAGACCAGCCTGGCCAAGATGGTGAAACCCTGTCTCTACTAAAAATACAAAAAGTTAGCCGGGTGTGGTAGCAGGCGCCTGTAATCCCAGCTACTTGGGAGGCTGAAGCAGAGAACTGCTTGAACTCAGGAGGCGGAGGTTGCAGTGAGCTGAGATCAGCCACTGTACTCCAGTCTGGGCAACAGAGAGACTTCGTCTGGAAAAAAAACAAAAAACTCTTGGCTGGGCGCATTGGCTCCTGCCTGTAATCCCAGCGCTTTGGGAGGCCAAGGCCGGCAGATCACAAGGTCAGGAGTTTGAGACCAGCCTGGCCAACATGGTGAAACCCCGTCTCCACTAAAAATACAAAACATTAGCTGGGCGTGGTGACCCATGCCTGTAGTCCCAGCTACCGAGGAGGCTGAGGCAGGAGAATTGCTTGAACCTGGGAGGTGGAGGCTGCAGTGAGCTAAGACCATGCCACTGTACTCCAGCCTTGCCAACAGAGTGAGGCTCTGTCTCAAAATAAATAAATAAATAAATAAAAATAAATAAATAAACAAAAAGAACTTTTTTTTTTTTTTTTGAGGAGGAGTCTCGCTCTGTCTCCCAGGCTGGAGCGCAGTGGCGCGATCTCGACTCACTGCAAGCTCCGCCTCCCGGGTTCCCGCCATTCTCCTGCCTCAGCCTCCCGAGTAGCTGGGACCACAGGCGCCCGCCACCACGCCCGGCTAATTTTTTGTATTTTTTAGTAGAGACGGGGTTTCACCGTGGTAGTCAGGATGGTCTCGATCTCCTGACCTCGTGATCCGGCCGTCTCAACCTCCCAAAGTGCTGGGATTACAGGCTTGAGCCACCGCGCCCGGCCTTTTTTTTTTTTTGAGACAGTTTCTCACTCTGTCGCCCAGGCTGGAGTACAGTGGTACAATCTTGGCTCGCTGCAACCTCCAGCTCCCAGGCTCGAGTAATTCTTAAGCCTCAGCCTCCTGAGTAGCTGGGATTACAGCCGTGCGCCACCACACCCAGCTAATTTTTGTATTTTTAGTAGAGATGGGGTTTCACCATGTTGGCTAGGCTGGTCTCAAACTCCTGACGTCAAGTGATCTGCCTGTCTCCACCTCCCAAAGTGCTGGAATTGCAGGCGTGAGCCACCATACCCATACTTCAACTTTTATCTCTGAAATATAAAAGCTCTTTGAAAAGTAACCACATCATTATTGGATGTTAAAAAAATCAAACTGGGCCAGGAGCGGTGTGTCATGCCTGTAATCCCAGCACTTTGGGAGGCCGAGGCGGGTGGATTACTTGAGGTCAGGAGTTCGAGATCAGCCTGGCCAACATAGTGAAACCCTGTCTCTACTAAAAATACAAAAATTAGCCAGGTGCAGTGCGCCTGTAATCCCAGCTACTTGGGAGGCTGAGGCACAAGAATCTCTTGAACCCGGGAGGCAGAGGTTGCAGTGAGCGAGATCGTGCCACCACATTCCAGTCTGCGAGACTCCGTTTCAAAAAAAAAAAACAAAAAGGGCAAAAGGATCCAGCTTAATGGTAAAAGTAAATTTTAAAAATTTCGATTTTGACTGGGTGTGGTGGCTCAAGCCTGTAATCCCAGAGCAAGACTCTGTCTCAAAACAAACAAATAAACAAACAAAAACTGTTTTAACAGTGGGTTTATTCAAATCAGGATCCAGCATCCAACACAATGCATTTGGGTAACAAACTCTTAAGACTCAACAATTCTCTCTCCCTCTCTTTTTTTCTTTGACAATTATTTGTCTAAGAAGCTTCATTACTTCTGTAGAATTTCCCACTTTCACAGTTGGCTGTTTGTATCCCCATGGTTCCTTTACAAGTTCTTCTATCCCTTGTATTTCCTGTGAACTGGTAGTCAGAAGCTAGATCAGATTCAGATTTGGGGCTGGGCTGGACAGGGCTGGGGGTTCGGGGGGAGGGGCATAAATGCTTATTGGTGTTGTAGTGCTGAGTATCATTTTAATAGGCTTAACAGATGAGGTCACATTTGTGTATTTACAAGTGCTCTATAATGATTATGTGAGGAATCGATCTCAGGAGGAGAGGCTATACAGCCAGTGACCAAGTAGGAAACTGCCGAAATAATCCATGAGAAGGAGATGAGGACCTGATTGTGGGTATGAGAAAGAGATGATTTTAGAGTTAGGGTGGAAGAAAATAGAGCAGGTATTGAAGACCCATTTATATTAGGAGGGAGAAAGATGTTTCTAATTTGAGTACACGGGTAAGTAGAAAAAAAAGCAAAGCAGAGTTTTCCTTGGTGTAGAAGGCTGAGTTCAGTTTTAGCCATGATTATATGACATCCAGGTAACGGCCAAAAGGCAATGAATTATACTGACTATGAGTTCTGTGAAAAGACAGGCATCAGCATGGCATGCAGCTGAACATATGAACAGATTCAATCATTCGGGAAGAGTGAGAATCCAGCCACGGGGCAGATGAAGAGCCCATGCCGAAGACAGAGCACAAGGCAGAACGGACAGGCTAAACGCATCGAAGGCCAACGCTCACCACGTCCACGGAGACTGGCAGTTAGAGGGTCACGGATGACACTGCCTGAGCAGTCTCAGAGGAGTGTGGGAGTAACAACACTTGACTTGAGAAGTAACTGCAAGTTGAGTAGTAGAAACAGTATGGGCTGTTCTTCCCCAAGTTTAGTTTTAAAAGGGAGATAAACAGATAAAATATATTCGTGGTTTGCCTAGGGCTGCAGGGCAGTGGGGGGACTGATGGTGATGGTTTCTTCTGGGGTGATAAAAATGTCCTATAACTGATTGTGCTGATGGTTGCACGACTCTGTAAATATACTAAAAAACACTGAAGTATGCACCTTAAATGCATAAATTGTGGCCGGACGCAATGGGTCATGCCTGTAATCCCAGCACTTTGAGAGACTGAGGTGGGTGGATCACTTGAGGCCAGGAGGTCAAGACCAGCCTAGGGAACATGACAAACCCTGTCTCTACCAAAAAAAAAAAAAAAAAGCATAAATTGTATGGCAAGTAAATTACATCTCAATAAAGATGTTATTTAAGTATAGTATGACTTATAAGTGGGAGCTAGGGCATGAGGATGCAACGGCATAAGAACTATATAATGAACTTTGGGACAGCCATAGGGGAGTGAGGGATAAAAGAATAAAAGACTACATATAGGGTACAGTGTCCACTGCTTGGGTGACAGGTGCACCAAAATCCCAGAAATCACCACTAAAGAATGTATCCATGTAACCAAACACCACCTATACCCCAAAAACTATTGAAATAAAAAATGAAAGAAAGAAAGAAAGCTGTTATTTAAGAAAAGTAGAGGAGAGAGACTAGTTAGTAGCCAGAGAGGGTCAGAGGGTTACTGTGGAGTAACAGACTTGAGCTAGCTTAGAGAATAGCAGATAATTATTTGTTGACTAGACTAGACCTCTCTAAAATCCTCTAGAACTCTGTTATTCTATGAACACAATCAGGCTCTTCTATCTGAAAAGATGTATCATGACAACTCCTGAAAGTGTACATACGACAGTCTTCCCATGTATGGGGAAATTCTGATTTGGGTGAGGGGCTCTGTGCATGTGGGAGTGGCGTCCTTCCTGTCACAGCCACGTTCTCTGCCCGGGCCCTCTCTGCCATCCCCGCCACAGCCACGTTCTCTGCCCGGGCCCTCTCTGCCATCCCCACCACAGCCACGTTCTCTGCCCGGGCCCTCTCTGCCATCTCCGCCAGGCTTCTCAAGGCCCTCATTCAATCCCCACACTTTTCTGTTTTCCACTCATCTCCCTTGTTCCTGGTTCTTCCCTCCCCTGAGCAACGGCCAAGGTTCACAATACCTCCCATCTTTTTACCCTTGTCCTACTCCACATACCATTTAGCAGCATCGAGAGCAGCTAGACCGGGTTAGAATCCTCCCTCTGGACTTAGCTGCTGTGTGCTCACAGGTAAATTCCTGAACATCTTAAGCAGCTTTGGTTCCTCATCTATAAAAGCGGGCGGGTGAGGGGTGAGTCACAGCCACTTACTGGGTGGCTGTGAGGCACTTCACTGCCACTTACCGAGCACCTGGTAGCACTCTCGCTGTCCAGCTAGTCCTCTTCCTTCCCTTCAGAGCTTCTTCAAAGAAGAGTGGTCTCCACTTTGTCATACTCACCAAGGCAACCTCCTCATCCTTAAATCCAAGGGCCCTCCTTCAGTGTGCACCCCTGCCTGACCTCCCCGAGGCACTGATGAGCACTCCTCCCTTCTCCGGACACCTTCCTCCCTCAAGCCCCACACAGGATCTGCTCCTGCTCTGAGGCCACTCTACAAGCTGCTACCTAACTGATGAGGCCTGCAGGGCCTTCATTCCTTTTCAATGAAGTCACCTCCCCAGGCAACTCCATCACACTCAGGTTCTCAGCGACAGCCTGACAATCTGGCACAGAGCAGGCACTCCAATATTTATTGAGAGAACATTTCTGGGATCCTTATCTTTCCTGCCCAGCCTTCTCTCCTGGGCTCTAGACCCACATATTCAGCTGTAGACTGGAACTCTCCATGTGAACGGCAGGTAGGATATACCTGCTAGTCTGAGCTGGGTTCTTCGCCTTCCTCCCCAAACCCACATTGCTCTCATGCACCCTGTCTCAATACATGGGTCAATCTTTGTCCTCTCTGATGATCAGGCATTGAGTTCTGATTCTCCCTTCTAAATCTCTCTCCAGTGAGATACCTCCATACCACCCCCATGTTAGTTCAAGTCCTCATTTTTTATCCTAGATGACAGAAATAACTTCATGCTGACTTCTCTTTCTATTCTCTCTCTGATCTAACACACCCTTTATGACGTTATCAGTGTGACCACTATAGAACACATATCTGCACCATTTTCAGTGTCTTATTTCCCCATTACTTACAGATGAAGTTCAAACTCCTTAACCTGGCACATACAGGCCTGTTTGATCTGATCCCAATTAACTTCTCTGTTGACTCCCCTGGCATTCCCTTGGGGCCCAACTTAAACTGAATGTCTTTCAGGACTGAGAATATGCCTCCAGCCTGGTGATGGCCTACTAATCCTTTTTTTTTTTTTTGAGGCAGAGTCTCGCTCTGTCACTCAGGTAGGAGTGCAGTGGCGTGATCCCTGCTCACTGCAAGCTCCGCCTCCCAGGTTCACACCACTCCTCCGCCTCAGCCTCCCGAGCAGCTGGGACCACAGGAGCCCGCCACCACACTCAGCCAATTTTGTTTTAGTATTTTTAGTAGAGACGGGGTTTCACCGTGTTAGCCAGGATCTCCTGACCTCGTGATCTACCTGTCTCAGCTTCCCAAAGTGCTGGGATTACAGGCATGAGCCACCGCGACCGGCCACCTCCTACTAATCTTTTAAGATTTAGCTCAGGGTGTCCAATCTTTTGGCTTCCCTGGGCCACACTGAGAGAAGAAAAACTGCCGGGCACGGTGGCCACGCCTGTAATTCCAGCACTTTGGGAAGCTAAGGCAGGTTGATCACGAGGTCAGGAGTTCGAGACCAGCCTGGCCAAAATGGTGAAACCCTGTCTCTACTAAAAATACTAAAAATTAGCTGGGCGTGGTGGCGGGCACCTGTAATCTCAGGTACTCGGGAGGCTGAAGCAGAACTGCTTCAACCTGGGAGATGGAGGTTGCAGTGAGCCAAGATCGTGCCATTGCATTTGAGCCTGGGTGACAGAATGAGACTCTGTCCAAAAGAAAAAAAAGAAGAAGAAAAACTGCCTTGGGCCACAAATAAGCTAACAATAATAGTAGCTGATGAGCTGGAAAAAAAAAAAAAAAAAAAA
>NW_012117422.1:118603-122999 GCF_000951035.1 Colobus angolensis palliatus | reverse complement strand
ATCTCCTGACCTCGTGATCTGCCCGTCTCGGCCTCCCAAAGTGCTGGGATTACAGGCTTGAGCCACCGTGCCTGGCCTAAATCTCATAGTGTTTTAAGAAAGTTTATGAATCTGTGTTGGGCTGCATTCAAAGCCATCTTGGCCACGGGCTGGATAAGCTTCATTTAGCTAAAACATCAACTCTGTAGTGTCTTCTCTCCAACCACTTACCCTACTGCTGGTCAAGTTCTTTATTCTATCCCTAAAGCTCTAACTGTATTTTGTACATAATACTACATTTCATGTTTGTGGTAAAGCACTTGTGTTATACTGTTCTCTGCATCTCATTCCACCCCTGAAGACCAAAGCCTTGCCCTTTTCATCCCCAGGGCCAAGTCTAATGCTCAGCAAGTTACAGGGATCCAGTGAAGGTTCACAGAATTAACTTTCCCACCTCCCCCACTGCTACCGTCAAGGGCACTCTGTTCTTTGTCTTTCTGTTTCACAGGCTCCCTCTCTCTGCTCACTAACAGAAGCAGTACTAGCTCATCACTCAGTCTTCACAACCTACAAGGTAAGTACTGTTCGGTTATCCTGGATTTCAAGATAAAGGCACTAAGGCTTAGAGAAGTTACACAATTCAGAATGTGTGAGTGCTGAACCAGGATTTGGACACAGATGTATTTGATTTAAAGCTGTGTCTCAAAGTCCAACTTAGGTGACTCCCTTAAACATGCCTCTCTTTCACCTCGAAACATTTTAGCGTCTTATCAACTCTTTTCTTTCTCTCTTCTATAAAGGGAAACACTTCTCCTTGCAAAGATTAACTCCCTTCAGCTGAACCTTCTTATTCCCTCTGGACCTGCCTCATCTGAGACTTTCTGCCCTTCAAATTCATCCCCTCTTCACCTCAAAAATAATTTGACTTTGTTTTGTTCTAGAGCAGTGGTTCTCAAAGTGTGATCCCAGGCCAGTAGCCTCAGCATCACCTGGGAATCTATTAGAAATGCAAATTCCCAGGCACTGCCCCATACTCACTGAGGCAGAAACTCTAAGGGTGGGGCACAGAAAGTGGTTTTATCAGCCCTTCAGGTGATTTTGACTCATGCCAAGTTTGAGAACCACTGTGGTAGTGGCTTCTTTCAAATATATGCTCAATTTCACATTTTTTTTTTTTTTTCTCTTTGAGACAGGGTCTTGCTCTGTCACTCAGGCTGGAGTGCAGTGGGGTGATCCTAGCTTACTGCAGCCTTCAGCTCCTGAGCTCAATCTTCCCACTTCAGTCTCCCCAGTAGTTAGGACTACAGGCATGCGCCACCATACTCAGCTAATTTTTTATTTTTCAAATAGATGGGGTCTCATTATATTTCCCAAGCTGATCTGGAACTACTGGCCTCAAGCAATCCTCCTGACTCGTCCTACCAAACGGCTAAGATTGCAGGCGTGAACCACCATGGCTGCCTTCAATTTTATATTCATTTATTTCTTTTTCTTGAAACAGAGTCTTTCTCTGTCACCTGGGTTGGAGTGCAGTGGCACAATCTCAGCTAACTGCAGTCTCCACCTCCCAGGCTCAAGCGATCCTCCCATCTTAGCCTCTTGACTATCTGAGACTACAGATGCAGCCACCACACCCAGCTAATTTTCGCAATTTTTTAGAGACGGGGTTTCGCCATATTGCCCAGGCTGTTCTCAAACCCCTGGGCTCAAGGGATCCACCCACTTTGACCTCCCAAAGTGTTGAGATTACAGGGGTGAGCCACTGTGCCCAGCCCAATTTTACATTCTAAAACAACCCAAACAAGGCCAGGCACGGTGGCTCACACCTGTAATCCCCAGCACTTTGGGAGGCCGAGGCAGGTGGATCACTTGAGGTCTGGAGTTCAAGACCAGCTTGGCCAACATGGTGAAACCCTGTCTCTACTAAAGATACAAAAAATTAGCCGGATGTGGTGGTGCATGTCTGTAATCCCAGTTACTTGGGAGGCTGACACAGAATTGCTTGAACCCAGGAAATGGAGGTTGCAGTGAGCCGAGGTCGTGCCATCCAGGCTGGGCGGCAGAGTGAGACTCCGTCTCAATTAAAACAAAACAAACAAAAAAGGGCCAGGCACGGTGGCTCCCGCCTGTAATCCCAGCACTTTGGGAGGCTGAGGCGGGTGGATTACTTGAGGTCAGGAGTTCGAGACCAGTTTGACCAACATGATGAAACCCCATCTCTACTAAAAATAAAAAATTGGCTAGACGCCGTGGTGTACACCTGTAGTCCCAGCTAGCTACTTGGGAGGCTGAAGCAGGAGAATCACTTGAACCCGGGAGGCAGAGGTTGCAGTAAGCCAAGATTGCGCACCATTTGCAACAAGGGCGAAACCCTGTCTCAAAAAAAAGAAAAAAAAAAAAAGAAAGAGAGAGAGAGATAAAACAACCCAAACAGAAACACTTCTCCTCCCATGATTCATCTCATCCACTCCTGTCTTCACCCTTTGCCATTTGCTTTCTTCGAGGCATCAATCACTTGGTGCTTAAGTCCAGAACATGCATTTACTCAAAATCCTCTGACCAAGCTGGGCACCCTTATTCCTTTTACAAATAAAACAGCTGAAACTCTAAGAGTTTAAACTACTTGTCCAAATGGATCTGGGAGTTAAGTGCAGCAATTTCATCTTAAGGAGAAAAATTTGAAATATTATCAAACGCAGCATGGAGGGTAATAAAAGTAAAAACGCATTAAAGATGTCGAGATAGACCAGTTTGAGTAGTGAAATCAGAAGGCAGATTGCCAGAGGCCAAAGACAATGTGAATTCAGGACTCCTTCACTCCAGCACACACACATACAAATAGCATCTAGGATTTAGGTGAGCAAACTGAAATCAGTAATTATAAATACAGTCTTTCCTGTTCCAGTGATTATGAAGTGACAGTGAGATAAGAGTTTCCACAGATGGGCTGGGCGCAGTGGTTCACGCCTGTAATCCTAGCACTTTGGGAGGCCAAGACGGGTGGATCACCTGAGATCAGGAGTTCAAGACCAGCCTGGCCAACATGGTGAAACTCTGTCTCTACTAAAATACAAAAATTAGCTGGGCATGATGGTGGGTGCCTGTAATCCTAGCTACTCGGGAGGCTGAGATGGGAGAATCACTTGAACCCAGGAGATGGTGGTTGCGGTGAGCCGAGATTGCGCCACTGCACTCCAGCCTGGGTGGCTGACTGAGACTGTCTCAAAATAAATAAATAAATAAAATAAAATAAACAAGTTCCACAGATGAAAGAGAACATAAAGAGTATCTAATATCGGGAGGCTGAGGCAGGAGAATGGTGTGAACCCGGGAGGTGGAGCTTGCAGTGAGCCGAGATCACAACTGTACTCCAGCCTGGGTGACAGAGCAAGACACCGTCTCAAAAAAAAAAAAAAAAAAAAGAGTATCTAATAAAGTGTGAAACTCAACATAGTACAAATGTACTCATTACTCAACAACTTTAATAGAAATATGCCAGCCACAAGCGTGGGCAAAATATGCAACTTTAAATTTGCTAGTAGCACATAAAAAGAAACAGATGGTGCTAATTTTAATATATTTAACCCAACATATATGATCTTTTTAATATGTATCAGTATTCTTTAAGAAAACAATTTTAATAATATCTTTAATAATATGTTATTAACCCCATATATATTCTCTTTTTTCTTTCTTTTGAGACAGAGTCTAGCTCTGTCACCAGGCTAGAGTGCAGTGGTGCGATCTTGGCTCACTGCAACCTCCGCCTCCTGGGTTCAAGCGATTCTTCTGCTTCAGCCTCCTGAGTAGCTGGTGCTACAGGCACAAGCTACCACACCCAGCTGACTTCTGTATTTTTAGTAGAGACGGGGTTTCACTATGTTGGCCAGGATGGTCTTAATCTCGCGGTTTCACTATGTTGGCCAGGATGGTCTTAATCTCTTGACCTTGTGATCCGCCCACCCCGGCCTCCCAAAGTGCTGGGATTACAGGTGTGAGCCACCACGCTGGCCCTATATTATCTTTTTAACATGTAATCAGTATGTTTTTTGCTTTGAGACAAGGTCTCACTCTATCGCCCAGGATGGAATAGAGTGGTGCAACCACAGTTCTTGGCAAGCCCTGACCTCCCGGGCTCAGGAGACCCTCTCACCTCAGCCTCCCTAGTAGCTGGGACTACAGGCGTACACTACCAAGCCTTGCTAATTTTTTGTAGAGGTGGGGTTTTGCCATGCTGCCCAGGCTGGTCTTGAACTCCTGAGCTCAAGTGATCTGCCCAGTTCAGCCTCCCAAAGTGCTGGGATTACAGGCATGAGCTACTGTGCCTGGCCATAATCAGTATTTTTTCTTTTTTTGAGACGGAGTCTCACTTTGTCGCCCAGGTTGGAGTGCAGTGGCACAATCTTGGCTCACTGCA
>NW_012117422.1:110534-117293 GCF_000951035.1 Colobus angolensis palliatus | reverse complement strand
AAAAAAAAAAAAAAAAAGGAAAGTAGCCTTGAAAAACTAAGTTTTCAGGATGGCACTGAAGATAATGGAAGCCCCTGGGACCTGCCGCCTGGGTCTAGCAGCAGGCTCCTTACTGCACACAGGGCTCAATACAGCAGGCACTTACTTTGTGCCTCCATGCCAGCTGCCTCCTTGCTGGAAAATCCTTGCCCACCTTTCTCTTCCTAGCAAACTCCTCCTCATCATCTCATTCAATTTATCCAATAAGAATCTATTGAGAGCCGTCAGGCCTGTAATCCCAGCACTCTGGGAGGCCCAGGCAAGCGGATCGCTTTGCACTCAAGAGTTCGAGACCAGCCTGGGCAACATGGTAGGACCTCATCTCTACAAAAAATACAACTAGCCGGACATGGTGGCTCATGCCTGTAATCCCAGCTACTCAGGACACTGAAGCAGGAGAATAGCTTGAGCCTGGGAAGTGGAGGTTGCAGTGAGCCTGGATCGGGCCACTGCATTCCTGCCTGGGAGTCAGAGAGACCCTGTCTTAAAAAAAAAAAAAAAATCTATTGAGAGCTGACTGAGCC
The DNA here is from genome assembly GCF_000951035.1 of Colobus angolensis palliatus. NCBI lineage: Eukaryota > Metazoa > Chordata > Mammalia > Primates > Cercopithecidae > Colobus > Colobus angolensis. Next base: position 116,730 of record NW_012117422.1, on the reverse strand, counting down.
AGCCACTCTCTGGGCCCTGGGGATACAGCAGAGAAAACAAACAAACAAAACCACAGGCTCTCCTAGAGCCTATATTCTAGCTGAGACGTACTCCCGAGAAAATAAATCACTGAAAGAGAGGTGGTGGGACTCATGATTCCAAATAAGGTGCTCAGGAAAGGGCTCACAGAGTCAGCATGTGAAGTCTGAGCGAGAATCCGCAGGAGGTAAGAGCACGTGGCCACAAGCACAGAAGATCATTTGGTAATTTTATTTACTATTTCACTATTGGAGCAACTATTATAACTACATATAAATGAATATCAAGGATGATTAATATTAAAGCGGACGGCAGGCGCACACTGGCAGTGCAAGGAGAGAGCAGCACTGCCCCTGCTGGACGGAGGCTCCAGGAGGTGAGCAGATTGGTCTCCAGGTTGCGATCTGACTTCCGCTTCTCTGGGAGCTGACAAGGCCCCTCTTGAGGAAGTTGTGAGCAAGGTCTTGGAGTTTTGGGAAACACAGGGCTCAGCACAGTCAGGCACCTGCGAGGGCGAAGGTGGGGACCAGGCACTGGACCTGCAGTGGAAATACAGTCAGAGGGAGGGGCTGCCCTGTACTTCCTGCTTCTAAGTTCACCATGGCCTGCCTTCAGCTCTCGGTGGGTCGCACTGCTGCAGCATGGCTCTGTTGCCCTGCACGTCTGGCGCAGAGCCGCCACCCCAGGATCACTTCTCGCCATCCTCATGGCCCTCCCAGGCCATGTTTTCTGTGTTAGGCTCCTGTTTGCTGTATCTGTGTCTTGCTCTTTCTTGATTTAGTCTTTCAATTTGGTGGAGTACATCTTCCAGTAGCATCTTGAGAAGGAGTATGTGATGTTTAAATTTTTTAAACCTTTTTTGGCCAGGCACAGTGGCTCATGCCTGTAATCCCAGCACTTTGGGAAGCTGAGGTGGGCCGATCACTTGATGTCAGGAGTTCAAGACCAGCCTGGTCAACATGGTGAAACCCCTTCTCTACTAAAAATACAAAAACTGGCCGGGTGCGGTGGCTCACGTCTGTAATCCCAGTACTTTGGGAGGCCGAGGCAGGCAGATCACTTTAGGTCAGGAGTTCAAGACCAGCCTGACCAATACGGAGAAATCCCGTCTCTACTAAAAACACAAAATTAGCCGGGCGTGGTGGCGCATGCCTGTAATCCCAGCTACTTGGGAGGCTGAGGCAGGAGAATCGCTTGAACCCGGAGGTGGAGGCTGCAGTGAACCGAGATCATGCCACTGCACTCCAGCCTGGGCAACAAGAGCGAAACTCCATCTCAAACAACAACAACAACCACCAGCCAGGCGTGGTGGCGGGCACCTGTAATCCCAGCTACTCAGGAGGCCTAGGCAGGGGAATTGCTCAAACCCAGGAGGTGGAGGTTGCAGTTAGTCAAGATCATGCCACTGCACTCCAGCCCAGGCAACAGTGAGACTCTATCTCAAAAAAACAAAAAACAAAAAAGCACCCTTTTTTACACTTATTCTTGTTGTATTATTTGGCTGGGTATAGGAGTCTAGGTTAGTAATCACTTTCCTTCAGAATTTTGAAGACATTGTTCCAATTCTCTTTTTGCTTCCTATGCTGCTGCCATGAAGTCTAAAGACATTCTGATTCTTGATATGTGACCTGGTAGCCTCCTATTCAGATGCTTGTAAATCTTTTCTATAAACTCAGTGTTCAGAAATTTCATGCCTGGTGCAGGTCTATTTCCTTCCCTAGTGCTAGGCACAAGTATACAGTTTTAATCTGTTGGCTCATGTACTTCAGTTATCAACTATTTTACAAGTCACTTCCCACCTTGTTTTCTCTCTTCCTGTAATTCTTATTATTCAGATGTTGGACCACTTACACTGGTCCTTAAATTTTATTGATATACCTTTATTAAACAACTCTTAGAACATTTTTAGGGCATGTGGTCTATAAAATCAGTTTCTGTCTCATTTTTCAAAAACTGTGGTCAGGCCGGGCGCGGTGGCTCAAGCCTGTAATCCCAGCACTTTGGGAGGCCAAGACAGGCGGATCACGAGGTCAGGAGATCGAGACCATCCTGGCTAACACAGTGAAACCCCGTCTCTACTAAAAAATACAAAAAACTAGCCGGGCGAGGTGGCGGGCGCCTGTAGTCCCAGCTACTCCGGAGGCTGAGGCAGGAGAATGGCATAAACCCAAGAGGCGGAGCTTGCAGTGAGCTGAGATCTGGCCACTGCACTCCAGCCTGGGCGACAGAGCAAGACTCCATCTCAAAAAAAAAAAAACAAAAACTGTGGTCAAAGGCACAGAACATAAAATTTACCATCTTAACTTTTTAAACTGTACAGTAGTCGGCTGGGTGCAGTGGCTCGTGGCTGTAATCCCAGCACTTTGAGAGGCTGAGGTGGGTGGATCATTTGAGGTCAGGAGTTCGAGACCAGCCTGGCCAACATGGTAAAATCCCGTCTCTACTAAAAATACAAAAGTTAGCCAGGCTTGGTGGCGGGCACCTGTAGTTCCAGCTACTCAGGAGGCTGAGGCACAAGGATCGCTTGAACCCGAGAGGTGGAGGCTACAGTGAGCTGAGATCTCACCACTGCACTCCAGCCTGGGCAACAGAGTGAGGCTCCACCTCAAAAAAAATAAATAAGTAAAGTATATGATAGTGTTAACCAAATGCACATTGTTGCGTAACTAGAACTTACTCATCTAGTTATATCCATGAAAAACTCCCCTCTCTCTTCCCCCAGCCCATGACAATTACCACTCTACTTTGTTTCTATGAGTTTGATTATTTTAGACATCTCAAATAAGTAGAATCATGCAATATTTATTTTTTGTGACTGTCTTATTTCACTTAGCATAATGTCCTCAAAGATCATGTTTTGGCATATGACAGTATTTCCTTCATTCTTAAGGCTGAATAATATTCTGTTGTGTGGATATGCCACATTTTCTTTATCCATTCATCTGTGATGGACATTTAGGTTGCTTCCTCCTAGTGTGATCAATGATGCCCTAAACATGGGTGTGCAAATCAGGGCCTACTGCCTTATCTCTACCATCTCCACTTCCAAACTGGTTCTAGCCCAAAATCATACAGCTTCTGACTCTCACTTCAGAGCTCCTTCTATAATACCACTAACACACATTCAACAGATGCTTAATGACAGCCAAATACAGCAGGTATAATGCCAAACTCTTGGTCTTGCTCTTAAGTTGCTCATAGTCTAATATAGAACAGCAAAAACACACTAATTAAAAGTGTGAAAGCTAGGTGCCTTGGCACACGTCTGTAGTCCCAGTTACTAGGGAGCTAAGCGCAGGAGTTGAAGGCTGTAGTGCACCATGATAGCATCTAATAGCCACTGCACTCCAGGATGGGAGACAGAGCAAGACTTACTCTCTACAAAAAATAAAAAACAAACCCAGCCTGAGACTCTGTTTCAGGGGTCGGGGACTGGGAAATGACAAAGAAAGAAAGAAACAAGGTACCTCTAACCGAAAGAACAGGCATAATAATCATTAACCAATTTACAAGACTTGCTAAAGCCTTTTTGTTATATTTCTCACTGAGAGTGAAGACTAATGACTAGATATATCTTTTTGCAAGTCGCATGGTTTCTAATTCTTAGTTTTCAACGAAATTAAAAGACTAACCAAGCTGTCAATCGATAAATTAATTTTTGATGATATGTAACTGATTTTTTGGCACACAATTCAGGTTTCAAAATATTGAGTAACACTGCTGGCTAGGTGTGCTGGCTCACGCCTATAATCCCAGCACTTTGGGAGGCTGAGGTGGACGAATCACCTGAGGTCAGGAGTTCGAGAGCAGCATGACCAACAGGGAGAAACTCTGTCTCTACTAAAAACACAACATTAGCCGGGCGTGGTGGCGCATGCCTGTAATCCCAGCTACTCGGGAGGCTGAGGCAGGAGAATCGCTTGAACCCCGGGAGGCGGAGGTTGCTGTGTGCCAAGATGGCGCCATTGCACTCCAGCCTGGGCAACAAGAGCGAAACTCCATCTCAAAAAAGCAAAACATTCCTTTGACTAACCTTATTCATCCCCCACCCCTGCCCTTTTTTTTTTTTTTTTTGAGACTGAGTCTCGTTCTGTCCCTAGGCTGGAATGCAGTGGCATGATCTCCACTCACTGCAACCTCTGCCTCCTGGGTTCAAGTGATTCTCCTGCCTCAGCCTCCCAAGTTGCTGGGACTACAGGTGACAGCCACCATGCCCGGCTAATTTTTGTATTTTTAATAGAGACGGGGTTTTGCAATGTTGGCCAGACTGGTCTCGAACTCCTGACCTCAGGTGATCTGCACCTGCCTCAGCCTCCCAGAGTGCTGGGATTACAGGCGTGAGCCACCGTGCCTAGCTGTTTTTTTTTGTTGAGGCAGAGTTTTGCTCTATTGTCCAGGCTGGAATGGAATGGCGCTATCTCAGCTCATCGCAACCTCCGCCTCCCCGGTTCAAGTGATTCTCCTGCCTCAGCCTCCCGAGTAGCTGGGATTAAAGGCACATACCACCACGCCTGGCTACTTTTTATATTTTTAGTAGAGACGGGGGGTTTCACCATGTTGGCTAGGCTGGTCTTGAACTACCGACCTCAGGTGATCCACCCGCCTCAGCCTCCCAAAGTGCTGGGATTACAGGGACAAGCCACCATGCCCAGCCATTATTACTTTCCTTGATAGTTTATTTAGGTGAGCAAGAATTTCTGGGACTTAAATTTACAAAAACAAAAACAAGAACTGAACTGAGAACTCTTACTTTGGCTACAAGTAATATTCCTCCATAATGACATGAATAAATCAAGGCAGGTAAGGGAGCCCTGTCTATCTCATCAAGGAGGGAGTTTCTAATAAACTTGTACTTTTTTGCATAATAATTACTTATAAAAATTTATAATTCATGCATTGTTTTGTACTAAATTACTACAACTCAACTGGTTGAAATAAGAAATAGATGTACCAGAATCTTATAAATGCTACATATATTATTTTGCATGAATCAACTTTAAAAAAAGCAAAAGCAGCTGGGTGCAGTGGTTTACCTAAGGTCAAGAGTTCGAGACCAGCTTAGCCAATATGGTGAAACCCCGTCTCTACTAAAAATACAAAAATTAGCTGGGCATGGTAGCTACTTGGGAGGCTGCGGCAGAATTGCCTGAACCCGGGAGGCGGAGGTTGCAGTGAGCCAAGATCGTGCCACCACACTCCAGTCTGGGAGACAGAGTGAGACTCTGTCTCGAAAAAAAAAAAAAAAACCGCAAAGGATCCAGCTTAATGGTGAAAGTAAATTAATTTACAATTTTTATTTTGGCCGGGTGTGGCAGCTCACACCTATAATCTCCGCACTTTAGGAGGCCGAGGCAGGCGGATCATGAGGTGGAGTTCAAGACCAGCCTGGCCAACATTGTGAAACCCCATCTCTACTAAAAATACAAAAATTAGCCAGGCCTGGTGGCAGGTGCCTGTAATCCCATTACTCCGGAGGCTGAGGCAGGAGAACTGCTTAAACCCGGGGGAGTGGAGGTTGCGGTGAGCCAAGATCATGCCACTGCACTCCAGCCTGGGCAACAGAGCAAGACTCCGTTGTGAAGAAAAAAAAATTTTTTAATTTTTTATACCTATTTTTGTTACAAAGAAATGTGCTAGAATGATAAATAAAAGGCTTCCAAACATATATTATGTTAAAATAAAACATATTATGTGGGCTAAGTGTAAAAAGAATGCAAGTTCCAGGAGAAAAAGGAATTTAAAATTTCTGTTAAAGCATTCTTTAAACAGTTGATGAAAGATAGTATATCGTTAAGATATTCAGATTCCACTGGCTACATTTTAAAAACTGATGTAACCATTTTATTTTTAAATGCTAATATTTATAATTCTCTGGAAGTTATATGCCCTGCAACTATAAGCAGCACTTTTTTGCCCCTTTCTTCTTTTAGAATAGTTGATTCAAATTAAATATATGTAGCATTTATAAGGCTGTGTTACCTAAATGTATTATTTTATATATTTCATTTAATAAAACTGAATTATGGTAACTTAGTTTATAATTGATAAACAAAAAAATGCATTATAATTTTTCATAAGCTTAAAAACTTAAGATGAAAAGTGCTAAGTGTCAACTTAAAAATGTGTGAGCAGAGGCCGGGCGTGGTGGCTCACGCCTGTAATCCCAGCACTTTGGGA
>NW_012117422.1:109113-109604 GCF_000951035.1 Colobus angolensis palliatus | reverse complement strand
CTGGCAAACATGGTGAAACCCAGTCTCTACTAAAAATACAAAAACTTAGCCAGACGTGGTGGTGCGTGCCTGTAGTCCCAGATACTTGGGAGGCTGAGGTGGGAGAATTGCTCGAACCCAGGAGGTGGAGGCTGCAGTGAGCCGAGATCACTCCACTGCACTCCAGCCTGGTGACAGAGGGAGACTCCGTCTCAAAGAATAAATAAATAAAATAAAATAAATTTGTTTAGCCAACATGTACAAATGCTCAGAGGGAAAAAAGAACTGTTTAGGCCAGTGTTCCTCAAATGTATTCCACTGTAACTTTCAATAGCCCATGAAATTAGTGTTTCATGGAACACCTTTGGGGAAAGCATCTGGCTAAAGCTTAAGATCCATCTTAAAAGTAAGTTCTCTCTCTTTTTCTTTTTTTTTTGAGACGGAGTTTCGCTCTGTCGCCCAGGCTGGAGTGCAGTGGCCGGATCTCAGCTCACTGCAAGCTCCGCCTCCCG
>NW_012117422.1:102333-107908 GCF_000951035.1 Colobus angolensis palliatus | reverse complement strand
GTGATCCGCCCGCCTCGGCCTCCCAAAGTGCTGGGATTACAGGCTTGAGCCACCGCGCCCGGCCGAGTCAATTCTTTAAATCCTTCCAAACTTCAACAAAAAGGCATCCCCCTTCCTCTATTCTCACAGGCTTTAGCCCTGAACTTGGCTTTGCAATGACCTATGTATCATCTGCTCCTACTTAGGCTCTGCAGTACAGGTTCAGCATCTACCACGATTCCCGGCTCCAGCAGGACTTCAATGCTGGTTGAAAGAACCACTAACTAAATGCTGGGAATTGTGGAAAAGGAGTGGAAAATTCTCATGTTTTTACTTTGGATGACTGGGTTAAGGAAAATACTTAGAAGGAGCATATGATTTGGTAGGAAAAAGGGAAAGTCCATTTTGGATATGTGGGAAATACATCCTGGAAAGATGAAAATGTCCAGTAGACAGCTGGAAATGTGGATTTGAAATCTGGAAGACAGATCTGGACTGGGAATTTGGAGAATCTTATTACAGGTGACAAATGAAGCTATGAAAAAATCAATAACACTACTCAGGGAAAAAAGAGTGAAAATGGTCAGGGATATAGTTGCCTAGGGAACACTAATATTTTTAAAGCGCAAAGAAAGTTTCTCAAGCCATAAAACTAGGAATTTCCCTTGAATACTCCCCAGTCTTGCCCCCAAAACAAAGCCATCTAGTCCAGCAACCCAGTCCTGCCACCTCTGCCCTCAGGAACTGTTCAAAACCCATCTCCTCTTCTCCAGCTCCACTGCTGCCTACCACTCGCCCCAGTCCTGGCATCTAGAGAGCTGCAAAAGCTTTATATGCATCCACTCCTGTCCATACCAATGCCAGGCATCCTTCACCTAGCACCAGAACAATCTTTAAAAACCTAAGTTGGATCGGCCAGGCACAGTGGCTCACGCCTGTAATCCCAGCACTTTGGGAGGCTGAGGTGGGCGGGTCACGAGATGGAGACCATCCTGGCTAACACATGAAACCTGTCTCTACTAAAAAAAAAAAAATACAAAAAAATTAGCTGGGCGTGGTGGCAGGCGCCTGTAGTCCCAGCTACTTGGGAGGCTGAGGCAGGAGCATGGAGTGAACCCAGGAGGTGGAGCTTGCAGTGAGCTGAGATGGCGCCACTGCACTCCAGCCTGGGCAGCAGAGCGAGACTCTGCCTCAAAAAAGAAAAAAAAAAAAACCTAAGTTGGATCACATCATGTTTCTGCTCCCTATCCTGCTACTGCTTCCCACCGCACTTGATCTGGCCCTATGTGCCACGCTACTCCAGACACACTGGCCTGCTTTCTGTTCTTCATGCCAGCACAGAAGGGTCCTGCCCCAGACACTTTGTACTGGTGGTGCTCTCTAACTGGAATGTTCTTTTCTAAGACTTTCAGCTGACTGACAGCCTCTCAATTATCAAGCTCAAATAAAGACATCTTAAGCTACTACTGTCATTTAGTATCACATTACTCTGCTTTTAATTTTTGCTTAGCACTTATTATAACAAAATTAACTTAAAATTATTGATCTCGGCCGGGCGCGGTGGCTCAAGCCTGTAATCCCAGCACTTTGGGAGGCCGAGACGGGCGGATCACGAGGTCAGGAGAGATCAAGACCATCCTGGCTAACACTGTGAAACCCCATCTCTACTAAAAAATACAAAAAACTAGCCGGGCGAGGTGGCGGGCACCTGTAGTCCCAGCTACTTGGGAGGCTGAGGCAGGAGAATGGCATAAACCCGGGAGGCGGAGCCTGCAGTGAGCTGAGATCCGGCCACAGCACTCCAGGCCGGGCGACAGAGCAAGACTCCATCTCAAAAAAAAAAAAAAAAATTATTGATCTCCTCTTTCCCCATGAGAACAGAATTTTAATTTGTCCTATTCACTACTATATACAGTAGTTCCCTTGGTATCCATGGAGAATTGGTTCTAAGCCCCACCAGGATACCAAAATCCAAGTATGCTCAAGTCCCTTATATAAAATGGCCTAGTATTTGCAAATAATATATACACATCCTCCTGTATACTTTAAATCACCTCTAGATTACTTATAATACTTCATATGACAGAAATGCTATGTAAATGTTGTCATATTTTTATTTTTTATTTTTGAGGCAGGGTCTTGATGTCACCCAGGGGCTAAAGTGTAGGGGTACAATCATAGCTCGCTGCAGCCTTTACCTCCCAGTCCCACACAATCCTCCTATCTCGGTCTCCCAAGGAGCTGAGAACACAGGTGCATGCCGCTGCACCTTTATAGAGATGACATCTCACTAGGCTGCTCAGATATCTCACTAGGCTGCTCAGGCTGGTCTCGAACTCCTGGGCTCAAGAAATCCACCAGCTTTGGCCTCCCCAAGTGCTGGAATTACAGGTGTGAGCCACCATACCCAGCTATATTTTTATTTTTATCCATTCTCTTCTCTTCTCTTCTATTCTAGAGATGGAGTCTTGTTACATTGCTCAGTCTGGCCTAAAACTCCTGAGTTCAAGCTACCCTCCCACTGCAGCCTCCCAAAAGTTCTGAGATTACAGGCATGAGCCAACATGCCCAGCTGCATTTTAAAATTTGTGTTAATTGTTGTATTGTTATTTTTTAACTGTTTTTTCCTAAAAAATATTTTCTATCTACAATTGGTTGAATCCGCAGATGCAGAATGCGCAGATATGGAGGGCTGATTGTACTCTGGCCTACAGCAGGCACTCAAATATTTGCTGTATGAATTAATAAGCGAAAATAGGAAGGAGACAGAGAAAAAAAGTCAGAAAGCTGAAAAGGAAATCAGAAGAGAGACACTAAGAAAAGGAAGAAGTCACGAAGAATGACTAAGATGCCAATGAGGCTGGGTGTGGTGGCTCATGCCTGTAGCTACTCAGGAGGCTGTGGTGGGAGGATCACTTGAGCCTGGGAGGTTGAGTCTGTAATAAGCCATAATGGTGCCACTGCACTCCAGCCTAGGCAACAGAGTGAGACCCTGTCTCAAAAAAAAAAAAAAAAAAAGATGCCAATGAATTTGGCAAATCCATCTTTGGTGTCCTTTATGGAGGCAACTTCAGAGGAACAGAAGAGGTGGAAGGCATATTACCATGGGCTAATGAGTAAATGAGAAGTTCAAGTGGGAAGGGCAAAGGGAAGGAAGAATATGGAATACTATTTTGACAGTGAGAAAACACAGGACTTGTCAGTGTGGAGAATATTTGTTCATAATTTCAAGCTGAAGGGAAAGACTCAGTTGGGAAGGGAGATACTGAAGACAAAAAGGAAAGAGGGTTCTAGACAAGGTCTCAGGCATTACAGGAAGAAATGAGATCCTAAAGCCACATTAACAAAAACTACCCCATATGATTACAGTACAGTATCTGTTTTATATTCAGAAATATCTACTTCCTGGAAATAATTTGTTATTTTGTAATTCTTGCATGCGTTTGGTCTACAAAATTAACAGCTTTCTTAACTCTTAAAAGGTACACATGGGGTGTTTGGGAGCATGAGCTATGAGGTGTGCAGCACACTTTCAGGTGGTTCACAGAATCAAAGTTTGAGAGAGAGAGAAAGAGGCAGAGAGTGGGAGAGAGAACGTGCAAATGATAAGGCAAATGGGGCACAACAGTGACAACAGGTAAATCTAGGTAGTGGGTATACAGATGTTCTTTGTACCAAGCTTAGAGCTTTTCTCTAAGTTTGACATTATTTACAAATAAAAGGTTAAAAAAGAGAAAGAAACTTCACACACCTAAAACTAAGTAGAAAAGCAACTTCCAGCCAGGCAAGGTGGCTCACACCCATCTCTACATAAAACTTTAAAATCTAGCTGGGCGTAGTGGTGCACACCTGTAGTCCCAGCTACTCAGGAGGCTGAGGTGGGAGGAACCCTGGAGCCCAGGAGTTCAAGGCTGCAGTGCCCTACAATGGCGCCACTGGGTGACAGAGCCAAACTCTGTTTCAAGAAAAAGGGAAAAAAAATGAAAACCTAACAGACTCATTCCTTGAAAATTAGAAGCCGGGCATGGTGACTCACGCCTGTAATCCCAGCACTTTGGGAGGCCGAGGCGGGCAGATCACCAGGTCAGGAGATCGAGACCATCCTGGCTAACATGGTGAAACCCTGTCTCTACTAAAAACATACACAAAATTAGCCAGGTGTGGTGGCGAGCACCTGTAGTACCAGCTATTCAGGAGGCTGAGGCAGGAGAACGGCGTGAACCTGGAAGGTGGAGCTTGCAGTGAGCCGAGATCATGCCGCTACACTCCAGCCTGGGCAACAGAGCGAGACTCCATCTCAAAAAGCAGAAAAAGAAAAAGAAAGAAAGAAAATTAGAACAGAGAAAAAGCCTGAAACAGTGTTTCTGATTCATCTCTAACAGACTAAGCTGATAGTGGCTAAGAATTTGCTGTGGTTAGGGCCGGGCGCGGTGGCTCAAGCCTGTAATCCCAGCACTTTGGGAGGCCGAGACGGGCGGATCATGAGGTCAGGAGTTCGAGAGCATCCTGGCTAACACGGTGAAACCCCGTCTCTACTAAAAATACAAAAAAAAATCTCAAAAAAAAAAAACAAAAAAACAAAAAAAAAGAATTTGCTGTGGTGGGATATCCTGAGAAAACAATAACCTGAAGTGAAGTAAACTCTAGCAGTGAATCTGATCTCTTCTCAGTTGTACAAATGGGCTGCGGGTAGTAACTTTGAAATGACCGTCAAAAAGTATACAGTTCACTTGGAAAAAAATTAAGAACTTATAATATTCCTTATGTAAGAAATATTAATGAGATCAAATACATGGAGTTGTCAAAAATAACAATGACTAAGAGGTACCTTCTTTCCATCTGTTTGTGCAAAGCTGTTTTCTCCAAGCCAAAATCCTACATACTCAAGGACTCTCTTCCCCCCTGAATTGAAGGAGCTACTGTTTTCTTAATGATACTTATCTTCTACTCCTATGACCCCATTCCAAGACCAAAGAGATGAGCTAGAATAACTTGGAGTCCAAGTGGAAAGTGTCCCTCTTCCTAGCAGAGACACAGAAAAGCACATCCAACTGTAGAGTTTAAACTCAAGAAATCCATAGATCAAGGTTTAATGTGATAAAAAGACATCACCTTAACAGGGCACATCTGATTAAGCTCTGACATTAAAAGGAATGACTGACAAATTAGATTCAAATTCTAACACACTCAGAATTAATTTCTCTTCAAATAGCATGCCCAGTATCCTCCACTGACTCAGGACTAAAAAAAAATCAAACAGGGTCTAAATTCTTAGAATAACTTTAAACAAAAATTGAATCATTACTAATATACCTTGTTTTTTTTCTTTTATTTTTATTTGAGACAGAGTCTTCCTCTGTTGCCCAGGCTGGAGTGCAGTGGCATGATTTCGGCTCACTGTAACCTCCATCTCCCAGGTTCAAGTGATTCTCCTCCCTCAGCCTCCCGTGTAGCTGGGACCACAGGCACACATCACATGCCCAGCTAATTTTTGTATTTTTAGTAGAGACGGGGTTTCACCACGTTGGCCAGGCTGGTCTTGAACTCCTGACCTCAGGTGATCCGCCCGCCTCTGCCTCCCAAAGTGCTGGGATTA
>NW_012117422.1:99071-100993 GCF_000951035.1 Colobus angolensis palliatus | reverse complement strand
GGAGGCTGAGGCAGGAGAATCAGTGGAACCCGGGAGGCGGAGGTTGCAGTGAGCCAAAATAGCGCCATTGCACTCCAGCCTGGGCGACAGGGCAAGACGCCGTCTCAAAATAAATAAATAAAATAAATAGCATAGACAATATGTTCCCTAAATGTTTTGACAAAGGCGATTCTTACTGCTGTGAGTTAGGGTGGTCAGGAACTAGCTTTAAGGCAGAAGAAAGAGATAAGCTGGGACTGGCAGGGTGGCAGGATTCTGAAAGACATGGAGGAGGGTCCCACAGGCAGTCTTTAAATTTATGAAATACTGTATTTTCTAGTCCACACTCCTTTCTTTTTATTTTTAAAAGAACCCTGGGGGTGGCAGGGTGAGGTGGCTCATACCTATAATCTCAGCACTTTGAGAGGCCAAGCTGGACGAAAGGATCACTTGAGCCCAGGAGTTCAAGACCAGCCTAGGCAATATGGTGAGACCCCCATCTCTAACAGAAAAAACACTTTTTTTATTTAGCCAGGCGTGGTGGTGTGCAACTGTGGTCCCAGTTACTCAGGAGGCTGAGGCGGAAGGATTGAGGAGTCTTGAGCCAGGGAGGTTGAGGCTGCAGTGAGATATGACTGTGCCTCTGCACTCCAGCCTGGGCAACAGAGTGAGAGGAGGGCCGGGAAAGAACGCTGGGAGATAATAAGCCTAACATGCCCCTAGTTTACAGATGACAAAAGTGAAGATGAGAAGCCTTGACCAGTTGATACAATAAGCAAGGAAATCTGAGTGGTTTTTTTCCCTTCTAGCCCAGCAATCAAGTCTAGTGTGGAAGAGAATGAGAAATATAATTCAACCAGAGCAGAGAATCTGTGAGAGACATTAAAAGATAGGTTAGGTCAGACTGGTCCCAATTGCCAAACCAAAGACTCTGAACTTCATCCCTTCAAGCAATAGAAGGATTTCTAGCATTTCGAGAGGAAGGGAGAAAGAAACTAGATGCCTAAAGACTGGTTAGTTAGCTAGGGACGGGCACTCCAATAGCCCAGGTGAGAGATAATAAAGGTATGAATTTAAAAATACACAGAACAAACTAGATTTTAACATTTGTTTTAAACTAAAATCCCCAAGAAAACCGTTGAAAAATCTTGTCTCTTTTGTAAATCTGTTTCAGGGAGAAAAACCTCTAACCAACAAATTTCAGGAACATTTACTGAGAGCCCAAAGGGAGTAATAATTGATCAATAATCTAACATCATTAGAGATTTTAAACAGGCCTGATCAATTAAAACTAGAATTGTCAATAATATTGCAGGAATCTCAAGTTCACAAAGTTCAGGCTACCGAAACAAGGTATACTTATATGCAACTCACTGAACATTTTACTAAGTTTTCCAAAGATTTCTTGATTTTCCATTCAGAGAAGTTTGAGTTGGTCAACCGAAGGTCGACTTATTTCCATATGAAAGCCCGGACCCTGCTTACAGCACAGGATCTTGTAAAGGGCAAGGACCCAATAAACATTTGCAGAATAAATGAGGCCAGGCCTACGGTGCAGGAACTCCCTCCATCACAGGCAACTCGAATGCTAGTCTATTTCGAATAAAGATCTCAACATCCTGGAATCAAGTCTGGAAGAAAAACCCTCCGGTTAGCGTTCGCCAGCCTTCCCAGGTCGGGCCTCCCGCAAGGCCCTCACGGTGCTGTTTTCCCAAAGTAACGCCACCGTGCTACTTCCCGAGATGACAACCTCTCAGCTCCCTGCCATGTTACTCTCCCTCCAGCCAGATCCAGGAGTCGCGGACGCCTGGGGAAGTCTCCCAGCGGCCCGATCCTCGTCAGAGGAAGCGTTTTCGGGAGAGGGGGCTGCCGCCCCGACAAGTGCCTTCCCGCGCCCTACTCACCGTGGCCGGGCGGCCGTGCTCGGGGCCGTCAGGGGCGTC
>NW_012117422.1:91694-98561 GCF_000951035.1 Colobus angolensis palliatus | reverse complement strand
GGGTTTTCCTCCTGCCCCGCTCGGCCCGATCCCCAGCCGGCGCTTGCTGCCCACCTCAAGCCTCGGCCTGTCTCCACCGCCCCGGCCCCATTGTTTTCCGCGGTACCTCCGCGGCCGCCATCTTAAAATTGTTTTCGGGCCTCTGGGAAGAAGGCGGGGCCTCGGTAAGAGACCTAGTGCGTCACGACTGATGAGCAGGGGCTCCGGCCAATCAGAGAAGGAAGAACCGGCCGCCCGAGGGCGTGGGGACGAGCACGCAAGAGGCGCGCTCGGGCTGCGGAGCAGTATTTAAAAGGAACTCTCAAGCGAACGGCGGAGGGAAGCCCTTGGGCGGGGCTTAGTCTTGGGGGCGGAGCTAAACATGACTGACAGGAGTCCGTCCAAGAGGCGGCTATTGGTTTCCTGCACGTCGCCCGCTGAAGGCAGGTCTTTCCGGCTCCCCGGAGGAAACGGGAATCTGGCAGGCGGGTGCGGCGCAGCTGGCCAGTCCCCGTCGCCCACCTGGCGGTACAGAGACCTTTCTTTTTATCTTTTAAATTTCGACTTTGATGAACTCTAAGTAACCATGCTATTTTAACTTCAGCCGTTTTACTTTGACCTTATTCCTTGTATCCAGCCCCATAATTGGTCAGAATCGTCTAGTGAGCTGGTAGTTTCCTCTTGCACCATCCCGAATCACTGGTAGTCAGTTTCCACCTATTTATAAAAGCCCGAGCAAGTTTCCAAAGTACAGTATTACTCACTACTTAAAAAAAAAGTCCAGAAGATGTGAGCAAAAGCATACAGGAGTCCAGCTCCCTTAGAGGGAACTGGAAATGCAAAGGATGACGTTTCACTGCAACCTCCGCCTTCCGGTTCAAGCGATTCTCGATTCTCCTGCCTCAGCCTCCCGAGTAGCTGGGATTACAGGCATGAGTCACCACGCCCGGCTGATTTTGTATTTTTAGTAGAGACGGGGTTTCTCCATGTTGGTTTGGCTGGTCTCCGACTCCCAGCCTCAGGTGATCCGCCCACCTCGCCCTCCCAAAGTCCTGCGATTACAGGTATGAGCCACCGCGCGCGGCCAAATACGGTCCTTTAGGTAAAACTGAGTTACTCAACAAAACCAAACCAAGACAAATTATGCCCCATAATTAAAACTAATAGGCAAAGGGGAGTAGAGGGACTGGAGCAATGAAACAGTGTTAGTACTAAAACTAGGTAGTGTGATGCCAAAGGATATCAGGAACTCTAGATATTGGCACTCTAATTGCTAAAAGGTTAAGCAGCAGGTGGCACGAGGCTGCACACTGAGATACACCATCAGTAGCTCAAACATTTGTTACTCTAGCTTTTTAGCTCATGAGGTTTTATTTTAAAATGAAGAGAACAGTCAAGTATGTCTTCATACAAACGCAGCAGAAAAATACAAATACTAATGTTTTAAATGGAGAAGGTGGGCCACCAAGGCAAAAGTGCCATAATGCAGTCCAGCTTTTTTTTTTTTCTTTAGCATTCAAACATAGAACTTTTACACCAGAACTATTTCATTAATAGAAAAAATAGTAACTAGGAGCACTACATTCTGTGTACATACTTTTCTTCAGTATGTAACCTAAAAATTTAATAGCACATAAAAAAACTGGGCTTTCAACAATATCCCTGAAGTATTTAAGTATACGTAAAATATGGAGTCTGATTTTGAACAAAGAATTTTCTAATAAAAATTTCAAAGTTCAATGGTTCCCCTAAAAGAATATTATCTGGCCGGGCGCGGTGGCTCAAGCTTGTAATCCCAGCACTTTGGGAGGCCGAGACGGGCGGACCACGAGGTCAGGAGATCGAGACCATCCTGGCTAATATGGTGAAACCCCGTCTCTACTAAAAAATACAAAAAACGAGCCGGGCGAGGTGGCGGGCGCCTGTAGTCCCAGTAACTTGGGAGGCTTAGGCGGGAGAAGGGCGTAAACCCGGGAGGCGGAGCTTGCAGTGAGCGGAGATCCGGCCACTGCACTCCAGCCTGGGCGACAGAGCGAGACTCTGTCTCAAAAAAAAAAAAAAATATTATCTACAAATTACCAGTAGCATTCCCTCCTTTTCTGAGCTGCTGTCCACACTATTATACAACAGAAACTACTGCACTGCAATCACGTGAATCACGTGGGCAGGAAGAGGAAAGGGCTAAACATAAGAGACTGCATCAAACTCATGTGGTGAGACAAAGTCATTATTTCACTGTCCATAATAGTTTCTGCATATTAGTGAACTTTCACATAGTGGCCAATTAAAGGAAGATCAACCCATTTGAACATAGTAACACACACACATTGAAGGTTACTATGAAGAAATTCAGTCAAAAGCAGACAGTTAACACAGGGCTTTAATGTAACACCATTTAGTAACGTGACAAATTGAAAAGTGAGGAGTACTTTGTGGACAAGAAAATGGAGGAACACATCTGATGGAGAGTGGGCATTTGACAACAATGGAACAGGTAACCAGCATGTAAAATCATAATATAAGTGTCTTTTTAAGAGCTGAAAGCGCTGCTAGTCTTTCATTAATATGTCAGACATTTAATCAGGAAGCTGGACCTTCAAAAAAAAATGAAAAAAGAACCAAGAAAAGGCATTTTTGTTTTGAACAAACTTTACTAAATAACCCTGGAAAGGCAATGAACGATCTGACAATTTAAGCTCTAATGATTTAAAGCTCAGCTAGAAGAAAGTGAGGCGTGACATATACTGTCAACAGAGGGTGAAGGAGGCAGATTTCTGGAAATGCAGTGATCCCACACATTTGCTTCAAGGAGAAACCTGCAGACATATTTTCAGGTCTTGCTAAGTAACAACTGTTTATTTGTAATCAATACATCTGGGAAAGTCTGCTATGTAGCTAAGGTCACTGTGACCGCAGAACAACAGATGAAAAGGAAAACGCACTGAACATTCAGCAAGAAAAATATATCCCATCCTCTAAAGAATTTAAGTGAACCAGTTTAAAAAGAAAAAAAAATACAAACAGCCTTCATCTTTTACAAATATATTTCCTTCCCAATATCTTCCCAATATAAACACTGTGGAGTGTTTATATAATCAGTGCAAGGAACAGTATCATCGGTACATTTGAAAGCCTCTAAAGAACAACTAAGGAAAAATAACATCTAACTCTGAATACATTTCAGTGTAGAGTAATAACAACATTATTACACTATAGTGGTGTGGGAGAGGCTCTGATAGCACCCATCTGCATTCCGCATGAAAAAACAAACCTAAGATCACTTTAAAAAATTCTACAAGCCACATTAAAAAAAATTTTGAACAGGACTGCTTTATTGTGTAATTTATGACACAACTGTTACATGAATTGCAAATGAAGGCTTAAAATATTTAGCAGCTATAAAAAAAAATCAGATAACTCATGCTTCATGTCACTCCTCCCACAAATACTTCTAGTCTGTTCAACTGCAGTCAATTCTGTATTGGCTCACCTGTGAATTAGACTTCTAAAGTCTTTACACAGAGTAAAGGAAATGGATAAAAATCAAAGATTGTATTCTATTCTGTACTTTGACCCTGGAAAGGTATGGGTCTGCTTAAAAGAAAGAAGAAACATATACGTAATCACAATAAAGCTTAACATTATGCAGGGCTTATAATCATTTTCAGCAACGGACTGCAAGCTGCACTGTGAAGAAAATGCATAGCAGAGGAGAAAGCTGGGGATTTGAGGAAATAGGTAAGGAAAACAGTGTCAACACAGTGGAAGAAGTGATGAAGACATCTACTCCAGAGCTCATGTGCCATGCCCTGCTAGCATTCCTTAACAAGCCACCTGCTCCAGAAGGCCACAGCCTGACCCTCCCAAGTGCAGTATGAATGCCCAAGTGCCACATGAAGCCACCTCCTCCACTACCTTGCAAAGCTGTCTGGGAACTGAGCTACAGAACACACGCGCTTTCTGGTCTAACCAACATCAAGTGAAAGACTTTTTTTCTTATATATCTATTTTTAATACAACTTAAACGCAACTTTTATATAAATTTGGGCTTCTATTCAGTCCCTCTCCTCAATTTCCTTAGGAGGAACTGAGTAATGGAAGCAAACAAAACAAGATTATAACCACAAATGACTGCACTTTAAACGTGATTATCAATTTTGAGGGACAGAGATGTGAATGTTTTACAATACCAAACTTTAAAAAAAATCTATTATAAAAACTGCAACTCATCTCCCTAACATTTTTAAATGATGGTATTATGTTTGCACAAACAGATTAATACATTAAATTAAGCCAAGATCTTAAAGACTGGCAAAGTTCTATCATTCTATTTTAAAAAACAAAGATGTTAAAAAAAAAAAAAAAAAGAAGTTAGTTTGCCTCATGTTACATTTCACAACCATTATGTTAAATGTTTTCTTTTCTACAGAAACAGGGTCCTTTATATCACAACTGCAAGTATTTACTGCTAGATGTTTAAAGTTACACAGACTAGTGTTCAACTGGAGCCTGCTGATGGTGATGTCTTGAAGTTTTCTGAATTTCAATCTAAGGTGTGCTGGGTCCTCTCCTAGGACCACTCTTGCAGGGGGTAGGGAGAGGAAATCACAGGTCAAGCTCTTAAGATTGTTTCACTCTCTTCGTGGCTTTCTGTTTCTTGGTGATCTGTTCAAAATTTCATCCTCCTATTGATTGAAAAGAAAAGAAATTCACTATAATTAGCACATTTAAAACATAATAAAAGTTCACCATATTTTCAAGATCAGCCAGGCTGAGGGTAACTTATTTGAGGAAAAAAATGAGAAAAATGATTAGAAGAAAATGCACCAAGAAGAATGGTTGTCTCAGAGGCGGTGGAATTATTCCTACTTCAGTTTAGTCTTTATTGTTTTCTATCAGCATCCACTTTTCTCAATCTAACCCATAAACATATTCTTAAAAAAGGATCAGACACTGTGGTTTCTTAATCTTGCTTAAGTGATTTCTTAATCTTGCTTAATCCCAAACAATCTACTGGGCTATGGCACACTCGCCCCAGTCTGAGGGTAAGAAACCAAGGATTCATGAAGATGGAAGGCTATCCAAGTAGACTGACTCCAAGGCTGCTGCTCTTTGTACTCTATCACAAGTTGCTAAGATTGTAAACTACCCTATGAAAATATTCCTTTTTTTAAAAATGCGCCAGCAACTTTTTAACATGTGAGGGAGTTAGGGGGAAACATGGTCTCTACTTTTAAGAACTGCATTCTAGTTAAGACAGAACATATCCATTGAAAATATACAAAAGATACAGAGAGCAATGACCTTTATTAATAGGAAGGCAGAGTTGTAGCTGGAAGTAAAACCTGAGGAGAGCTTTCCAGGAGAGACTAGACTGAGACACAGAGGTGCTGGGAGAAGGACTTTAGTAGGCAATGGTACAATGACTGTTCCCTTTCTCTCATACTCTATATATCCAATCTACCACAAAACCAAGATCCAGAACCCTAACTAGTTCTCATACCCTCTGTTCCTCTCCTGTCACCCTTTGTGGAGCCACCATATCTTTCCTAGATGATTACAGGAACCTCCTAACTGGTCTCCCTGATTCTCACTGGTATACAGGAAACACAGCAGACAGTCATCATCCTGTGACAACTGTGTGCAGTAGCCTGTGATGGTTGCCTGCTTCACTAGGAGGGAAAGCCAAGTCCACACAACAGCCTGTCTAACCCGGAGCCTTCTCCACCCTTTTCTCCATTCTGTCCACTCACCATACTGGCTTTGTAGACCACTTTAGGCCCTCAATACTGGCTGTTCTCTCTGCCTGGAATGCTCTTCCCACTTACATCCCCATGGAAAAGTTCTCTATCTCTTTCAAGTCTTTGGTCCAGTGTCATCTTTCGAGTAAGGTTTTTAACATGGTGACCCGCCCTACCTCTAGCACTTTTAATACTTTTTCCTGTTTTAATTTTTCATAGTTTCTCACTTCCTAATATGCTGTATTGTTTACTTCCTTACAATGTTTACTGCTCATTGCCTGTTTCCCCCAAGTAGAATTTAAGCTCCCTAAAGGCACGGTATCTTTGTCTGTCTTATTCACTGACAATGCCTGCAACAAAATGGGCACTCAACACACATCAGGTGAATAAATGAATGAACCAATCTATGGATAACGGGGACAAAAAGTTTAGAACACAGTGATTTGTATAAGAAATACTTTTCAGGGCACTGTGAGGAGAGGCAAATAGACTGTTAATGACCTGAAGTTTCCTTCTTAGCAAGCATTTTATTAGCCCCCTACAACCTTCTGCTTATTCCAGAAAATCATTTTCAGCTAAAAGGATACTTTGGAGAGGCAGACATAGCTTAAAATTATCAAACAAAACACTGACCGGTATCACAAAGAATTCCACTTCAACAAAATTGGTTTTAACAGAACTTTTACTGCCATAAGCCACTGTAAACTACCCTATTAAAATATTCCCTTTAAATACATGTACCTTAAACTTGGAAAAACAAAATGTGTGACCCCTTTCCTTTACCTCTGCTTTAGGTTTTCTGTCTTCCTCCTCTTGACTGACAGTGCCACCATCTTCTTCAGCATCACTTTTCTGTTTCTCTTCTAAGACAGAAGTTAAACAACTGAGCAAAACCTGACTATTTCTGGTGATTATACATTAGCATTAGAACAAATCTCTAGATCTACAACACTTTTTTTTTCTTGAGATGGAGTCTCGCTCTGTCACCCAGGCTGGAGTGCAGTGGCGTGATCTCAGCTCACTGCAACCTCTGCCTCCAGGTTCAAGCGGTTCTCCTGCCTCAGCCTGCCGAGGAGCTGGGACTACAGGCGCCTGCCACCTCACCCGGCTAAATTTTTGTATTTTTAGAAGAGACGGGGTTTCACCG
>NW_012117422.1:90830-91349 GCF_000951035.1 Colobus angolensis palliatus | reverse complement strand
CCCCCCCCAGACTCTCAAGTGCTGGGATTACAGGCTTGAGCCACCGCGCCCGGCCAATTATTTTTTTTAAGAGACAGGATCTTGTTGGGTGTGGTGGCTCACGCCTGTAATCCCAACACTTTGTGAGGCCCAGGTGGGAGAATTGCTTGAATCCGGGAGGCAAAGGCTGCAGTGAACCAAGATCACACCACTGCACTACAGCCTAGGCAACAGGGCCAGACCACATCAAATAAATAAATAAGTAAATAATAAATCAGCTGGGCATGTTGTCCCAGCTACTTGGGGACGGGGGAGGCTGAGGTAGGAGGATCACTTGAGCCTATAAGTTCGAGGGTGTGGTGAACTGTGATTGTGCAATTGCACTCCAACCTGAATGACAGAGTGGGACCTTGTCTTAAAAAATAAAAAAGAGGCCGGGCGCGGTGGCTCAAGCCTGTAATCCAAGCACTTTGGGAGGCCCAGACGGGCGGATCATGAGGTCAGGAGATCGAGACCATCCTGGCTAATACAGTGAAACCC
>NW_012117422.1:86677-90465 GCF_000951035.1 Colobus angolensis palliatus | reverse complement strand
AGATCGCACCACTGCACTCCAGCCTGGGCGACAGAGCGAGACTCCATCTCAAAATAAATACATACATACATACAAAATAAAAATAAAAAAGAGAGAGAGAGAGACAAGGCCTCACTCTGTTGCTCAGCTGGAGTGCAGTGGCACTATCCTGGCTGACTACAGCCTTAAACTCCTGGGCTCAAGCGATTTTCCTGCTGCAACCTCCCAAAGTGCTAGGATTAAGTGCTAGGCTTGAGCCACCATGCCTGGCTAAAAACAATCTTTAACTTGACTGTAAAGGTTTAACAACATCGTAGGGTCTTGGCTTAAAGCAGATTTTCTGAACTCTATTTCTTACCAAGTTTCTCTTCTCCTTCCTCCTCCTCATCTCCCTTGTCCTTTTCCTCTTCCTTCTCTTCTTCCTCTTCCTTCACATCCGGCTGAGGTGCATCAGTTTTCTTATACTCCATAGCACTGGTCTGTTTCTGAAATGTTCCCCAAAGTACAATTTTGTTTACATGTTCAGGTATTATGTTATATAATTCCTGAATGCCTACAGGCAAAGTTCTGTTCCAGGCTGTATACAGGGATAAATATATAGAAACGAATAAGATGTAATTCCTACCCTGAAGAGTGTGTGTGCACATGCGTGTGCGTACATGCGCTTGTGTGTTTCAAGATAGAATAAAAACAAAAGGGCCAGACAGGAAAATACGGGTCAAAAAAAGGTGACTGAGGCACAGATACAAAGAATAGTGTCAGAGGATAAGGCTGGAAAAGGAACTTGGGATCCAGTTACAAAGTGCTATGAATGCCAGATGAAGCATAATCCTCATTTAGTAGAAGCAGAGGGCCAAAATAAGACTTCCTTTTTTTATGATAGCACATGCAAAAAAGGCTAGACAAGAAAAACTAACAATAAGGCTGTGGTACCCCAACATACTGTTTTCAGAGTGGGGAAGGTGAAGGCAGAATGGATAATGAGGAATCAAAGACTGAATTTCAAAGAATAGAAATAGGTATGCCAGCAGGAAAAGCTGATTATTGCCCAAGTGACTAGTTTTATATCGAAGTTTATTGTTTTTTTTTTTTAGAAAGCCGCTGCCAAACATTATGGAGAGTAATAGGTTAGGATAAATAATAAAAGCAACCAAGGGGCTATAAATCCTGTTCCCATCTGGGCACAATAAATGGCCACTGAGGAACAGGAAGTAAGGTTTCTGAAGTCATCACTAAACATGGCTCAGTCATTACTGAGCCACTACAAAGAAAACCTCAGGCAACATTTCTTAGTTATTTTTAATAATCACCAGAGTGATGTCTCTAAAAGTGATTCTAAAAACAAACTTCCTACCTTTCCAGAACAGCAGAAGAGGATAACCAGGAACACGGGTAGGGCTACAGTTAGAATATAGACCACCCACAGCCACGGGCGCTCTTCAGCTGCCTCGATCATCTGCCCCACAACGCCTGGCTGGAAAACAAGACAGGACTGGCTGAAAGTTCCGGCTTTTGACACCAAACATAGACCGCGTTGTTCTTCCACAGTTTAGTTATGGCACGGCACTACACAGGAGCTTCTTTTTCAGAGAAAATGTTCATTTAATGTAAAAACGAAATTAGAGAAAGCCTCCATCCTCTTGCTCTCCTTATAATCAAGGTGATTTCACTCTCATAGGTGCAGAAGCTGGCTTCTACATCACCTGCACAAGGCTCCCCAACCTCAGGGTCCGGTGAATTTCTTATCTCAGTATCCCTGGCTCTCCAGTTCTTAGGGTGGCCACATGACCAGTTGTTTGACAATTCTGTATGTAGTGTAAACCGAGATTCAACATATAAGAGTGCATTAAAATATAGCCTAAATGACAAATTTTGAAATATATACCCAGATAATAAAAAAAAACCCTGAACATAACACAGATAGACTCTAAAGCCACTACATTAGACTAATGAAACCATGCCCCAAACCCAATGTTGTGTCTTCTACAGGCATATATATGGTTGTACTTTTTATGCCAATATTGCCAAATGAAGAAAAAGATAAACCTTAACACAGACTTTCACAAAATACAGCTCCTTACAATAACATACAAATGCACCAGCAGCAAACACGAACCTCAGCAGCCCCATCAGCAGCTTTCTTCAGGCCCCATCCATCATTGGCCCAATCATCGACTACTCTTCGATCAGCACAAATGATAAAGTTGTCAAAAAAAATGTCAGAGGTCATGGACCACAGCTCCAAACCAACAGCACTAAAGGGAGTCATTCTGAAGGGCTCCAGGTCTTCAAAGAAATCTGGATTTGGTATTTTCCTGGGTTTCCAGATTCCCTAGAAAAAAATGTTTTAGAAAATGATTTCAGATAATGATCAACAAAAGTTTGTGGTGAATCTACTGTAAGAGAAATTTTGCATGAACAATCGAGAGAAATGCCAACTTCATGAAACTTGAAACAAGCAACAGGAAAATAAATAATAAATGCTACAGATTATTTTACACACTCTACCTCTAAGACTGCAGGACTCCAACTACTTCCAATTTCTACTATCACCCATGACCTTGGTCCAAACCAACCCCTCAAGTTCCTGGCACATTCAACAGCCTCCACTCTTACCAGCTGCTAATGAGAATGGGAGCGTAAGTCAGTACATACTTCTTCAGTGGTGATTTAAAATAAAACATACATGATCATCAACCAGCTATTCACTTCTCGATAACTACCTAGAGAAATACTTACAACATACACCCAGATATGTACAAGGATTATTACAGCAGCAGTGACTCTGAAAGTAAAAGTGACAATCCACCTAAATGGCCACCAACAGGAGAACAACTAAAGGGCAACTTTTTCACTGCAACCTTTGCCTCCTGTGTTCAAGTGATCCTTGTGCCTCAGCCTCGTGACTGAGCAGCTGGGACTACAGGCGTGTGCCACCATACCCAGCCAATGTTTGTGCTTTTAGTAGAGATGGTGTTTCACTACGTTGGCCAGGCTGGTCTCGAACTCCTGACCTCAGGTGATCCACCACCCCCACCCCCCCCCAGACTCTCAAGTGCTGGGATTACAGGCATTGAGCCACTACACCCGGTATAAAGGGCAACTTTTTTAAAGTAAAATTTTTATTTTATCTTATTGCTTGACTACACAATTAAAAATACATTCACATAACATCTTTAAAGACTATGAGAAAAAAAAATTTACAAACAGAAAAACATATATTAACTATGCAAAGATCCTGCTGCAATGTTTTCACAGTATCAGAGCAGCTTCTCCTGTTTCTGTTTATCTATATACATATATTAGTATATGTATATAGACAAAATAGAAATTAATGATTATAAATAATTTTAATTGCCACTCTTTGTAGAGATTATAAATAATTTTACTTGACTAGAAAGATAAAAAGAACAAAAGTCTGAGGGTGTACATTTCTGCATGAGGCCCAAAGCTTCACAACATTACTACTTGTATCCTTACCATCTCCCCTTTGGGCCTCAATCTTTTTATAGTTGCAAGCATTGAGGCCAAGCAGTGAGCTGACTTGTAGTCAAGATGCCAACTCATACCCACAGTCCTCTACCCACCACGTCACAGACTGTCCAGACTCAGCTGTGGATCCTATGGCTGAAGCAACCCTGGCACACAAGAGCAGGGTACCCAAATCAACAGTTTTCCATTTTTCTTTTCCTTCTGTTTTTAAATATAGTTACAAAGGAATTATGAAAGTTATTCTTGGCTAGGCACAGTGGCTCCCGCCTGTAATCCCAGGACTTTGAAGGGCCGAGGCAGGTGGATCACCTGAGGTC
>NW_012117422.1:84175-86404 GCF_000951035.1 Colobus angolensis palliatus | reverse complement strand
GAGACCAGCCTGGCCAACATGGTGAAACCCCGTCTCTACTAAAAATACAAAAATTAGCCAGGCGTGGTGGCAGGCACCTGGAATCTCAGCTACTAGGGAGTCTGAGGCAAGAGAATTGCTTGAAACTGGAAAGCAGAGGTTATAGTAAGCCAAGATCACGCCACTGCCCTCCAGCCTGGGTAGAAGAACGAAACTCCGTCTCAAAAAAAAGAGAAAAAAAGTTACAGAAAGTTATTCACTCCAGTTTCTAGGTTTATCTTTGCAACACCTCACCCAATAAGCTCTCTTTCAACTTAGGATGTCTACCTTCTGCTTTTAATTCAATAGCTTGAATATAATGAACCACCATAATGACCAACCTGGCAGCCTGACTCTAGATAAAACTTCTATCTGAATACAAACAGATCAATGAAAGCAACTCAACCATCAAGAGGCACAAACCTGGTAACTGGGATTGTCAATCATAGGAGGCTTCCATTTGCCTTTATAATTGGGGTTGTCAATCATAGGTCGCTGCCAGACACCACATCCAGGGGCTGACTCGCATTTAGGGTTGGCAATCTGAGGAGCCTCCCATTCTCCATCCATGTCTTCATCCCTATGGAGGTACAAACAACAAATTATAAACAGGTTCTGTGATGCAGGACTATGAACAGCTGGCTGGCCCAGGGCTGCCAAGATCCTGCTGAAATGTTTTCACAGTATCAGACCAGCTTCTCCTGTTTCTGTTTTTCCAGTAATAATAGTTTTTGAGGAAAAATATATTTTTTAAAAAAGAAGAAAATATAATTAAAATTGTTAAATTCTACCCTGAAATTGGGGAACTTGGCTATATTTAAGTATTGTTTGACTTCAATAAAAACAGATAACTTATGCTGGGTGTGGTGGCTCACGCCTGTAATCCCAGCACTTTGGGAGGCCAAGGCAGGCAGATCACTTGAGGTCAGGACTTTTTAAGATCAGCCTGGCCAACATGGTTAAAGCCTGTCTCTACTAAAAATACAAAACATACAAAAATTTGCCAGGTGTGGTGACACACACCTGTAATCCCAGCTACTCGCAAGGCTGATACAGGAGAGAATAGCTTGAACCCAGGAGGTGAAGGTTGCAATGAGCTGAAACTGCCACTGAACTCCAGCCTGGGAGATAGAGTGAGACTCCATCTCAAAAAAAACAAACAAAACAACCTACGTAATTTAAAAAGTTAACTGAAGTTCTTACCAGTCCTCAGGTTTCTCTGCGTCTGGATCAGGTACATACTCGGGCTCATCATCTAACCAGCCTTCAGGTTTTGTGGCCTCTTCATCTGGAATCTTAGCAGGGGCATCTTCATCCCTTAAACACAAAAGAAAAAGCCAATTATGCCAATGCTGGTCACAGTACAGTATCACTTTGTGGATCAGAACAGAGTATTCTAAAAATATTTTGGTTTTAATCGCAAAATTTTAAATAATTCTTCTTAGAAAATTCTTGTAAATCATATGTCTGCTAAGGGTCTAGTAACTCAATAACTCTTTACAACTCAATAATATAAAGACAACCCAATTTAAAAATGGGCAAATGATTTTAATGGACATTTCTCCAAAGAAGGCATACAAATGTATAAATATACAATACAAACATATAATAAGCATACGAAAAGATGCTTAACATCATTAGCCATCAGGGAAATGCAAATCAAAACCACGATACCACTTAGTACCAAGATGGCTATAACAACAAAGACTCATAAAAACAAGTGTTGGAGAGAATGTAGAGAAACTGAAACACTCATACACTGCTGGTGGGAAAGTAAGATGGTACTGCTGACTTGGAAAACAGTTTGGCAGTTTCTCAAAAAATTAAATAGTTACCACATGACCCAGCAATTCCACTTGTAGGTACATATACCCAAGAGAAATGAAAATATATATCTATACTAGGCAGAGTGGCTCATGCCTGTAATCTCAGCACTTTGGGAGGCCAAGGCAGGAGGATCATTTGAGGCCACACCGACCTGGGCAACAAGCTGAAACACAGTCTCTAGTAAAATAATACACAAGGCTAGGCGCGGTGCTCACACCCGTAATCCCGGCACTTTGGGAGATCAAGGCGGGCGGATCACCTGAGGACAGGAGTTCGAGACCAGCCTGACCAATATGATGAAACCCTGTCTCTACTAAAAAACACAAAAATTAGGTCAGGTAGAGTGGCTCATGCCTGTAATCCCAGCACTTTGGGAGGCCAAGG
>NW_012117422.1:82753-83108 GCF_000951035.1 Colobus angolensis palliatus | reverse complement strand
CCTTGTGATCCGCCCGCCTCGGCCTCCCAAAGTGCTGGGATTACAGGCGTGAGCCACCGCGCCCGGCCAAAAATACAAGTATTTTTTGTAGTGGTGCACGCTTGTCGTCCCAGTTACTTGGAGGCTGAGGCATGAGCACAGTGGTGCACGCTTTTAGTCCCAGTACTTGGGAGGCTGAGGCACGAGAATCGTTTGAACCTGGGAGGCAGAGGTTGCAGTGAGTCGAGATCATGCCACTGCACTACAGCCTGGGCGACAAAACGAGACTCTGTCCCCACAAACAAAAAACCCACAAAAATTAGCCAGGTGTGTATACCGGCAGTCCCAGCTACTTGGGAAGCTAAGGCGGGAGATG
>NW_012117422.1:76919-82320 GCF_000951035.1 Colobus angolensis palliatus | reverse complement strand
AAAAAAAAAAAAAAAAAGCAAGAAAAGAAAAGAAAAAGCATATTTATATAAAAACCAGTACATGAACATTCATAGCAGCATCATTCATAATCACAGACAAAAAGGAGCAAACAACCTAAATGTCCACCAAGGCAGGGATAAATAAAATGTGGCATTATCAAACCAGTAGAATTTATTCAATCATAAAAAGGAATGCAGTACTGATACATGCTTCAACACAGATAAACCTGGAAAACACTGTGCTAAATGAAAGCAACTGGACAGAGAAAGCCACAAACTGTATGATTCCATTTATATGAAATATACAAAGTAGACAACTGCAGAGAGGCAGAAAGCAGGTTAGTGGTTGCTGGGAGTTGTGGGGAGTAAACAGGGAGTGACCGCTTAATGGGTACAGGGGTCTTCTTAGGTGATAAAGCTAGTTAAGGTATATAATACCGAACAAGGCTAAGTCCAAATCTCATATGCACGAAATATACAAATAAACTTGGCATTTATACTAGTGCAGTATAAAAGTTCAGTTACATGTATCTTACCTTTCAGGGAGGAAAAAGATCATCTAGAATTTAATTGCTAGGCATAGGAGGATACTTTTACAAAGGGTAAGAATTTCTTCACTTTCTGACATTTCTGGAGTCACTGTATGAAGTTGGAAGCTCAAAGATAGCCATATACAAGAATCCAGCCCCAGCTATCTTCATTTCTCCTCACTCTTCAATGTGCACCCTACATAAAAGGCCATGTAATTTCTCCCTTGCATGTCAAGCTTATTGCTGCTCCTCTACTTCTGCATATGACATTCTTCAATCAGAAACAACTCTTCCCATATTCACCAACTCCTTGACTCTCACCCCTTTCCAGCTACTCTAATAGTTTCCCTACAGATTGGACTGCATCATGGATTACTGAAATTATCAGAGCTCACTCAACCAACATTTGGCTGTTCCAGCCACATGGAATATGTGAAATGCTTCCTTACACTTGAAGACAGGTCCCCAAGACTCACCAGTCATCTGGCTTGACAGCTTCTGGATCTGGGATTTTTGGTCTTTCATCCCAATCCTCGGGCTTCCGGTCTTCTGGGTCCTCAATTTCACGTGAAGGATTTACAGGAGGAGTCATGTCATTGAGCAGATTTCCACTATTCACCACAGATTGGTCAACTAGTATTTCAAAACTATTGTCTGGATTCAAGACTGAAAAAAACATTAAATGGAATTAAAAGCACTTAATTTCCCAAGCTCCCTTTACCATAATACAAAAGATCATGACTTCTAACATGAAGCAGCAGAAGTATGACCTGAGGCTTTGGGGCAAGAACAATGCCTGGTTTTTGGGGTCTTGGGCAAGTTAGTGCCCATTTCCTTATGCACAAAACATGAATGCTTAGTTCCTCAGGTTTGTAAGAATTACAGCAAATGATAGTTAAAGTCTTTAACACCAAAGACTTTACTTATAGACACTTAAAAAAAAAAAAAAAGAAACCTTAATAAACTAACACGATTATTGGGCTTATACATACATAACAGTGAGCAAATTAGTGGACTTATAACTACTTCCCATTACAAAAGGTCCATTTCTTTTATTTCTAATAGAGCTGGTATTATTACCATGTCACTGAAATTACACAAACCTCTAATTTATTAAAACGCATGTCCACTCATGGTTCTACTTTTTAACTCCCATGGAGAATGAAAAAACAAGTTTAAATTCATAAAAGCTTTTTTTAAAATTTTATTTTATTTTTTTGAGACAGAGTCTCACTCTGTCTCCCAGGCTGGAGTGCAGCGGTGTGATCTCGGCTCACTGCAACTCCTGCCTCCCAGGTCCAAGCGATTCTCCTGCCTCAGCCTCCGGAGTAGCTGGAACTACAGGCGCCCCCCGTGCCACCACACCCAGCTAATTTTTTGTATTTTAAGTAGAGATGGAGTTTTGCCATGTTGCCCAGGCTGGTCAATCCGCCTAACCTCAGGCCTCCCAAACTGTTAAGATTACAGAGGTGAGCCACCATGCCCAGCCACACGGGCCCCATAAAAGCATCTTAAGTGTGACGTATATTAAAGGCCAGGTTCCACACCTAGATATCTAACATGTGGGTGATTGAGTTATAGCACATCCAGACAAGAAATCCTATGCTGCTGCATCAGTGATAATGAAAACGAATATTTTTGTGAGGAAGAACTTCACACTCTTTTGTTGTTAAGAAAGTTAGGGCTGGGTGTGGTGGCTCATGCCTGTAATCCCAGCACTTTGGGAGGCCAAGGCAGGTGGATCACTTGAGGCCATGAGTTGGAGACCAGCCTGGCTAACACAGTGAAACGCTGTCTCTACTGAAAATACAAAAACTAGGTGGGCACGTTGGTGCACACCTGTAAACTCAACTACTTGGGAGGCTAAGGCACAAGTATCGCTTGAACCCGGGAGGTGGAGATTGCAGTGTTTCTGTCTCAAAAAGAAAAAAATTAGGGTCAGGCGTGGTGGTTCATGCCTGTAATCCCAGCACTTTGGGAGGCTGAGGCGGACAGATCATGAGGTCAGGAGATCAACACCATCCTGGCTAACATGGTGAAACCCCGTCTCTACTAAAAATACAAAAAATTAGCTGGGCGCGGTGGCGGGCACCAGTAATCCCAGCTACTTGGGAGGCTGAGGCAGGAGAATGGCGTGAACCCGGGAGGCAGAGATTGCAGTGAGCCAACATCGTACCACTGCACTCCAGCCTGGGCGACAGAGTGAGACTCCGTCTCAAAACTAAAAAAAAAGATACAGCATGTAAAGTTGTATATGTGTACATACACATACGGACAAAGATATATCACGATGTTGATGTTTAAGATAATTTTAAATGACCTCTTTGTGTATGTTTTTTTTTTGTTTTGTTTTTTTTGAGATGGAGTCTCGCTCTGTCGCCCAGGTTGGAGTGCAGTGGTGCGATCTCGGCTCACTGCAAGCTCCGCCTCCCAGGTTCATGCCATTCTTCTGCCTCAGCCTCCCAAGTAGCTGGGACTACAGGCACCCGCCAATGCACCCGGCTAA
The DNA here is from genome assembly GCF_000951035.1 of Colobus angolensis palliatus. Taxonomy (NCBI): domain Eukaryota; kingdom Metazoa; phylum Chordata; class Mammalia; order Primates; family Cercopithecidae; genus Colobus; species Colobus angolensis. The sequence continues at coordinate 79,284 of NW_012117422.1, read as the reverse complement.
TTTTTTGTATTTTTAGGAGAGATGGGGTTTCACGGTGGTCTCAATCTCCTGATCTCATGATCTGCCCGCCTCAGCCTCCCAAAGTGCTGGCATTACAGGCATGCGCCACTGCACCCAGTCCATTGTGTTATGTTTTTATTGACATATCATACTTGTACATATTTTTGGGGTACGTGTGGTATTTTGGCAGGTGTATATAATGTGTAATGACCAAATCACAGTAATTGGACGGGCCGGGTGGCTCATGCCTATAATCCCAGCACTCTGGGAGGCTGAGGCAGGTGGATCATTTGAGGTTGGGAGTCTGAGACCAGGCTTACCAACACGGTGAAACCCCAACTCTACTAAACATACAAAACAATTAGCCGGGCATGGTGGCGCACGCCTGTAGTCCCAACTACTCGGGAGGCAGAGGCAGGAGAATCGCTTGAACCCAGGAGGCGGAAGTTGCAGTGAGCTGAGATCAGGCCACTGCACTCCAGCCTGGGCAACAGAGCAAGACTCCCATCTCAAAAAACAAACAAACAAAAAACCAAATCACAGTAATTGAAATATCTGTAACCTTAAACATTTACCTTTTCTTTCTTTTTATTTTATAGAGACAGTCTCACTCTGTCACTGAGGCTGAAGTGCAGTGGCCCAATCATAGCTCACTGCAATCTCGAAATCCTGAACTCAAGGGATCCTTCCACACCACAGCCTTGCAAACATCTGGGACTACAGGTACATGCCACCAAGCCTGAATAATTGTTTTTTTGTAGAACAGGGTCTTACTATACTGCCCGGGCTAGTCTAGAACTCCTGGCCTCAAGTGATCCTCCCACCTCAGCCTCCCAAAAGCACAGGGATTATAGGCTTGAACCACTGCACCTGACTCCATTTACTTTTTCTTTGTATTGGGAACATTACAATTCTCTTCCAGCTATTCTGAAATATACCACAAATTGTTCTAACTATAATTTCCCTACTGTACTATCAAATATTAGAATTTATTCCTTCTACCTCATTGTATTTCTGTACCAATTAACCAACTTGTCTTCAACCCTCTCCCTCGCTTGAAGTGTTTTCTTCTTGCTTATTTATGGCTTCTGAATTTCTATACCTTAAATACGTATTACTTCTGGAAATAACAAAAAAAGGTTAGGCCGGGCACAGTGGCTCACACCTGTAATCCTAGCACTTTGGGAGGTCGAGGTGGGCGGATCAACTGAGATCAAGAGTTCAAGACCAGCCTGGCCAACAATGTGAAACCCTGAAACCCTGTCTACTAAAAATACAAAAATGAGTTGGGCATGGTGGTGTGTGCCTGTAATCCCAGCTACCAGGGAGGCTGAGACGAGAGAATCGCTGGAACCCAGGAGGCGGAGGTTGCAGTGAGCCAAGATGGCACCACTGCACTCCAGCCTGGGCAACAAAGCAAGACTCCATCACAAAAAAAAAAAAGAAAAAAGGTTATTATATTCTAGGCTGGGTACAGTGCCTCACGCCTGTAATCCCAGCACTTTCGGGGGCTGAGGCGGGCAGATCACTTGAGGTCAGGAGTCCAAGACCAGCGTGGCCAACATGGTGAAACCCGGTCTCTACTAAAAATAGAAAAATTAGCCGGGCATGGTGGCACAAGCTTGTAATCCCAGCTACTCAGGAGGCTGAGGCATGAGAATCACTGGAACCCAGGAGGCAGAGGTTATAGTAGGCCAAGATTACGCCACTGCACTCCACCCTGGGTGACAGAGCAACACTCCACCTCAAAAAAATTAAAAAAGGTAGCCTAGGTGCAGTGGCTCATGCCTGTAACCCAGCACTTTGGGAGGCTGAGGCGGGCCATCACCTGAGGTCAGGAGTTTGAGACCAGCCTAACATGGAGAAAACCCGTCTCTACTAAAAAAAAAATAAATAATTAGCCAGGCATGGTGGCACATGCCTGTAATCCCAGCCACTCAGGAGACTGAGTCAGGAGAATCGCTTGAACACAAGCGGCAGAGGTTGTGGTGAGCCGAGATCACGCAATTGCACTCCAGCCTGGGCAACAAGAGTGAAACTCCATCTCAAAAAAAAAAAAAAAAAAAAAGAAAAGAAAAAAAGGTTATTATATTCTTCAGAAAGAAGCATGCCTATTTATGATCTCAAACTAGCAGGAAAAGCTTCAATAAACAAACCAAAATAAACCTATATCAAAATGATTCAACTCAATTGTCAATTGTCCAGGTATTAGAGTATCCAAAGTAGTTCAACTACAAGATACTTCTGAAAAACTATTTTCATTGGATGTATGTATAATTATATGTATAACTTATTCTATTATTCAACATCTCTCAACGACAACAACAACAACAAAAAAAGGAAGAAATTAGATAGATCAGAAAAG
>NW_012117422.1:75684-76203 GCF_000951035.1 Colobus angolensis palliatus | reverse complement strand
GCAATCTCGGCTCACTGAAACCTCCACTTCCAGGGTTCAAGCAATTCTCCTGCCTCAGCCACCTGAGTAGCTGGATGACAGGTACCCTCCACCACACCCAGCTAATTTTTGTATTTTTCATAGAGAAGGGGCTTCACCATGTCGGCCAGGCTGGTCTCAAACTCCTGACCTCAGGTGATCCGCCTACCTTGGACGCCCACAGTGCTGGGATTACAGCCATGAGCCACTGTGCCCGGCCAAAAATACCTATTCTTAAAATTATCTTGAACCTCAATTCTTGTGGAAAAGAAGTTTTTTGTTTTTTTGTGTGTATTTTTTTGTTTGAGACAGCATCTCACTCTCACCCAGGCTACGGTGCTGTGGTAAGATTACAGCTCACTACGGTCTTGACTTCCTGGGCTCAAGCAATCCTCCTACCTCAGCCTCCTGAGTAGCTGAAACTACAGGCACATGCCACTGTACTCATTTAATTTCTTTTTTTTTTTTTTTTTGAGACGGAGTCTCGCTCTGTCACCCGGG
>NW_012117422.1:71582-74864 GCF_000951035.1 Colobus angolensis palliatus | reverse complement strand
CGCCCGTCTCGGCCTCCCAAAGTGCTGGGATTACAGGCTTGAGCCACCGCGCCCGGCATTTAATTTCTTTATATTTTGTAGAGACAGGGTTTCTCTATGTTGCCAGGCTGGTTTGGAACTCCTGGACTCAAGCAATCCATCCGACTCAGCCCCCTAAGTGTTAGGATTACAGGTGTGGGCCACCATACCTGGCCAAGAAGCTTCTTTTAATGCTGACAAATTAAGGTCATTTCCCAACTAAGATATTAAAGAGATTCTTTTCTTTAGTGAAGGGGGACAGAATCTTCCTCTGCCGCCCAGGCTGGAGGGCAATGATACGATCTCGACTCACTGCAACCTCTGCCTCCTGGGTTAATGTAATTCTGCTGCCTCAGCCTCCTGAGTAGCTAGGATTACACCAGCTACTTGACACCATGCCCAGCTAATTTTGGTAGTTTTAGTATAAACGGGGTTTTACCATGTTGGTTACGCTAATTTGGAATTCCTGACCTCAAGTGATCCGCCCGCCTCGGCCTCCCAAAGTGCTGGTATTACAGGCATGAGCAACCATAAAAGGCTGAGATTCTTCTTATTTGGAGGCTGGGGTACTCTCCAGATTTACTACCTTTTTTTTTTGAGATGGAGTATCACTGTTGGAGTGTTGGAGGCTGGAGTGCTGTGGCACAATGATCTTGGCTCCCTCTCGGGTTCAAGCAGTTCTCTTGCCTCAGCCTCCCAAGTAGCTGGGGTTACAGGCATGTGCCACCACACCTGGCTAATATTTGTATTTTTAGTAGAGATGGAGTTTCAACAGTTTGGCCAGACTGTTCTCGAATTCCTGATCTCAGGTGATCTGCCTGTCTCGGCCTGCCGAAGTGCTGGGATTACAGGTGTGAGCCACAGTGCCCAGCCAGATATACAATCTTTAAAGTAAATGGATGATAAATATGTAATACCATAAGCCCCCAAACTAATGGTTTTTCTTACTTAGTGTGTAAAGATGTGTTTTCTTATCAGTAAAATAAGTCTTCAGATCTGCATCTGGCCTCTTAGCATGTTTTTCTTCATAAATACCCGTTTTGGGGTTTTTGTGTCGGAAGATGAAGTGCAGTTTATAGTCCTCTCCACATTTATCTGGACCAAACATAATCGTATACGGGGTCTTGTCATGGAACTGATCCTTCAGAAACAAAAAAGGAGTATCTGAAGTCACTGCAGTCAAAGTGTTCACAAGCAACGTTTCAAAAGTGTATGGTAATTCCTCTTATAAAATTCCAAATATATTAATGACAGTTACTGGAAAAGCTAACTACAAGTTTGTTTAGTGAAAAGGAATAACAAGCAATCATCAGTAAATTTAAAATAACATTTAAGTGCCTAAAAAAAATAATGCACACATCTAGACAGTTACTGCTTCCTCACAAAACAAAGAAATAAGCTTGCTAAAACTAAAACTTACACAGAAGCAAAACCAGAAATTCAGATAAAAACAGTTGGTAACAACTCTGTAATTTACACTTTGAATAAAAAGCACATTAGTGTCAAAGTCAATATTCCCAACTCATCAAAACAGTTAAACAGCAGGAGGAAGCCTTTATTTTCACAAGAATTACAAAATTCTTTTTTTTTTTTTTTGAGGTGGAGTCTCGCTCTGTTGTCCAGGCTGGAGTGCAGTGGTGCAATCTCGGCTCACTGCAAGCTCCACCTCTCGGGTTCATGGCATTCTCCTGCCTCAGCCTCCCGAGTGGCTGGGACTACAGGTGCCCACCACCACGCCTGGCTAGTTTTTTTATTTTTAGTAGACACGGGGTTTTACCATGTTAGCCAGGATGGTCTCAATCTCCTGACCTCGTGACCCGCCTGCCTCGCCTTCCCAAAGTGCTGGGATTACAGGCGTGAGCCACTGTACCTGACGCAAATTACAAAATTCTTACAAGGTAGTAGTGGGTGTCTAGCTACATTCCAGAAATGGGAATTACATACCAGGTTGAGCTCTGGTGTTTTAGAAAGCAGTTTCACATAGGCACCACCACATTCTATTCCATTTTGGAAATTAACCTCGTACCTAATATCAGAGAGAAAAGCAGAAAACCGTATGGCATTTTGAAAGATCCAAACTCTCTTAATGTATTTCCTCGCTCCCTCATCTTGGTCATATTTTATCATAGGTCAAATGTTTACCCTTACAAAGGATTCCATCTTCTGTTGTTTTTGAATAGCTATCCCACAAAAATAAATAAAATTAAATTGAACATCAATGTAGATTTCCAGTAAATTTGTTCTGCAAAATCTACAAGTTATTTACAGTCAGGAAAATGAGTAACCAGTTTGTTTCAAAATAATTTATTAGGCAGGAAAAACTATTAATTACGAGGCATTTAAATTCACCCAAAAATCCCTACCACAAGTCATATAATCTCATAATTTTTTAACATAGAATAAAAGTTGTATAATGTCTTCTATGATTACCCTTCATAGAAAGCTTTTATCCAGCAAGCATTTCACTTACTGAACAATGAGAGGCTTGGTGTCAAATAGGAAGGGCTTGTTCAGTTTAGCGGAGATGGCATGATGCTTGGCCCGAGACATCAATACAAGTCCTTTATCACCCGGAAGCTTTGATTCCTTCATTTCATCTACCTCCCACTTTCCTACAAGACAAAACAAAAAAGTTCTACTCCTTAACTCTACCTCTGAAGGTCCTACAAACGCCAAAAAACAAAAAACAAAACAAAAAAAACCCTCCTAGTTGCATAAATATATTATACTGGGGCAGCCATGGTGGCTCACACCTGTAATCCCAGCACTTAGGGAGGCTGAGGGCAGGTGGATCACTCGAGGTCAGGACTTCGAGACCAGCCTGGCCAACATGGTGAAACCCCATTGCTAATAAAAACACAAAAATTAGCCGGGCGTGGTGATGGGCACCTGTAATCCCAGCTACTCAGTAGCCTGAGGCAGGAGAATCGCTTGAATCCAAGAAACAGAGGTTGCAGTGAGCCAAGATCACGCCACTCTATTCCAGCAGCCTGGGCAGCAAGAGTGAGACTCCGTCTCAAGAAAGTAAATAAATAAATAAACACACTTTATTTGGCAAATATTATTAGGATATGGTTTTTTAAAACTGTAGTATATTATACTGTCTTGAAATAACCTATTTCCAACATTCAGCAGCACAGGTGATTAAACAGATCTAATCCTATTAAATGTAAAGCTACACATGCACCCCTCAACCTTAAATAAAATAAAAGAAACATTACGCAACGCACAAAGGTGGCAAAACTTCCATGGAAAAATCTTTTT
>NW_012117422.1:64760-70682 GCF_000951035.1 Colobus angolensis palliatus | reverse complement strand
CCTCCCAAAGTGCTGGGATTACAGGCTTGAGCCACCGCGCCTGGCCCGGGAAAATCTTAAAGCTTACAATTTCCTTTTAAACTAGTCTTAGGAAATGCCATGGAGACAACATGTCAAACCTCTATCTGCTATTATATCTAAACCAAATGGAATTCTCACCATCATATTTGGCAATTTCATCATCGGTATCATCTTTCTTGGCTTTGGATAAAATCCACCTGTAAGTAACACAAATCCCAAAATCAGTCTTAAAAATGACAGTTGTCTTGCGAGGGAAAATTATGTAAATACTCATAAAAATAAGACATTCTGCTCTTAGCCTATTTAACCACTTTACTTTCAACCTTTAAATCTGTCACACAACTAATGATAATACATTATCTTCAACTCACAAACCTATATGAAAAAGTACCAAACCTATGAGATAATTCCACTGATGTTTCAAGATCAAGAGAAGATTTTTTTTCCTCAATCAAAGAACAAAATATAGGGTAGAGTTGGGGAGGGAAAGGAGTGGAAGTAAAAACCACAAATTCCAAAAGACTATTTTCCTACATGGATGTTAACACTGAAGATATTAAAGTTAGAAATTTCAAGCCAGGTGCGGTGGCTCACGCCTGTAATCCCAACAATTTGGGAGGCTGAGGCAGGTGGATCACCTGAGATCAGGAGTTCAAGACCAGCCTGGCCAACATGTTAAAACCCCCATCTCTACTTAAAAAAAAAAAAAAAAAAAATTAGCTAGCATGGTGACACATGCCTATACTCCCAGCTACCTCAGAGGCTGAGGCAGGAGAATCACTTGAACCCAGGAGGTGGAGGTTGTGGTGAGCTGAGATCATGCCATTGCACCCCACCCCGGGCAAAAGAGTGAAATTCCGTCTCAAAAAATAAATAAATAAAATAAAATAAAGTTAGACATTTCACTATATAAGATGATATCCAAAAAGGAATCCACTATCCCATCTTATTTACATAATGTTTGCCTCTAAGATATATTTCTCTGGAAAACACTTACCCTGACAGAGTTCCTCTGTCAAAAGAATCAGCAAAATATACTTCCCCTGTTGGAACTGGAGCTTTGTAGGTGACCTGTGTTAAATATATAAATGAATTAAAAATTTAAATTTTCAGCAACATGCCTTTTTACCTAGAACCATATATCCTGGTTTGCTTTCAACTGTCACAAAAATTTCATAGCTAGCCTTCAAATTCAACCCATATAATTGGCCTTTAGCAAGATATAACAAAGGCTGCCAGAGAGATCAATAAGTATTTTAGCAAATTTTGCTTTGCCTTTGAAAACGTTCCAAATTTATCTTCACGATGTTTTTCTTTTATATTTTATTAGATATGATATCTCCCTGTGTTGCTCAGGCTGGACTCACATTCCTGTCCTAGGCCTCCTGAGTAGTTGAGACTACATGTCCCTGCACCTGGCTATCTTCATAGTTTTATCATCTCAAGAGGTAAAAGGAATAGATTCAAAGACCATTTCAAACCTTGGGAGACGAAGGAGGAGCGGTGGTATCTGGTTTTGAGTCTTCTACCTCTTCAATGACATCGTCAAGGTCATCCTCAATATCAATCACATCATCATCATGTCCATCATGAGCCTCAACAATAACAGTTCCAAGTACCAGTAACATACACAGCAACCACTTCCCTTCCATGATCTACACATAAAAAGAGCAAAATCAGTTAAATGTATTGCCACTTATCAAACTTCATAAAGACCACTACCTCTCTCTCTCATTTAAAATTAAAGCTTTCAAATCACAGAGCTAAAAAGAACTTATTATTTCATTTTATAGATAAGGAAAGGCAACCTAGAGAGGATAAAGGGTTTCCCCAAAATCAGTTAGAAGACTCCATTTCTAGAAAATTTCAAAATAAAACTGAAACATACACAACCATCCTCATAGAGGATTGGTTACACAGATGTGGGGCATTCAAATACAATTTCCAACAAACTTTTGCATTTGTAAAGTGCTTTACAACAGACAAAAGCCCTTTCATACACTAATTTACAATGGGTACCTGTTAAAACATTACAATGAAATAACAGAGATGGCAGGGCGCCGTGGCTCACACCTGTAATCCCAGCACTTTGGGAGGCCAAGGCAGGTGGATCACTAGGTCAGGAGTTCAAGACCAGCCTGGCCAACATAGCGAAACTCTGTCTCTACTAAAAATACAAAAACTAGCTGGGCGCGATGGTGGGTGCCTGTAGTCTCAGCTACTTGGGAGGTTAAGGCAGGAGAATTGCTTGAACCCAGGAGGCGGAGCCTGCAGTGAGCCAAGATCGCACCACTACAATCTAGCCTGGGTGACAGAACAAGACTCCGTCTCAAAAAAAATAAATAAATAACACAGAAGATAATTCCTCTCACATTAAAGGTTTAATATGGATACTGTTGCTCAAATATCATCAATAGACATGTTTTCAAATTAGTGTTTTAGAACTCAACAAGAATATTAAACTAAGAACAAGCTACTTTTAAAATTTATATATTTACTTTATTTATTTATTTTGTGATGGATTCTCCCTCCGTTGCCCAGGCTGGAGTGCAGTGGCACCATCTCAGCTCACTGCAACCTCCGCCTCCCAGGTTCAAGCAATTCTCCTACCTCAGCCTCTTGAGTAGCTGGGATTACAGGCACCCGCCACCACGCCTGGCTAATTTTTTTTTTTTTTTTTTTTGAGACGGAGTCTCGCTCTGTCGCCCAGGCTGGAGTGCTGTGGCCGGATCTCAGCTCACTGCAAGCTCCGCCTCCCGGGTTTACGCCATTCTCCTGCCTCAGCCTCCCAAAGGGCTAGGATCACAGGTGTGAGCCACCGCACCTGGACAAAACAAGCTACTTTTTTTTTTTTTTGAAATGGAGTCTTACTCTATCGCCAGGCTGGAGTACATTGGCGCTATCTCGGCTCACTGCAACATCCGCCTCCTAGGTTCAAGTGATTCTCCTACCTCAGCCTCCCAAGTAGCTGGGATTACAGGTGTACAGGTGTGCGCCACCACACCCAGCTAATTTTTGTATTTTTAGTAGAAACAGGTTTTCACCATGTTGGCCAGGATGGTCTCAATCTCTTGACCTCATGATCCGCCCACTTCGGCCTCCCAAAGTGCTAGGATTACAGGAGTGAGCCACTGTGCCTGGCCAACAAGCTACTTTTACCTCTTATTTTCTAACCACGTAAGTGCCCTGTGTATTATATTAGACGTGTCTTGGTTGGTAGTGGGCTCTCTTTCCAAGGACCACAGATCTAAAGAAATAAAAACTGAGCTACACAGATGCACAAGATGATGTGGTCGGTAGCAGGTAAATTTTCATTTTTGGCCCTGAGAAAGTATAGCTAAAAGGTGGGGGAGAAAACAAGTAGAAGATATACAATTAGAAATGTGTGCACACACACATACAAGATGTCCTTTTCTCCTCATATCCTCTGCCCACACAGTCACCCGATCAATCCTAGTCTTTCATTCTTCTCCATTACTGACATCAGGATACTTAATGTTACCTTACATTACTATGGCCTCTAGTTTCCTCCTCCTCTTTCAAGCTATCCTACAAGATAGACTCATCACCCAAAAACTATCATGAGTCCATGTCTGCAAAAATGTCTAAGTCTTTAGCTAGCAATCAGCACCCTCTCCCTCCACAGCTGCTCTACGTGCCGTTCCCCCAAGAATCTTCAACTCCCTCGATTAAGACCTTATTTCCCAGCCTGGCCAACATAAACACAGCCTGACCCCGTCTCTACCAAAACAAAACAAAACAAAAACCACGATCTTGTCTCTACAAAAAATCAAAAAAAGAAAACTTCACCCAGACATGGTAGCACACACACCTCACACACCTGTTGTCCCAGCTACTCAGGAGGCTAAGGTAGGAGAAGCTTGAGCCTGACAGGTTGAAGCTAAAGTGAGCCATTGGGCAGGGTGGGGTAGCTTATGCTTGTAATCCTAGCACTTTGGGAGGCTGGTAGACTGCCTGAGCTCAGAAGTTTGAGACCAGCTAGGGAAACATGGTGAAAGTCCGTTTCTACTAAAGTACAAAAAATTAGCCAAGCATGGTGGCGCACATCTGTAGCCGCAGCTGCTCAGGAGGCTGAGGGAGGAGAATTGCTTGAACCTGGGAGGTGGAGGTTGCAGTGACCCAAGATGGCGCCACTGCTCCTCAAAAAATAAAAATAAAAAATATGCCAGGCGCAGTGGCTCACGCCAATAATCCCAGCACTTTGGGAGACGAAGGCAGACTGATCACCTGAGGTCAGGAATTCAAGACCAGCATGGCCAACATGCCAAAACGCTGTCTCTACTAAAATACAAAAATTAGCTGGGAAGGCTGGGCGTGGTGGTTCACACCTGTAATCATAGCACTTTGGGAGGCCGAGGCAGGTGGATCACCTGAGGTGGGGAGTTCAAGACCAGCCTGACCAACATTGAGAAACCCCGACTCTACTAAAAATACAAAATTAGGGCCAGGTGTGGTGGCTCAAGCCTATAATCCCAGCACTTTGGGAGGCGGAGACGGGCGGATCACGAGGTCAGGAGATAGAGACCATCCTGGCTAACACGGTGAAACCCCGTCTCTACTAAAAAATACAAAAAACTAGCCGGGCGAGGTGGCGGGCGCCTGTAGTCCCAGCTACTCGGGAGGCTGAGGCAGGAGAATGGCGTAAACCCGGGAGGCGGAGCTTGCAGTGAGCTGAGATCCGGCCACTGCACTCCAGCCTGGGCGGCAGAGCGAGACTCCCTCTCAAAAAAAAAAAAAAAAACAAAATTAGGCGGACGTGGTGGCCAGCTACTCGGGAGGCTGAGGCAGGAGAAAAGCTTTAAACCGCGAGGTGGAGTTTGCAGTGTGAGTTGAGATCATGCCACTGCACTGGGCCTGGGTGACAGAGTGAGACTGTCTCAAAAAATAAAAAATAAAGTCAGCTGTGATGGCTCCACTGCATTCAAGCCTGGGCAACAGAGTAAGACTGTCTCAAACAAACAAATAAACAGAAAAAGAAAGCAGAGTTTCAGAGATATTTGCAGACCCATGTTCATAGCAGTACTACTCACAACAGCCAAGAGTCAGAAGCAACCCAAATGTCCATCAATGGATGAATGATTAAACCAAATGTGGTACAGGCATACAATGGAATACTATTCAACCTCAAAAAGGAAGAAAATCCCATCACCAGCTATAACATGGATGAACCCTTGAAGACAATATGCTAAGTAAAATAAGCAATTCAGAAACAGGTACCACAAAGTTTTAAAAAAGAACGAAGAAAGAAAGGGAGGGAGGGAGAGAAGAAGGGAGAGAAAGCTGAGCTTAATTTCTGGTCTCCTGGTTGGCATGGTGGTTCCCACCTGTAATCCCAGAACTCTGGGAGTCGGAGGAAGCAGGATGATTGCTTGACCAGCCTGGGCAACAAAGTGAAGTATCTATGAAAAATTAAAAAAAAAAAAAAAATTAGCTAAGAGTAGCGTCATCCGCCTGTAGTTCCAGCTACTCAGGAGGCTGAGGCAGGAAGATCACTTGAACCACTAAGCACAGGAGTTTAAGACTGCAGTGAGCAATAATCACACCACTGCACTCCAGCCTGATAACAGATCAAGACCCTGTCTCTAAAAAAAAAGTAGGGCCGGGCGCAGTGGCTCACACCTGTAATCCCAGCACTTTGGGAGGCCGAGGCAGGCGGAGTGCCTGAGCTCAGGAGTTCGCAACCGGCCTGGACAACCCAGTGAAACCCCATCTCTACTAAAATACAAAAAAATGGGCCGGGCATGGCGGCGTGTGCCTGTAGTACCAGCTACTTGGGAGGCTGAAGCAGGAGAACTGCTTGAACCCGGGAGGCAGCGGTTGCAGTGAGCCAAGATCACACCACTGCACTCCAGCATGGGTGACAGAGGGAGACTCAGTCTC
>NW_012117422.1:56091-63934 GCF_000951035.1 Colobus angolensis palliatus | reverse complement strand
ATTAGTTCTCACAAAAGGTACCCCAGAGAGCGCACTCCAGCATGGGTGACAGAGGGAGACTCAGTCTCAAAAAAAAAAAAAAAAAAAGTGCATCTGTTGCAGTAACAAAGAATTCAACCAGGACTTTCCTGACAAGTTTTACCATAAGCTATAAAGGTTATAACTGTGTTTAGGTACTTTTATTATTTCCTAGGAGTTATTATGAACTATGTATTCTATTTGCACTTTTTTTTCTTTCTTTCTGAGATGGAGTCTCACTCTGTCACCCAGGCTGGAGTGCAATGGCACCATCTCCGCTCACTGCAACCTCCGCGCCTTTCAGGTTCAGTGATTCTCCTGTCTCAGCCTCCCGAGTAGCTAGAGGTTAATTTTTTTCCTGTATTTTTAGTAGAGACAAGGTTTCACCATGTTGGCGAGGCTGGTCACCAAATCCTGGCCTCAAGTAATCTGCCCACCTTAGCCTCCCAAAGTGCTCAAACTACAGGCGTGAGAGCCACCGTGCCCAGCCAATTCATTACACTTTTTAAAGTAGTTCCATGTTCACCGTTTTATCTGCCCCTCCCAATTGCCCCCTAAAGGTGAAAAACCCAGGAGACTTCTTATTCCTAAAGTTACGGAAACGAAAGTGGGACAAAAGCTACCAGCGGTGGCTCACGCCTGTAATCCCAGCACTCTGGGAGGCTGAAGCGGGTGGTTCATGAGGTCAGGAGATCGAGACCATCCTAGCTAACACGGTGAAACTCCGTCTCCACTGAAAAATACAAAAAAATTAGCCGGGTGTGGTGGTGGGCACCTGTAGTCCCAGCTACTCAGGAGGCTGAGGCAGGAGAATGGCGTGAACCCGGGAGGCGGAGCTTGCAGTGAGCCGAGATCGCGCCACTGCACTCCAGCGCCACTGCACTCCAGCCTGGGTGACAGAGCGAGACTCCGCATCAAAAAAAAAAAAAAAAAGCTACCACACTGGGCCCACAATTCAAGTTTAATGAGCCTGCAATTCATGCTCACCAACTGCCACTTCATCCCCTTAAGCTGTCTTCCAGGGCAAAGAGAACTCTAACTACAAGGATGCAATAGTGTGATTGCCAAAACGGCAGCAACGACTTTTGTCAAAACATTTACCCCTTGTGGCCCTGAGAAGATAATGCGCTAAATGAACTGTGGAGTCAAGATAGTAAAGTGTGGGGGAATGCTGACACCCACTTGCAGACAAGCCAGAAAATTTCTGTTGTGCAACACTGACCCCACACACAGTTCACTCGAGCATTCTCATGACCCAGTTACCTGGCTTGTTTGTGCACCCTGGTTGATGCAAAGAACTCCCACATAGTCCTTTACCTCTGCTCTAAGTATAATTATACCAAATGTACAACAGTTGATTAACATGGCAGTTGATTCTATTCATGACCCTCAAACAATATTGGGAAAAGACTGAGATACAGAATGATTTTAAAGATCAATAAAATTCTTCCCCCTTAAAAAAAATCTAATTAAAAACTTAAGCAAAATCTTCCATTTCCTAAATCAGAGGTAAAAAGACTTAACTATAGTTCATCTTGTCCTCTCAATCTTTTAATATTAAGCTCAGTTTAACTTCCCTCAACCAGCAATCACTTGTGTCATACCTAACAGTTAATACACAATGCCCAGTTTCTTCCATCACCATAACTGTGACTTCAGGTCCTGGGAAACAGGACTGAACCAGTTCACTAGGATGGCAGTGTATTGGTCCAAAGGCATCAGATTATAATAATGTATTGCAGTAATTATAGGGCAGTTACTAAATGTCGGACTTCCCTTATTGTATACATATCTGAATTTAATCCTCACAAATCCATCAGGTATTATCATATCCATTACTTGACAAGAACGGGGGCACAAAGGTAAGAAAACTGCCGAAGTTCACAGAGCAACAAATGACCAATGAAAGACTTGAGCCAGGGCCTTAACGTTAACCACTGCACTGCCTATCCCTGAACTATAATCCCAGAACCATCATTAAAGTAATCGCATGACCTTGGGCCAGTCATTTCACACCTCTAGGCCTCCACTGTAAAAACAGATGCATCAGATGAGTTTTCGGGTGCTTTCCTGCTTTTAACGCCCTGTCCATCTCCAGCTGGATGACTCCCCTCCAGAATAGGTGCTGTAACTGTTAAGTTTCTCAACCACTGCGTGTTCTCCTTCTACTACATTCCCCTTTCTCTTCACGGAGCTAGGGTCCAGTCTTCTCTTTGGATTTTCAAATATTAAACTGTAACGCTAATCCTAAACATTCCCTCTCGGTCTAATACCATCCTTCCCTACTACTAGGGGTACACAGCAGGCCCGATTCCACTCTACACTTTTACCCAGTTACTCCAGCCCACCTCGCGGCTGCCCAGGCAGCAGGCAGAAGCCTAAGAAATCCCTAGAAGCAAAACCATAGGAATAAGTCAGCTTTCCCAGAGGTCAAAGAAGGCTGTAGGGCCACCTGCCACGCCTCCCGACCCCGGCGGCGCGGCCTGGGCCCGCTCCCCAACCAAAGAGGCCCGAATTCGGGCCTCCCCGCTCACGGCGGGCGCGTCGGACAGGGCCTGGGCCCTCAAGAGCCAGCCCGACCCCTTAGTCCCCGGCCACGCCCGACCCCTCAGCCGCAGAGGCGCTCCCAGCCCCCGGGGTCCTCACAGGCCCGAGGACGCACTCAGGTCTCCCGTCTCACCTCTAGCCTCCCGGGGACCGCGGGGGTGCCCGTGCCCCTTCCCGCCCGCACACCTGGCCCCGCGCCGCAGTAAAGACAGAGGCGGAGGCGGCCCGACCGTCACGTGCCGCAGAACCAAAAGGCCTCGGACACCGCTGCCGCGCGAGCGAGCCCCACCGCACTAAGCCCGGCCCTGCGCCCGCCCCTGGCCCCTGAGTAGCCACAGCCGGCGCCAAGTCCCGCCCTCCCGCGCAAGCCCCGACATCCGGCTGGCCGGCGTGGACATCGCTCTACGCACCGTCCCATACGCCCCCTACGGCTATTCTTCGTGGAGTGTGAAGATTGGTCGGGAGTGAGGCAGGAAGTGGCTGTTGGTTGGGCGGGAGGTGAGGGGGCGGGCCACGCTGGACCGAGACCGCCGGGCGCGCGCGTCCCGGGGCGGGGCTGGCTTAACAGGCGTTCCCGCGCTCGGATGCCGTGGTGCCTTCGGGGGCGTTCCAACCCAACCCCCAGTGGCCCTCACCCGTCTGGTGGCTGGAGCCGAGACTTGGGACGCATCGCGCGCCCTTAGCTGACGGGGCAAACGGCAGCAGGCAGAAAGGGTAGGAGTCCGACGATCAGCCATCAAGGAGGGCCGGTTGCAGCGAACGCGGGCCCCTATGGGCGTGAGCAGAACCCAGCGCGGGCGCCTGGCCGACCAGGCGTGCACCGCTCCGCGCTGTGTGAGCCGGCGCCGCAGTTCCTGCAGAGTCATGGCTGGGCCCGGGAGCCTGCGCAGCCTCGTCGCCCAGTATAACACACAGTCCAGAGTAATATAATCCGAGGTTATCTGAACTTTCAATTTATGTTTCCTGAAGTGAGATTAGGTGTCAGGGCAGAGGATGAGCCCTGAGATACAGGGATGACAGGATGAGAGCAAGCATGGTGCCGTGGCAAGATTCCAGATAGGCCACCATTTTAGTAACCCACTCTTAGCACGTCTTCAGTTTTCAGTATGCTGAGAACCTCACAAAATGGAAGTGGCCCCGGGTTTTTCTAGACCTTTAGAGATCTTGATCTCTTGTCCTCTGTTTGGACACCCAAAGACTTGAAAACTTGGGTGGAAAACACTAGAATCAGCGGATGTATCACTGATCTCAAAGCCTTCTTGCCACCTGGAAGGGTTTGGTGTTTGTATGAGTTAGTATCATCCAACCCTCAGCTCCCCAATGTTTTGTTTTTATTGTTACTTTTATTTTTTTGAGACGAAGTCTTGCTCTGTCGCTCAGGCTGGAGTCATGGTGCGATCTTAGCTCACTGCAACCTCCACCTCCTGGGTTCAAGCGATTCTCCCTCAGCCTCCCGAGTCGCTGGGATTACAGGCGTCCGCCAACACGCCCGTCTAATTTTTGTATTTTTAGTAGAGACAGGTTTCACCATGTTGGCCAGGCTGACCTCAGGTGATTAACCTGTTTCGGCCTCCCAAAGTGCTGGGATTACAGGCATGAGCCACGGCGCCCTGCCGTCAGCCCCAAAATTTGTGTAGAATTTTGGTTTCCTGTCTACCTGGGGAAGCAGCTATTCAAAGTAGAATAAAATTCTGGATGGTACATGATCCAAATAATGAGCTTAAAATGTAGTTACAGGAACATTTGTGAGCAAAAGAGCTACTCCTGCAAAGGTAAGTGCCAAAAGACTGTGGTACTATGGAGAATTCAGTGGGATTCTGAGGGGGAGGAACTGCTTCCATCCAGAATGGACCAGCAAAGAGGTTAGAATTGGCTGGGTGCGGTGCAGATTACTCTCCCGGTAATCTGAGCACTTTGGGAAGCTGATGCAGGAGGATCATTTGAGCCCAGGAGTTCAAGACTAGCCTGGGCAACACAGTGAGACCCCTGTCTCTACAAAAATAAAAATAAAAAAATTAGCTTAGCATGGCCGGGCACCGTGGCTCACACCTGTAATCCCAGCACTTTGGGAGGCCGAGGCGGGGGCAGATCACGAGGTCAGGAGATCGAGACCATCCTGGCTAACCCGGTGAAACCCCGTTTCTACTAAAAAAAATACAAAAAACTAGCGGGGCGAGGTGGCAGGCGCCTGTAGTCCCAGCTATTCGGGAGGCTGAGGCAGGAGAATGGCGTGAACCCGGGAGGCAGAGCTTGCAGTGAGCTGAGATCGCGCCACTGCACTCCAGCCTGGGTGACAGAGCAAGACTCCATCTAAAAAAAAAAAAAAATTAGCCTGGCATGGTGCACACCTGTAGACCCAGATAACTAGGAAGACTGAGGCAGGAGTATCCTTGACTCCTTCCTGGTTGAGGAGGCTGCAGTGAGCCAAGATCGGACCACTGCACTCCATCCAGCCTGGGCAACAGAGTGAGAACCCGTCTCTAAATAAATAAATAATAAAAACAAATAGATGTTTTACATGGGCACCATTTGTGTGGTCCAAAGCAATTACAATAGTAACATCAACCTGGATTACCATAACAGATATAATAATAATGAAAACATATTATACAAATTCCCAAAATGTGACACAGAGACCAGAGGTGAGCATGTGCTGTTGGAAAAGTGGTGCTTATAGACTTGCTTGATGCAGGGTTGCCACATTCGATTTGTAAAAAAACACAGTATCTGTGAAAAGCAATAAAGGGAAGTGCAGTAACAAGAGCTTTACAGCCTGTTTACATTCTGACATGGAGCAACAGTCAAGATTTAGTGTTATGTGAAAAAGCACAGAGAAAGGTGTGTTTCCTTTCACACTGAAAAGGGAGATGTGTTCTCATACATGTAAGCTTGGCCAAATAAGCTTACTAGAAGGATACACAAGAAACTGCTAGGAGAGGTTAATGCTGGAGAGGGGACCTGAAACTCTAGAAGCAGAAATACTTTCTTGGCCAGGCACAGTGGCTTACGCCTGTAATGCCAGCACTTTGGGAGGCGGGCGGATCACCTGAGGTCAGGAGCTCAAGACCAGTATGGCCAACATGGTGAAACCCTGTCTCTAATACAAAAATTAGCTGGGCATACTGATGCACACCTATAGTCCCAGCTACTTGGGAGGCTGAGGCAGGAGAATCGTTTGAACCTGGGAGGCGGAGGTTGCAGTGAGCCAAGATTATGCCACTGCACTCCAGTTTGGGTGACAGAGCCAGACTGTCTCAAAAAAAAAAAAAAATGATACTTTCTTTAAACATGCATATGATTTTTTCAACAAAGAATCAGGCCAGGTGAGGTAGGTCATGCCTGTAATCCAGCACTTTGGGAGGCCAAGGTGGGTGGGTCACTTGAACCCAGGATTCAAGACCAGCCTGGGCAACATGACGAGACCCCATCTCTACAAAATATACAAAAATTAGCTGGGCATAGTGGCTTGAGCCTGTAGTCCCAGCTACTCGGGAGGCTGATGGTGATTGTCTAAGACCAAGAGGTTGAGGCTGCAGTGAGCCAAGATCAGGTCAGTGTACCAGAGTGACACCTTGTCTAAAAAAATAAAAATAGGTCAGGTGTGGTGGCTCACGCTTGTAGTCACAGCACTTTGGGAGGCCAAGGCGGGTAGATCACCTGAGGTCGGGAGTTGGAGATCAGCCTGACCAACATGGAGAAGCCCCATCTCTACTAAAAATACAAAATTAGCCAGGCATGCTGGTGCATGCCTGTAATCACAGCTACTTGGGAGGCTGAGGCAGGAGAATCGCTTGAACCTGGGAAGCAGAGGTTGCAGTGAGCCGAGATCGCGCCATTGCACTCCAGCATGGGCAACAAGAGTGAAACTCCGTCTCAAAAAATAAATAAATAAATAAATAAAAATTAGGACGGGTGCAGTGGTTCCTGCCTGTAATCCCAGCACTTTGGGAGGCCAAGGTGGGTGGGTCACTTGAACCCAGGATTCAAGACCAGCCTGGGCAACATGACGAGACCCCATCTCTACAAAATATACAAAAATTAGCTGGGCATAGTGGCTTGAGCCTGTAGTCCCAGCTACTCGGGAGGCTGATGGTGATTGTCTAAGACCAAGAGGTTGAGGCTGCAGTGAGCCAAGATCAGGTCAGTGTACCAGAGTGACACCTTGTCTAAAAAAATAAAAATAGGTCAGGTGTGGTGGCTCACGCTTGTAGTCACAGCACTTTGGGAGGCCAAGGTGGGTGGATCATGAGGTCAAGAGATCGAGACCATCCTGGTTAACACAGTGAAACCCCATCTCTACTAAAAAAAAAAAAAAATACAAGAAAAAAAAAAATTAGCCAGGCATGGTGGCAGGCGCCTGGAGTCCCAGCTGCTGGGAAGGATGAGGCAGGAGAATGGCGTGAACCTGGGAGGCGGAGCTTGCAGTGAGCTGAGATCGCGCCACCGCACTCCAGCCTGGGAGACAGAGCGAGATTCTGTCTCAAAAAAATGAATAAACTAAATAAATAAAAATTTTAAAAAAAGAAAAAGAAATTTTAGCTTTAGCTTCTGTGTTTTTTTCAAAATAGGCAGTATATTTAAAACAGTAAACAAAATTGTTGATCGATTTGTCCTTTGTATCCAGCTTCTTCTCATAGCTTAACTTGTCTCTCTACCCTTCCCGCAAAGCCATCCTCATCCTTGCTCATGCCTACCTTTTGCTTGAAGGAGAAAGTAGGCACACAGAGAGAGGGCACACTCACATTTTTATCCATTACTTTCTTTTTTTTTTTGACACATAAACAGTTTGTTTATTCATCCTCCTCTGCTCCTCCTCATCTCCCCGTTCCTCTTCCTCTTCCACCTTCTTCCAGGCAACTGTAGCAGGACCCGCTGTGCCATCAAACTTTCCTTTCGACTTATAGTCAGCAACATCCTTCTCATACTTCTCCTTCAGCTTTACCGCCTTAGTGATGTAAGGCTGCTTTTCACTGTCATTTAAGTTCTTCCACATCTCACCCAGCTTTTTGACCACGTCTCCAATAGAGATGTCGGGGTTTGTGGATTTCATCTTGGGGCGGAATTCCGAAGAAAACAGGAAGAATCCAGACGGTGGCCTTTTGGGGGCATTAGGATCCTTCTTCTTGCCTCCCTTAGCTGGTCTATAACCCTTCATTTCCTGATGACAGCGCATTTTATCCGCCTTTGCCATTTCATCAAACTTCGACTTCTCTCTCCTGGACATCGTCTTTCTACCTCTCAGAGCACTTCTTGGAAAATTCTGCAAAATTGACGGTTT
>NW_012117422.1:52506-56014 GCF_000951035.1 Colobus angolensis palliatus | reverse complement strand
TCTCACTCTGTCACCCAGGCTGGAGTGCAGTGGCCGGATCTCAGCTCACTGCAAGCTCTGCCTCCCGGGTTTACGCCATTCTCCTGCCTCAACCTCCCAAGTAGCTGGGACTACAGGCGCCTGCCACCTCGCCCGGCTAGTTTTTTGTATTTTTTTAGTTGAGACAGGGTTTCACTGTGTTATCCAGGATGGTCTCGATCTCCTGACCTCGTGATCCACCTGTCTCGGCCTCCCAAAGTGCTAGGATTACAGGCTTGAGCCACTGCACCCAGCTGACGGTTTCTTTTTACGTTCTTCTCTGCACGTCTGCACAAAGAAGACATAAGCAGACACCTTGCCCTTTGGTTTCTCAGGGTCACCTTTAGCCATCCTGACTATATTGTTCACTCTCATTACTTTTTTTTTTGAGACAGAGTTTCTCTCTTGTTGCCCAGGCTGGAGTACAATGGCGCGAGCTCGGCTCACGGCAACCTTGGCCTCCTGAGTTCAAGCAATTCTCCTGCCTCAGCCTCCTGAGTAGCTGGGATTACAGGCGTGAGCCACCACGCCCAGTCCATCACTTTCTTAATAGTTAGGCTGGTAATGGTCATTTCTCCATAGTTTCTCTATACTCATGCTCATCTGGCATTGTCAGAATGATGGACAAAGAAAAAGATATGTAACTATGTTAATTGAAGTTTATTTTATTACAATGAAATTAAACCTTTTTTTTTTTTTTTTTTTTTAAGACAAGTTCCCGGCCAGGCTAGAGTACAGTGGCACAATCATGGCTCACTGCAGCCTCAAACTTCTGGGCTCAAGGAATCTTCTTGCCTCAGCCTCCCAAGTCGCTAGGACTACAGGCATGCACCACCATGTGTGGCTAATTTTTATTTTTATTTTATTTTTTTGAGACAGATTCTCACTCTGTCGCCCAGGCTAGAGTACAGTGCACAATCTTGGCGCACTGCAACCTCTATCTCCTGAGTTTAAGCGATTCTCATGCCTCAGCCTCCAGAGTAGCTAGGACTACAGGCATGTGCCATTTCACCTGGCTAACTTCTGTATTTTTAGTAGAGATGGAGTTTCACCATGTTGGCCAGGCTGGTCTCAAACTTCTGACCTCAGTTGATCCACTTGCCTCAGCCTCCCAAAGTGCTAGGATTACAGGCGCGAACCACAGCACCTGGCCAACATTTTTCATGTTCATTAACCATACGTATATTTCTTCCTTTGTGAATTCTCTATTCATGTCGTTTGTCCATTTTTCCACTATAGGGTTTGTCTTTTTCATACTGGTTTATAAGGAATCATTAGGTACTATGTGCACGTGCGGTGGCTCTTGCCTGTAATGTCAGCAATTTGGGAGGCCAAGACAGGCAAATCACTTGAGCCCAGGAGTTTGAGACTAGCCTGGGCAACATGGCAAAACCCTATCTGTACAGAAAATAAAAAATCAGTGGCATGTGCCTGAGTGCCAGCTACTCAGGAGGCTGAGGTAGGTAGACAGATTCAGCCCAGGAGGTTGAGGCTGCAGTGAGCCGTGATCATGCCACTGCACTCCACTAGCCTGGGCAACAGAGCAAGACCCTGTCTCTAAAAAATAAAATAAGTAGAGATAAGGGCTCTTTGTTGCCCAGGGCCTGCTTCAAGTGATCCTCCTATATTGGCTTCTTAAAGTGCTGGGATTACAGATGTGAGCCACTGCGCCCAGACCTTTAAGAGCTTTTAAACTGGGGGCTCTTTTTGGTTATAAGGAACAGAGATGGCCAGACAGAGTGGCTCATGCCTGTAATCCCAGCACTTTGGGAGACCAAGACAGGCAGATCACTTGAGGTCAGGAGTTCTAGACCAGCCTGGCCAACATGGTGAAACCCTGTCTCTACTAAAAATACAAAAATTAGCCAGGCATGGTGGTGTGTACCTTTAGTCCCAGCTACTTGGGAGGCTAAGGCAGGAGAATGGCATGAACCCGGGAGGCAGAGCTTGCAGTGAGCCGAGTTCATGCCACTGCACTCCAGCCTGGGCGACAGAGCAAGACTGCGTCTCGAAAAAATAAATAACATAAATAAATAATAAATAATAATAAAGAAGAAAGATATACTGAAACTACCTCAAGGAAAGTATATAGGGATGTCAAAGAACCCAAGGAAAGGAAGAGAGTACTGCCTTGCCTCATGCTATTCCGAGCTGGGATTGCAGTGTAGCGGCTCTTGCTGTCTTCCAGAGCCAACTGACATCTGCTTCAACCTCCCTTCTTGATCAGGCACTTTCACTCATTTTTTTTTTCTTTGTTTTCTTTGCAGAGATGGGATCTCCCTGTGTTGCCCAAGCTGGTCTCAAACTCCTGGGCTTAAAGGGATCCTCCCGCCCTGACCTCACAAAATGCTGGGATTATAGGCATGAGCCAGTGTGCCCAGCCCACTCACCTTTTTACACAGCTTAGTCGGCCTGAAAAAACAACCATACACTGGCTAACATTTCAAAATATTAACCCACCACACAGTCTTGTGTAAATGTATATAGGCCAGGCGTGATGGCTCACGCCTGTAATCCCAGCACTTTGGGAGGCTGAGGCGGGTGGATAACTTGAGACCAGGAGTTCGAGACCAGCCTGGCCAACAAGGCGAAACCCCATCTCTACTAAAAATACAAAAATTAGCCAGGCATGGTGGTGGGTCCTGTAATCCCAGCTACTCGGGAGGCTGAGGCAAGAGAATCGCTTGAACCTGGGAGGCAGAAGTTGCCATGAGCCAAAGTCGTACTGCTGCACTCCAGCCTGGGCAACAGAGAGAGACATGGTCTCAAAAAACTAAAGTAAAAAAATAATAAATCAATGTCTATAAACATAAACCCACTATAAATTAATTTACAGCTCTATGTCAATATAAAACCGTAAGTTTATAATTTTACCTATAATACAAACCAAAAAGTCAAATTAACATTTATGTTACTTATTTTTTTTTTTTTTTGAGAGAGTCTCACTCTGTCGTCCAGGCTGGAGTGCAGTGGCATGATCACGGCTCACTGCAACCTCTGCCTCTTGGGTTCAAGTGACTATCATGTCTCAGCCTCCCATGTAGCTGGGATTACAGGCTTGTGCCACCACACCCAGCTAATTTTTGTAGAGACAGGGTTTCGCCATATTGTCCTGGCAGGTCTCGAACTCCTGGCCTCAAGTGATCTGCCTGCCACAACCTCTCAAAGTGACTTTCTTAAGTGTTTTTTTTTTTTCTTTTTTTTTCAGATGGAGTCTTTGTCACCCAGGCTCGAGTGCAGTGGTGTGATCTCAGTTTGCTGCAACCTCCGCCTCCCGGGTTCAAGCGCTTCTCCTGCTTCAGCCTCCTGAGTATGTGGGATTACAGGCCCGTGCCACTACGCTTGGCTAATGTTTGTATTTTTAGTAGAGACAGCTTCCACCATGTTGGTCAGGCTAGTCTCGAACTCCTGACCTTGTGATCCACCTGCCTCAGCCTCCCAAAGTTTTGGGGTTACAGGCATGAGCCACCGCACCCAGCCTTTTTTGAGA
>NW_012117422.1:50762-51384 GCF_000951035.1 Colobus angolensis palliatus | reverse complement strand
CGGGAGGCTGAGGCAGGAGAATGGCGTAAACCCGGGAGGCGGAGCTTGCAGTGAGCAGAAATCCGGCCACTGCACCCCAGCCTGGGCAACAGAGCAAGACTCCGTCTCAAAAATAAAAAATAAAAAAAATAAATAAAAATAAAAATAAAATTGTGAATCTTTAAATTCTGAAGGCCTCATTAAATGTCCTCAAAATCAAGGTCTTCTTGTGAAAGGAGTTAACATCCATGTTAACTGGGAATTATCCATCATCTCTCCTAACTTTTCCTGTTCAAATAATCAAATAAGGACTTCCAGGAGTAGGCAAGAACTTTAAAAAAAAGAAGAAAAAAAGAGGCCGGGTGGGGTGGCTCACACCTGTAATCCCAACACTTTGGGAGGCTGAGGCAGGTGGATCAGCTGAAGTCAGGAGTTCGAGACCAGCCTGGCCAACATGGTGAAACCCCATGTCTACTAAAAATACCAAAAATTTAGACAAGCATAGTGGTGGGCACCTGTAATCCCAGCTACTCAGGCGGCTGAGGCAGGGGAATTGCTTGAACCCGGAAGGCAGAGGTTGCAGTGAGCCGAGATCGCACCATTGCACTCCCACCTAGGCAACAAGAGCAAAACTCTGTCTCAA
>NW_012117422.1:49545-50237 GCF_000951035.1 Colobus angolensis palliatus | reverse complement strand
TTGGGTTTTGTAGTATTCTCTTTTTGGTAGGCCATGAAATAAGGGAAGCTGTATGCCATTCCTGGTGGCCATCTATAATCTGTCTGAAGTATGTTTTTGTTGTTTTTTGTTGTTGTTCTTGTTGTTTTTGAGACAGTCTCGCTCTGTCGCCCACACTGGAGTGCTGTGGCATGATCTCTGCTCACTGCAACCTCCACCTCCTGGGTATAAACGATTCTCCTGCCTCAGCTTCCCAATTAGCTGGGATTACAGGCACACGCCACCATGCCCAGCTAATATTTTATTTTTAGTTTTAGTAGGGATGGGGTTTTACCATGTTGGCTGGGCTGGTCTCAAACTCCTTGGCCTCCCAAAGTGCTGAGATTATAGGCGTGAGCCACCATGCCTGGCCAAATATCATGATTGCTAATGAAAAGTGACCTTAGGCGGCCGGGTGCCGCCTAATAGATGATAGATAGATAAAGTCAGCTTTTTTTTTTTTTCCAGGATGGAGTCTTGCTCTGTTGCCAGGCTGGAGTGCAGTGGCACGATCTCGGCTCACTGCAACCTCCACGTCCTGGGTTCAAGCAGTTCTCCTCCCTCAGCCTCCCAAGTAGCTGGGACCACAGGTGTGCGCCACCACACCCAGCTAATTTTTTGTATTTTTAGTAGAGACAGGGTTTCACCATGTTGGCCAGGCTCATCTCGAACTA
>NW_012117422.1:46896-48745 GCF_000951035.1 Colobus angolensis palliatus | reverse complement strand
CCACAGGTGTGCGCCACCACACCCAGCTAATTTTTTGTATTTTTAGTAGAGACAGGGTTTCACCATGTTGGCCAGGCTCATCTCGAACTCCTGGCCTCAAGTGATCTGCCTGCCTCAGCCTCCCGAATTGCTGGGATTACAGGCATGAGCCACTGCACATGGCCGAAAATTGACTTTAATAACATAGATACGATGTGGAGAGATAAAGAATATGAATCACTGGCTTGGTTAAAATATTCCTGGGCTCTGATTCCATGTCTTATTGGACACCTTCGGGGGGTTGATTTGAGCTCGAGTGTCCTCATGACAAGAAGAGAAAGCTTTAAACAGTGAGCATGAGGGTTTATTTGTGAACACTGACAATCAAATTCTAAAATTTATATGGAAATACAAAGGATCTAGAAAGCCAAAGCAATCTTAAAGAATAGTATTGGAAGGTTTACACTACCAGGTATCAACAGTATTGGTGCCACGAGAAACAGACCAAGGAAAAGAACACAGAGCACAGAACCAGAGCCATGTCCTCAGTCATGTGACGAACAACACAGACGTCACTGCAGTTACTGTGGGAAAGGCCAGTCTTCTCTGTGAATGGTGCTGAGTCAATTTGGCATTTCTGTCAAAAAAAAAAACACAAAACACCATAAACAAAAATTAACTTAAAATGGAGCACAGACCTAAATGTAAAGCTAAAACTATGAAACTTCTAGAATAAAAAGGAGAAAATCTTAGTAACTTTATACTTGGCAAACAGTTCACAAATATGACACAAAAAAACGTGAAAAAGAAAAACTTGATAAATTGGACATCGTCAAAACTAAAAACTTTTGCCCTAAAAGGCAAGCCACAGACTGGGAAGAAATATTTGCAAAACATATCAAACAAAGGATTTTATCTAGAATGTAAAAATTGCAAGCTGGGGTTGGGCGTGGTGGCTCATGCCTGTAATCCCAGCAATTTGGGAGGCCGAGACGGGCGGATCACCTAAGGTCGGGAGTTCGAGACCAGCCTGACCAACATGGAGAAATGCTGTCTCTACTAAAAATACAAAAAATTAGCCGGCCTGTAATCCCAGCAACTCAGGAGGCTGAGGCAGGAGAATCCCTCGAACCCAGGGGGCAGAGGTTGTGGTGAGCCGAGATTGTACATTGCACTCCAGCCTGGGCAACAAGAGCAAAATTCCGTCTCAAAAAAAAGGCTGGGTATGGTGGCTCACGCCTGTAATCCCAGCACTTTGGGAGGCCAAGGCGAGCAGATCACGAGGTCAGGAGATGGAGACCATCCTGGCTAACTAACATGGTGAAACCCCGTCTCTACTAAAAATACAAAAAATTAGCTAGGCATGGTGGTGGGCGACTGTAGTCCCAGCTACTCGGGAAGCTGAGGCAGGAGAATGGCGTGAACCTGGGAGACGGGGCTTACAGTGAGCTGAGATAGCACCACTCCACTGAACTCCAGCCTGGGCGACAGAGGGAGACTCCATCTCAAAAACAAAAACAGAAACTGCAGGCTGGGTGCGGTGGCTCATGCCTGTATAGCCAGACCTTTGGGAGGCCAAGGCAGACGGATTACCTGAGGTCAGGAGTTCAAGACCAGCCTGACCAATATGGCAAAACCCTGTCTCTACTAAAGATACAAAATTAGCTGGGCATGGTGGCAGGCGCCTGTAGTCCCAGCTACTCAGGAAGCTGAGGCAAGAGAATTGCTTGAATCCTGGAGCCGGAAGTTGCAGTGAGCTGCTGGAAGTTGCAGTGAGCCGTATATTGCACTCCAACCTGGGCAACAAGAGCTAAGACAAGAGTGTTAAGACAAACGATCCAATTTTTAAAATAGGCAAAAAGACTTGAAC
>NW_012117422.1:30751-42491 GCF_000951035.1 Colobus angolensis palliatus | reverse complement strand
AAAAAAAAACCCAAAAATTAGCCAGGCATAGTGGCATGTGCCTGTAATCCCACATACTCAGGAGGCTGAGGCAGAAGAATCGCTTGAACCCGGGAAGCAGAGGTTGTGGTGACCGAAGGCTGCGCCACTGCACTCCAGCCTGAGTGACAGGACGAGACTCTGCCTCCAAAATTAAATAAGTAAATAAACAGATTTATTAAGGCTGGGTGCAGTGGTTCAAGCCTATAATCCCAGCACTTAAGGAGGCAGAGGTGGATGGATCACTTGAGGTCAGGAGTTCAAGACCGGCCTGACCAACATGGTGAAACCCCATCTCTAGTTAAAAAAAAAAAACAAAATTAGCCAGGTGTGGTGGCACACGCCTGTAATCCCACTTACTTGGGAGGCTGAGGCAGGAGAATCGCTTGAACCCAGGAAGCACAGGTTGCAGTGAGTCGAGATCACACCACTGCACTCCAGCCTCGGCAACAAAAGCGAAACTCCATCTCAAAAAATAGACAGACAAATAAATAAAATAAATTAAGGATGAGCTTGTTAAAAATTTAAAACAACAACAAAACAGCAAAAACCCCACAATTTAGACACACTACCACTATGGCTAAAATTAAAAAGGCTTGGCTGGGCAGGGTGGCTCAAGCCTGTAATCCCAGCACTTTGGGAGGCCTAGGCAGGTGGATCCACGAGGTCAGGTGGATCACGAGGTCAGGAGATCGAGACCAACCTGGCTAACATGGTGAAACCCCGTCTCTACTAAAAATACAAAAAATTAGCCGGGTGAGGTGGTACACACCTATAGTCCCAGCTACTTGGGAGGCTGAGGCAGGAGAATCGCTTGAACCCAGGAAGCACAGGTTGCAGTGAGTCGAGATCACACCACTGCACTCCAGCCTCGGCAACAAAAGCGAAACTCCATCTCAAAAAATAGACAGACAAATAAATAAAATAAATTAAGGATGAGCTTGTTAAAAATTTAAAACAACAACAAAACAGCAAAAACCCCACAATTTAGACACACTACCACTATGGCTAAAATTAAAAAGGCTTGGCTGGGCAGGGTGGCTCAAGCCTGTAATCCCAGCACTTTGGGAGGCCGAGACGGGCGGATCACGAGGTCAGGAGATCGAGACCAACCTGGCTAACATGGTGAAACCCCGTCTCTACTAAAAATACAAAAAAAACTAGCCGGTGTGGTGGCAGGCACCTGTAGTCCCACCTACTTAGGAGGCTGAGGCAGGAGAATGGTGTGAACCCAGGAGGTGGAGCTTGCAGTAAGCAGAGATCACGCCACTGCACTGCAGCCTGGGTGACAGAGCGAGACTCCGTCTCAAAAAAAAGGGCTTACTAGCTGGGTCCCATGGCTCCTGCCTGTAATCCTATCACTTTGGGAGGCCCAGAGGCCCAGGTGGAAGGATCCCTTGAGCCCAGGAGTTTGAGACCAGCCTAGGCACCACGGTGAGACCCTGTCTCACGAAACACCATCACCACCTTTAATTAAGCAAATTTTTTAAAAATGAAGGTTTACCAAACTAAGTGTCGGCCAGGATACACAGAAACAAACTTTCACTCACTGTTAGTGGCTTAATAAAAAGGTAAACATGCACCTGCCATATGACCCAGCCTGGGGATTTACTTAAGAGAAATGAAAGCATATGTCCACATAAAGATGAACAGAAATGTTCAGAGCAGTTTTATTTGCAGTAGCCCCCAAACTGGAAACAACCCAAATGTGCATCAACAGCTGAATGGAAAAACAAATTGTGTGGTGTTTCCATACAATGAAATACTACTCAAAGTAATGCATTGTTAATAAATGCAACAACATGGATAAATCTTAAAATAATTATGTGATGAGAAGCCAATGCCAAAAAAAATCTATACTGAGGCCAGGCACGGTGACTCATGCCTGTAATTCCAGCAGTTTGGGCAGCCAAGGCGGGTGGACCACTTAAGGCCAGGAGTTTGAGACCAGCCTGGTGAACATGGTGAAACTCCATCTCTACTAAAAATACAAAAATTAGCTGGGTGTGGTGGTGTGCACCTGTAATCCCAGCTACTTGGGAGGCTGAGACAGGAGAATCACTTGAACCCGGGAGGCAGAGGTTGCAGTGAGCTGAGATCGCACCACTGCATTCCAGCCTGGGCAACAAAGTGAGAGACTCCTCTCAAAAAAAAGAAAAAAAGGTAACGGATACCACCAGATGGATACATTCATTATCTTGATTTTGAGAATGATTTCACATAACAAATTATCGAAATACTTCACATTATATGTTATAAATATATGTAGTTGGCCGGGCGTGGATCTCGCCTATAATCCCAGCCCTTTGGGAGGCTGAGGCGGGTGGATCATGAGGTCAGCAGATCGAGACCATCCTGGCCAACACCGTGAAACCACGTCTCTACTAAAAAAAAAAAAATACAAAAAATTAAGGCCGGGCGCAGTGGCTCACGCCTGTAATCCCAGCACTTTGGGAGGCTGAGGCAGGTGGATCACCTGAGGTCAGGAGTTCGAGACCAGCCTGGCAAAGATGGGAAACCCTGTCTCTACTAAAAATACAAAAAATTAAGGCCGGGCGCGGTGGCTCAAGCCTGTAATCCCAGCACTTTGGGAGGCCGAGACGGGCGGATCACGAGGTCAGGAGATCGAGACCATCCTGGCTAACATGGTGAAACCCCGTCTCTACTAAAAATACAAAAAACTAGCCGGGCGAGGTGGCGGGCGCCTGTAGTCCCAGCTACTCCGGAGGCTGAGGCAGGAGAATGGCATGAACATGGGAGGCGGAGCTTGCAGTGAGCTGAGATCGTGCCACTGCACTCTAGCCTGGGTGACACAGCGAGACTCCATCTCAAAAAATAAAAATAAAAAAATAAATGTAGTTGATTATGTCAGTTATACCTCAATAAAACGATTACAGAAGTTTCCTAGGAGGTGGCACTACCAGCGGGCTCTGCCCCAGCTTGTGAGCTCCTGTGATTCTGGGTCTGTCCCTTGTAGTCAGGTGGGTGGGCTTAGCAGTTAAGACTGACTTAATTTCCTTCCACTGTCTGCACACATGGCACTTGTCCTTCAAACATGCCCAGCCACTTCCTTCCTTTACCCCCAGGTCTTCAAGGGACTGGAGTCTCCTTATTGTTCAGGTTTTAGCATGAATGTCAAGGGCCTTCACTGAGCACCACGTCTAAATTAGTTCCTACTCCTCACCCTGTCCCAAAATCACTTTCTGTATTTCCCTGGTTTTCTTCACTGTACGTATCAGAATTAGACATTCTTTTTATTTATTCTTTTATTTTTTTTGAGACGGAGTCTCGCTCTGTCGCCCAGGCTGGAGTGCAGTGGTGCGATCTCGGCGAACTGCAACCACTGCCTCCTGGCTTGAAGCGATTCTCCTGCCTTAGCCTCCCAAGCAGCAGGGGTTATAGGCATGCACCACCACACCCGGCTAATTTTGTATTTTGAGAAGAGATGGGGTTTCTCCATGTTGGTCAGGCTGGTCTCGAACTCCCGACCTCAGGTGATCCACCTGCCTCGGCCTCCCAAGATGCTGGGATTACAGGCATGAGCCACTGCACCTGGCCAATTTTTTTTATTTTTATTAGAGATGGGGTTTCACCAAGTTAGCCAGGATGATCTCGATCACCTGACTTCATGATCCACCCACCTCAGCCTCCCAAAGTGCTGGGATTACAGGTGTGAGCCACCACACCTGGCCTGAATATTCTTATTCATTTAGTCATTCCTTTTTTTTGTTTTTTTTTGAGATGGAGTTTCGCTCTTGTTGCCCAGGTTGGAGTGCAGTGGCACAATCTTTGCTCACTGTAACCTCTGCCTCCTGGGTTCAAGCAATTATCCTGCCTCAGCGTCCTGAGTAGCTGGGATTACAGGCACCCGCCACCACGCCCCGCTAATTTTTTTCTATTTTTAGTAGACATGGAGTTTCACCATGTTGGTCAGGCTGTTCTTGAGCTTCTGACTTCAGGTGATCCACCCACCTTCCCCTCCCAAAGTGCTGGGATTTACAGGCATGAAACACCATGCCTGGCCCTCTTTTTTTTTTTAACACAAGGTCTCTGTCGCCCATGCTGGAGTGCAGTGGCACAATCACTGTTCACTGCAGCTTTCACTTCCGGGGCTCAGGTGATCCTCCCACCTCAGCCTCTTGAGTAGCTGGGACTACAGTCACATGCCACCATACCCAGCTACTTTGTTTTTGTAGAGATGGGGTCTTGCCATGTTGGCTAGTCTACCCTTTCATTTTTATCATCTATTCTATTATCTTCCTCCCTCCTCAGTTGGCACCCCACTGAGAATCCAGATCCCTGGTTGCACCCAAAAGTGCTGTAGGTGCTGGTTGATAACTCTCAGCTGCCCCGGCCAATAACTGACTGACATGTAAAAGGAGGGTACAAAAGGCTGGCTCCCTTGCCTTAAGGAGGCCTAACTGTGGTGCTATTTGTGCTCTGAGTTCCCCATGACAGCAAGCAGAAGCTAGGCTCCATGTGAGACCACACTCTGGCTCAGCCTTAGCCTGTTTTCTCTGCCCTGTCTTGCTTCCCTCACCCCCTTCTCCTGAGAGCAATTTCCCAATAATTCACTTGAACAAGAATGCTCATCTTAGGCTCTGCTTCTAGGGAACCTGACTCATGACACCCTCTGTTAGCTTCCTGAGAGACTATCTTGTTAGTTCCCCTAGAACAAATTCCTGTCTTAGACTCTGCTTATGACCACTCCCCTCATTCCCCTGCCAAGAATGACAGCTTAATGAGGGAATATCTTCTTCACTTCCCTAGAACTGTTCCTGAACACAGTAGGTGCTAAATGCACTGAATGCATGCAAGGGAGAGCCCAAAGTCTATTTGACAGCTCAGTGGTCAGGACCCCTTCTTGTCCAGGGGTGGCCTGGCCTGGAGGCATTGTGAGTCACAGCAGGTGGACAGGAGCTGAGTGGGTCAGAGATGGGACTAGCCCTGGGACAGCAGCTCCGTAACTCCACCACATCTTCCAGGTGAGGCACAACATACAGTGAGGATTAACGGGGAGGGATCCTCTAAGAAGATACAATCTCAAGGGTGGGCCTGGATGTGGGCTTCCAGAGACCATCTCCCTGAACCAGATCTTGGGGATGGTATGTACCATCCAGCCTCTGTCCACCTATATGTGAGGGATAAGTGTCTTATGAATTAACGAAGACACAACAGAGGGGGAACCCTGCTCCAGTTCTTTCTCTTCTCATTGTCCATGGGCAGAAGAGGAATTAGAAACAACACATAACTCCCTTTTTCACGTAACAGAATCAGTACTTACTGGGCCAGGGGGTGGGTGGGTGCAGGGAGAAGTGAGCAAAATGGGACTTGTCTGTTACCTGGACTTTGGACTCCCTGAGGGCATAGTTTGTTTGGAACAAATGTCATGTTTGGTGTGCACAATCCCTGTTACTTTGAGCCCTATGCATAGGTCTAGCCTATGGCACATACCCCAGGATGTCACTGAATACACTGGACTGTGGTCTGTATACACATCTGTCTTCCAAGCTGGATTAGGAGCATCTTGAGGGCAGGCAGAGGCTGTTCCGGGTCCCCTTCCCAAGACCAGAGCCTGGCACAGAGCGGATGCTAGTTCAAGTCCATCAAATGACTGAATGATGCAGGCAATAATGCTGTTGGCTATGCTAGACATCCTCCCAGATTGTTTTCAGAATCCAGATCTAACCCTGGCTTTGTAATCCTTCCACAGTTCCCTCTTACCCACAAAAGGAAGTCTAAGCTTCTGAGCCTGCCTGTACAGCACCTTCACGTAGTGCACTGGTCCACCTTCCCAGGTTCCTCTCCTGCTCTTCCCAGCACCAATCCTATCCAAGCTCGTGTTTACATGTGAAATATGAAAGTCCTGCCCTGCCGGATACAGTGGCTCATGCCTGTAATGTCAGCACTTTGGGAGACCGAGGCAGGCAGATCACCTGAGGTCAGGAGTTCGAGACCAGCCTGGCCAACATGGTGAAACCCTATCTTCACTAAAAATACAAAAATTAGCTGGGGGTGATGGCAGGCGCCTGTAATCTCAGCTACTCAAGAGGCTGAGACAGGAGAATTGCTGAAACCTGGGAGGCGGAGGTTGCAGTGAGCCAAGATTGTGCCATTGCACTCCAGCTCGGGCAACAACAGCGAGACTCTGTCTCAAAAAAAAGAAAAAAAGAAAAAGCCGTGCTCCGCTCTTCCCTCTACTTAGAAGCTCTCCATTTTCCATCCTCAACCCACCTGTCACAATCCTACTCCTCCTTTAAATACCCACCTACTTGTCTTGCTATCATTCCCTACCCCTCACCCTTCCAGCTGCAACTCAGAGAACAGGGCCCTCCTCCCGTCCTTCATCTGCATATCTGTCCCAGGGCCCGAACCCTCAGTGGTCTTTGGGGAAGGTGGTTTAGGTGAGACTGCTGCCTGTGCAGCGTGGAGGGAGGGGCTCCTCGGTGGCCAGCAGCCGGTTAGCCACAGCCGCAGCACTAGGTGCAGGGCTAAGACATGTCCACCGGCCTCGCGGTTTGAGAGGCGGCCTGTACCAAGCACGCTGCTCACCCGGACTCTTGTCTCCTAGCAGCGCCCCCTGGCATGCCTTCATCATTCTGGACATTCGGGGTCCCGCAACAACCGCGCAGCACGAGTCGCCAGCGCTCCCGAGGCTCCCCTCCGAGCTCCTGCGTGCCCTACAAAGTCCACGCCCTGGCAACCTTCGAGTGCATGGCTACAAGCCATGCCAGCCGCCTGTGGGAGCAGCTGCAGCAGTTCTGGGCCGATCACATCTCGCGGCCCTTCTCGCCACGGCGGCCGCCGCTGCGCCGCAAGTCTTCCCTGTCCACCTACCTGCTGAACCACAACACCCGCCAGGCAGAGCTGGGCCTCGCCTACGGCGCGCCGCGCGTGCGCCTCAGCAACCAGGCCTTCGTGTTCCGCGGCGGCCGGTGGACCACTGAGGGCCTGCTGGCGCGGACGCGGTCGCCGCCGCTCCCGCCGACCGCCTCGAGCTGGAAGGCGCAGGAGCAGCAGACCAAGAGCCAGGTGTTGCTGGAGGAGTACAACTACCTGAAGCTGCAAAAGGAACTGCTCATGGACATGATGGCTGACACCATGGCGCGCATGCAGATGCTGGAGGAGAAGCTCAACCCCGAGGTGACCCCGGACGGCTGCGACGCGCGCGCCTGGCAGAGGAAGATGCACAAGCGCGCAGGCGCCAGCGGGGACGTGCTCATCATCCCGTCGTGCGTTCTGGACTCGCAGTGACGAAATAAAGGCCGCGCTACGCATGCGCGCCTCGCGCCTCTCGCCTGCCACTCTCCCCGCGCTAGACTGGCTCCCGCGGTTCCCTGGGCCGTTCTCTGCGCGTGGGTGGGGGAGGTCTGCGTGGCCTCGGGGACTGCCCCTCGGTGCTGGGTGTCGGCGGGTGACGCAAGCCTAAGCTGCCTATTTTGGGAGGGTGCGATGGGGCTGTGGAGGAGGGTCTGCGCGTGGCTTTCCGGGAGTGCGGAGTGGAAGCAAGTCTTGCCGCCCACGTAACCCAGCTAGGGCGGAGTGGCGAGTAATGGCCTTGCAGGCCATCCAGGTAATGGAGGGCGAAGTCCCGGAGACGGAGGAACCGCGGTGCTCGGGGAATGAAGGCTGCGGTGCGGAGCGAGCCGAGGACGGTGTGCAGGGTCGGGGACTTTGCACTTATTCCGTCCTCAGGGCCTCTAGGCTCAAGAGGTCTAGAAACTAGGAGACCCAGGGTAAGTGTTAGTTTACATTCCCAAGAGAAGCTTTCTGGAAACCATGGGCTGTGCGGCCCCCACTTGCCTGTGCGGCATTTTGGGGAGTCGCGTCTCTGTTACAGGCCCCGCCCTTTTTTTTTTAAACACGGGGTCTCGCTCTATCACCCAGGCTGGAGCGCAGTGGCACGATCATGGCTCACTGCAACCTCGAGCTTCCGGACTCAAGCAATCCTCCCAGCTTAGCCTCCTAAATGTGGGATTACAGGCGTGAGCCACTGCGCCGGGGTCAAGCCTCCTTTTTCTTTTTCTTTTCTTTCTTTTGCCTTTTCTTTGAGACGGACTTTGGCTCTTGTTGCCTAGGCTGGAGGGCAATGGCGCGATCTCGGCTCACCTTAACCTCCGCCTCCTGAGTTCAAGCGATTCTCTTACCTCAGCCTCCCAAGTAGCTGGATTACAGGCATGCGCCACCACGCCCGGCTAATTTTTTGTTTGTTTTTGAGAGAGTCTCGCTCTGCCACCCAGGCTGGAGTGCAGTGCTGCGACCTCGGCTCACTGCAAGCTCGCCTCTCGGGTACAAACGATTCTTCTGCCTCAGCCTCCTGAGTAGCTGGGACTACAGGTGCGTGCCACCACGCCCTTCTAATTTTTATATTTTTAGTAGAGATGGGGTTTCACCATATTGGCCAGGCTGGTCTCGAACTCCTAATCTCGTGATCTGCCCGCCTCTGCCTCCCAAAGTGCTGGGATTACAGGCGTGAGCCACCGCGCCCGTCCTCAGGCCTCCTTTTCTACCTCCATAGAATACAGTCTGTCTGGCCCACAATCTTTTAAAAATTGCATTAGTTGCCAAAGTTTCAGAATTTGGAGATACCACATTAAAAATCAAGATTTCCTGGGGCCAGGCGTGGTGGCTCACGCTTGTAATCCCAGCACTTTGAGAGGTCGAGGCGGGCCGATCACTTGAGGTCAGGAGTTCAAGGCCAGCCTGACCAACAAGGTGAAACCACGTCTGTACTAAAAATATCAAAAATCGGCCGGGCACGGTGTCGGGTGCCTGTAAGCCTAGCACTTTGGGAGGCTGAAGTGGGCGGATTGCCTGAGCTCAGGAGTTCGAGACCAACCTGGACAACATGGTGAAACCCCATCTCTACCAAAATACAAAAAAATTAGCCGGGTGTGGTGGCGCATGCCTGTAGTTTCAGCTACCCTGGAGGCTAAGGCGGGAGAATCACTTGAACCTGGGAGGTGGAGGTTGCAGTGAGCCGAGATCACACCACTGCACTCCAATCCGGGAGACGGAGTGAGACTCTTGTCTCAAAACAAAACAAAAATTAGCTGGGCTTGGTGGCATGCGCCTACAGTCCCAGTTAGTCCTGAGGCTGAGACAGGAGAATCGCATGAACCTGGGAGGCAGAGGATGCAGTGAGCCAGCATCACGCCACTGCACTTGAGAGCCAGACTCTGTCTCAAAAAAATAAAATAAAATTTAAAAATCCGGCCGGGCGCGGTGGCTCAAGCCTGTAATCCCAGCACTTTGGGAGGCCGAGACGGGCGGATCACGAGGTCAGGAGATCGAGACCATCCTGGCTAACATGGTGAAACCCCGTCTCTACTAAAAATACAAAAAACTAGCCGGGTGAGGTGGCGGGCGCCTGTAGTCCCAGCTACTCGGGAGGCTGAGGCAGGAGAATGGCGTAAACCCGGGAGGCGGAGCTTGCAGTGAGCTGAGATCCGGCCACTGCACTCCAGCCTGGGCGACAGAGCAAGACTCCGTCTCAAAAAAAAAAAAAAAAAAAAGAAAGAAAAAGACCAAGCTGACCAACATGGTGAAACCCCATCTCTACTAAAAATACAAAAATTAGCCAGGCGTTGCCGGACACGGTGGCTCAAGCCTGTAATCCCAGCACTTTGGGAGGCCGAGGCGGGTGGATCACCTGAGGTCAGGAGTTCGAGACCAACCTGGCCAACATGGTGAAACCCTATTTCTACTAAAAATACAAAAATTAGCCAGGCGTGATGGCAGACATCTGTAATCCCAACTACTTGGGAGGCTGAAGCAGGAAAATCACTTGAACCGGAGAGGTGGAGGTTGCAGTGAGCCACTGCACTCCAGCCTGGATGACAAAGTGAGACTCTGTCTCAAAAAAAAAAACAAAAAAAAAAACCAGGCAGATTAGGTTACCAAGGGGTGGGAGGACAGTGTGTGTGTGTGTGTGTGTGAACACAAGGGGGCTGCCTTTTGGGGTGGTGAGAAATTGGCACTATAGTGGTGATAGTTTCGCAACATTGTAATAAAAGTCACTGAATGGTACACTTCAAAACAGTGAATTTTATGTGAATTTTATCACAATAAAAGAAGTAAAAGGAGGAAGATGCTTTACATAAAAACATTAAGCAAAACTTACATGTAGCATGCCAAAATAGCAAAACTCATAAAGGGATCCAAGAATGCCTAAAGTTTAGGGAATATTGCTTTGGCCAGAGTACTTGAAAACAAATACAGTCCTAGGGTGGAAAAGGGTATCTGCCCCAACCAAACCTGCAGCAGGCAGGGAGCCTTACAGCCCAGTGCAGGCCCTGTTTAGAAAGGGGCATCCACAGGTCAGGTGCGGTGGTTCATACCTGTAATCCCAGCACTTTGGGAGGCCGAGGCGGGTGGATCACCTGAGGTCAGGAGTTTGAGACCAGCCAGGCCAACATGGCGAAACCCTGTCTCTACTAAAAAGAATACAAAAAGTTAGCTGGGCGTGGTAGCAGGCACCTGTAATCCCAGCTACTTGGGAGGCTGAGGCAGAAGAATTGCTTGAACCTGGGAGGTGGAGGTTGCAGTGAGCCAAGATCGCACCGTTGCACTCCAGCCTGGGTGATAGAGCGAGACTCTGTCAAAAAAAAAAAAGGGAGGGGGGGGTTATCCAAGTGGATCAAGGGCCTGAAATAAAAGGGGCAGGATGATATTTTGAAATATCTGACTTTGTTCTTTCGGCTGTAGAATTTCACAGCCTGGTCCTGGGTCCTGCCAAGGGGCAGCCCACCTCCTTGCCCCCGGAGATGAAAGCCACAGAGCAGAAAGTAGGAACAAAGGACCCTGGCTTTTACCTCCTACAACTCAGAACCCTCTGGAGAATAGAACTTTGCCAAAATATTTTTGGGTTTGAGGAGGCAGGTCAAAAAGGCTCTGTAGGTTTGTTAAGCAAGAGGAGAGATGAGGGCTGGGTGTGCTGGCTCATGCCTGTAATCCCAGTACTTTGGGAGGCCGAGATGGGCGGATCACCTGAGGTTAGGAGTTCGAGACCAGCCTGGCCAACATGGTGAAACCCTGTCTCTACTAAAAATACAAAAATTAGCCAGGCGTGGTGGCACGAGCCTGTAATCCCAGTTACTCAGGAGGCTGAGATGGGAGAATTTCTTGAACCTGGGAGGCAGAGGTTGCAGTGAGCTAAGATCACACCACTGCATTGCAGATTGGGCAACAGAGCGAGACTCCGTCTCAAAATTAAAAAAAAAAAAAGAGGAGAGATGAAGAGAAGCATAAGTGAGAATCTCACTGGGTCTTCTATCTTGGAAAAAAATCTTTTCTTGCTGGGCATGGTGGTTCATGCCTGTAATCCCAGCACTTTGGGAGGCTAAGGTGAGAGGATCGCTTGAGCCCAGGAGAGTGAGACCAGCCTGAGCAACGTGGGGAAACCCCTTCTTTCCAAAAAGTAAAAAATTAGCTGGGTGTGGTGGCACACGCCTGGATTTCCAGCTACTCTGGAGGCTGAGGTGGAAGGATCACAAGCCTGGGGAGGTCAAGGCTTCAGTGAGCCGTGATAGTGCCACTGCACTCCAGCCTTGGTGACATCATAATATCCTGTCTCAAAAAGAAAGAAAAAAGCCAGGCGCGGTGGCTCACGCCTCTAATCCCAACACTTTGGGAGGCCGAGGCAGGTGGATCTCTTGAGGTCAGGAGTTTGAGGCCAGCCTGGCCAATGTAGTGAAACCCCATCTCTACTAAAAATACAAAA
>NW_012117422.1:23308-28231 GCF_000951035.1 Colobus angolensis palliatus | reverse complement strand
AGCCAGGTGTGGTGGCCTGCGCCTGTACTCCCAGCTACTCGGGAGGCTGAGGCAGGAGAATTGTTTGAACCTGGGAGGTGGAGGTTGCAGTGAGCTAAGATTGCACCACTGCACTCCAGCCTGGATGACAGAGTGAGACTCCATCTCAAAAAAATAAAAAGAAGGCTAGGTGCGATGGCTCACACCTGTAATCCCAGCACTTTGGGAGGCCGAGGCGGGTGGATTACGAGGTCAGGAGATTGAGACCATCCTGGTGAACACAGTGAAACCCTGTCTACTAAAAATACAAAAAATTAGCCGGGTGTGGTAGCACGCGCCTGTAGAAGCTACTCAGGAGTTTAAGGCAGGAGAGTTGCTTGATCCCGGGAGGCAGAGTTTGCAGTGAGCTGAGATCGCACCACTGCACTCCAGCCTAGGTAACAGAGCAAGACTCCATCTATAAAAAAAAGAAGGGAGGCTGCCGCAGGAGGATGGCGTGAACCCAGGAGGCGGAGCTTGCAGTGAGCCGAGATCGCGC
The DNA here is from genome assembly GCF_000951035.1 of Colobus angolensis palliatus. Classification (NCBI taxonomy): domain Eukaryota; kingdom Metazoa; phylum Chordata; class Mammalia; order Primates; family Cercopithecidae; genus Colobus; species Colobus angolensis. The sequence continues at coordinate 27,714 of NW_012117422.1, read as the reverse complement.
CACTGCGCTCCAGCCTGGGCGACAGAGCGAGACTCCATCTCAAAAAAAACCCTGGGAGTCGGAGGTTGCAGTGAGCAGTCAGAGGAGACCCTAGAACAATAATTCCCGGAAATAACAGAAATTTCAGGGACAAATCCAGATCCTCAAAAACTGTGAAATTGAGGGAGCCTGAGCAGAGATCTCCAAGGAGCCAGTTGCCATCCGTGTGCCAGAGTGAGAGGACAGAAAACGGACCAGGTCTGTCTCTGACAGGTTGAGCACGTGGAGTGGGAAGGAAGGATCTAGAAGGCCAGGAGGGTGAAGGGAACTGCAGGGGTGGGTGGTGGTGGGCAGGGCTGGACTTTAGCCTCCTCCTCCCACTGCCCACCCACCCTTAGGAGCCCTTTGTGAGGGGGAGGCCCCAGCTCTGTGATGTGGGCCTGGGCCCCAATAAATACTCCCAGAGGGGATGCCCAGGGCTCAGTAGTCAGAGGACAGCAGTGCAGCTGACATGGATATTCTCTTTCCTCTGAGTGTTACTGATACAGAGCTGTGCCCCAGCCCTGTTCCCCAGATCATCCATCTCATCCTCTTCGTTGGGTTTAGCCTGGTGTTCCTCATCATCTTAAGTCCCTACTTTCCCAGGGAGCCGTCCTCAGTGCCTCCCAGAGAGGAGAACAGCGAGAACGTAAGGAGCCCTCAGCCCACACCCAGCAGAGAATGATTCTATTTTTCCTGCTCTCTTTCCCACTTTTCCAAATCAAGCAGAGGCGCTCCTGTGACGGGAAGTCTCATCCCTCTAGGAACAGCAGGGCAGGCAGGGGTTGGAGTGGGCACAGGATTTCCATCCCAAGCTCCCAGACCATCTGTGGGGTGCATGGGAGGCGTCAGAGCAGAAACCAACCCCGGGACTCAGCGGCGAGGACCCGGTCATGAGAGGGGTGAGGTCTCTGTGGGAGGACAGGCCCTGAGCCCAGGCTCATCAGCCGCCTTCCCAGGCAGGTGCCTCGGGGCCCAGCCTCTGTGTGGGGTGCTCTGGCGGCTGTGCTGAGCCCCTGAGAGCCTCCCACCTGAGCCTGGAGTCGCCTCTGGCCTCCTTGGAGGCAGAATCCTCCCTGCCAGCTCAGAGTCTCCTGCAGACGCAAGTGTGTGTGTTTCCCAAGCAGCGGAACAGGGACTGAGGACGCCCAGGGCGGGCCTCACATAGAAAACCCCTCCGTGCTTTTCAAAGGAGGAAACCAGAGCAGGTTACTACACACTTTAGAAAGGAGTGAAAGGAAAGAGAAGCACACAGGCCTCCGTGAGCTGGGCGGAGAAAGTGTGTAATTCACGAGCACTGTGGGTCTGCAGCTGTGGGGCAGGAGACTGAGACCCGGCCTGCGCCCTCACTCTGTCTTGTCTCTCAGGATAAAGCTGAAGTGGGGGAATGGCTCAGGATCGGAAATAAATATATCACCTGGAAAGGTAAGGCTCTGAGGGTCCCAGAAGCCCCAGAAATGATAGCTTCACCTGTTCCTAGGAACAAACACCAAGTCTCCTAGGGAGTTATTTGCAGAGGCCTGGTGGGGAAGCTCCTGATAGGGCTATTGGAACCTGGGATATGTCTTCCATTCCCTGCTGGGATGAAGCCTTGGGGTCCAGGGAGTGGGTGTTGCCCAGGAGAGGACTGTGGTGGGGAGGGGACCAGTGACCACCTGGACATGCTGGAGGGGTGCAGGTCTATGTGGGCAGCTGTTTAACATGGCTGAGTCCTCTTTGAGACTGCCCCTGTCCTTTCTCCCCAGGAGGTGGTCGTGACCCCCATGACGGGACGTGTTGGGAAGCACTTTGTAAATGACAAAGCTCTCACTCTTGGGGCCATGTGGCCTTGGACAGGGATGCTGGGGCTCCAGGGTCTGATCCCCGATCCCGGGGTCTCCCCTAAGGGCACGTGCACTCAGCCTCCTGTAAGTCCCAGTTCCCTCCCTCGCCACCATAACCCATCTCCTGCTTTCCAGATTGCAGAAGTCTCTTGAAAGAATTGGAGAACCTTGAGTTCTACACTTTCCTGTCAAAAAAGTGAGGCTCTTTCCCCTTCTCTCCCGTGTCCTCCTTCCTACCAGGACCTAGGATGCCAGCCCAGGGTGTGGGGCTGATCTGGGAGGGGAGATCACAGCCAGGATATCACTAAAGCCCTGGGGCAGGGGTAGGCAGAGCTTTGTGAAGTCAGCATGGGGGGCCCTGGAGAGGCGTGGGCCGCAGGGGCCCAGTGCTCCCAGCTGCAGCCTGTGCCTCCTGTCTGCTGCAGGTGCCTGAGGAAGCTCCTTGTTGAGGGCAGCTCCCATCACCTTCCACGCCAAGCCCGCTCGGGGTCAGTGTACAAACGAACGTCTGTGAGGAACCACCGGCCACGTGGGGGACGTGGGAAAGCTTCTCCCACCAGATTCCATGTGTCCCCGCGGGCTCCCCCGGCTCCTCTGGCCTCCGCGCCGTCATCAGTCCCAAAGACTTCTGTAGGGTCCTTTGAGTCTCTGTCATCCCTGAGCTCTTCCAAGCCACCAGAGCCTTTGCGTCCCCTGAAGCAGCCTTCATACCAGCCACCTGCGAGCACCCTATCACCAAACACGACCACCTCCGCAGAATCCTTGGGGTATCTGTCATCCCTCAGCTCCTCCCAGCGACCAGAGCCTTTGCGTCCCCTGGAGTGTCCTTCATCCAAGCCACGTGGGCATTCATTTCCCCGACGACGGAATCCTGGCTGGGTGTCCTGGACCGACTCCACGCAGGCTGATTCCGAAACTGACGCCACAATATGCCCAATGTGCAAGGCCCCTGCACACTCCTGTCGACACAGCTGGTGGGTGCCTTCTAGTCCTCGAGTGATCCGAGGCATTGGTCGCCGCAGTGATCTCGACCTGGGCCTCTCCTGGAGGCAGGAGGCTGCTAGAGCCTGGTGCCTCTGCACCTCCTCACAGTACCCATTCGAGCACCTTAATCTTCCCACCCACCTACCAAAGGCTTCCTTCTAGGGAGACCCCACATGCGGGCAGGTGGAGGCAGGGACCCCTCTTCCCTCAGCTTGGATGTGCCAACGCTGCTGGACGCACAAGACACCAAAATCCCAGACACTCCCATGGACACCGCACATCGACATCCAGGAACAATTGGGAATCTCCTGAGGACAACTTGGAGGCATGTCCCCTCATTCAGGCACTCCACAGATGCTAGAAACATGTGTTGTAATGGATTGGGAGAGGCAGAGACAGGGTCTAAACCTCCAGTCCCTGGAGCCCGTAAATCTGCTTGGGAGGCTTGGCCCGCACAGAGACTTCTTCCACAGCGCTGCACACAGAGACCTGCCACTGCAAAGCAAAGACCTCCCGCAGAGATCTCCGAGTATCCGTTCTTCCTTCCTAGAGGATCTGAACTCACTTAGAAAACTGCCAGCACAGGAGGGATGACATCAGCTGTGCCCCCACCGGAGAACCCGGAGACTTTGGGTCATTGTCAACATTGTCGCTAGAATGGACTCTGCTAGGGAAGAGGCTCAGGAATTGTTGGTCTTTTCAATGCCATTCTTTCCTAACAGCGCTGCAGATTCCATGTGTAACCTGCAAACTTCTGTTCTCTGCAGTTCCCTGACCCCCAGTTTAGAGAATCACAATTTTTTTTTCTTTTTTCTTTAGATGGGATCTCACTCTCTTGCTCAGGCTGGGAAGCGGTGGCACCATCTTGGCTCATCACAATCTCCGCCTCCCAGATTCAAGCCATTCTCCTGCCTCAGCCTCCTGAGTAGTTGGGATTACAGGCGTGTGTCAATGCACCCAGCTAATGTTTGTAATTTTAGCCTAGAGAGGGTGTCACCACGTTGGCCAGGCTGGTCTTGAACTCCTGACCTTGAGATATCTGCCCACCTCAGCCTCTCAAAGTGCTGGGATCATAGGCTTGAGCCACCACACCTGGATGAATCACAAATTTTAAACCTGAATAAAATGCTGCATCCTCCAATGAGAGTAAAATATCCTCTTTGCCCAATTTTAGTTATTTTCTAGTCAAACGGTATCAATGTTATATTTTAAAATTTCATTGGGTGACTTCCTTATTTTGGAAACATGATAAAGACCCACAGCAAATGGACTCTAGAAATTACACCAGCAGAGGCATGTGGGCTCACACTGGCCTCCAGGGGCTGTGCAACTGACACGTTATTTTGCACATAACTTGGGTCAGGTTTGTGAGGTCTGGTTTTTAAAATGAAGCAACAATCATAAAGATTTTCAAACAAATGGGTCAAATATATGGCAGTATTTCTATTTTATTCTATGGCAAAATAATTCATCCTAATTTTGATATTATTTTGTTCCTTAGGATTTGACAAAGTCTTAATGTTCAGCCAACATGGCTTAAGCTGATGAACTACTTAGAAGGATTCCTTTTTTTTTTTTTTT
>NW_012117422.1:17519-22692 GCF_000951035.1 Colobus angolensis palliatus | reverse complement strand
GAATTTCTCACTGAATGTATGCTTGAGATAGATCCACGGCCCATTCAAACTACTGGGAAGAGGCATCTTGTCATCTGAATTGAAGACAGTGCCCATTTAGTCCATATGTGTATTAGAATAACGAAAGCCCTCACTACTTACATGCCCAGCACTTTCTAAAGGGTGCACTTTGTTGAGACTGTATATTTCTTGCTGCTGTCGTTGGCTGGTTAAAGTCTGCTTTCATAGCATCTGTCAAGCATGTGTCCCTGGTGAAGTCTCTCAGATTATCCCTCAGGGTGAAAGCATCACATGACTTTCTTCAAAAGGAGCAAAGTCGACACGAGGGCCGTTGAAGCCAATTTATTCCAACAAGAACTTCCCTCCTATTCCTTATAATTACACATTTATACCTATTATATTTTCTACTTTACTCCCTTTAATGTCATTGAATCACAAAGTGATGAAATATGGTCATGAGTATCCTCTAGTGCACTGTCAGCTTATATTCTGTTTCTAGTGCAACAGATGTTTAATCAGAACAATGGACCAACTAGGAAAGATTTCTGCAGAAAATACATTACAGAGCAGTGTACCCTTTTAAACAGGGTTAAACTAAATTATAATGTCTTTTCACTTAAAGTGGTTTGGGGTAGCCACAATGTCTGAAAACAGCAACTGTCCATAATAAATAGTTTATTGTTTTTTATTTTTTTTTGAGACGGAGTCTTGCTCTGTCGCCTGGGCTGGAGTGCAGTGGCCGGGTCTCAGCTCACTGCAAGCTCCGCCTCCCGGGTTTATGCCATTCTCCCGCCTCAGCCTCCCAAGTAGCTGGGACTACAGGCACCCGCCACCTCGCCCGGCTAGTTTTTTGTATTTTTTAGTAGAGACGGGGTTTCACAGTGTTAGCCAGGATGGTCTCGATCTCCTGACCTCGTGATCCGCCCGTCTCAGCCTCCCAAAGTGCTGGGATTACAGGCTTGAGCCACCGCGCCCAGTCAGTTTATTGTTATGACATGTTTAATGCGCTGTCCCTCACTAGGAATTCTTAGTTCAATAGGTTGTGCAAAATTGCAGTGCACGGTGTGCACTAAAGCAACGTTCCCATCATCTGCTGCACCTACATCCATCATACATGGCTGCAGATGATTTATGTGTCCAACTTTCAGGGTGTAAATTTATGCCTTTATCAATATTCCTAGACTTCTTTTTTTTTGGAGACAGGGTCTCACACACAGGCTGGAGTGCAGTGGCGCGGCACGGCTCATTGTAGCCTTGACCTCCTGGGCTCAAACGATCCTCCTGCCTCAGTCCCCCAAGTAGCTGGTCTGTGCCGCCAGGCCTGGCTAATTGCTCCCCCTCCTTTTTTTTTTTTTTGGTGAAGATTATATTGCCAAGGCTGGTCTTGAACTCCCGGCCTCAAGTGATCCTCCCACCTCAGCCTCCCAGAGTGTGGGATTACAGGCATGAGCCACCATGTCTGGCCTTGGTTTTGAACTAGATTTTTATTTAAAATAGGTTTCACACCGGCCAGGTGCAGTGGCTCATGCCTATAATCCCAGCACTTTGAGAGGCCGAGGCGGGAGGATCACGAGGTCAGGAGATCGAGACCATCCTGGCTAACACGGTGAAACCCCTTCTCTACTAAAAATACAAAAAATTAGTTGGGCATGGTGGCGAGCACCTGTAGTCCCAGCTACTTGGGAGGCTGAGGCAGGAGAATGGCGTGAACCCGGGAGGCGGAAATTGCAGTGAGGTGAGATGGCGGCACTGCACTCCAGCCTGGGTGACAGAGCGACACTTCATCTGAAAAAAAAAAAAAAAAAGGTTTCACACTGATTTCAATAAATCAGGCATTCCAGAACACAATGTTTAGGGTGGCAATTATATGTTGACTTCTTAATACTCACAAGAGATAAAGATCTTTTCCAAATAAGCAAAAAAAATAGTCATTGTGCAATATTAGCCTCTAAGAGCAATTTCCCTTTATAGACTACAATATTATTGGCAGTTTCACGCATTCTTGCTTTATAAAGAACTCCACAGGAAGAAATCTCCCCCGTCTTTCCCAGTAGACACAGCTACGTTTTCTGTCATCCGCAAACCATTGTCGCAGTACAGCGTGTCCAGAGCTTGAGAACGAAGGGGTTTCACCATTGCTTCCCCATGTGTGCCATGAGCTTGGTCAGATTTGAAATCATTCCCGTGACAGGATCAAGCTTTATAATTGTGACCCTGCCATATGGATGGTTTGCATTTCCCGAACACGAGAGAGTGTCCTGGGTTACTCAGAGGTGTGCCATGGCGCCCTCCCTTGGCCGTTTTATAATAACCAGAGCAGTCCATCTGCTCATGGACACACATTCCAAGCTCTCCACAGCCCGGTACCACCCTTATGCAAAGGATATGGATGGAACTCACATTCAGAAAGCTAGAAAATAAGGCTGTGCCTGGCACAGTAGATGAGCAATGAGAAGATGCTAATGTCTTTTCTAGAAGCATGAGTGATCCAGCTCTTTGGTTCTGAGCATTTCTGCGCTTTAGCGTTTCTCTCCCTCATTCACAGTAAAGACATCGGCAGTTCTTCCCTCCTCCTGAGATCAGAAACTGGAACAGCCACCACCTGCTCCCTGATGGTTTCACGATCTCTGCCGTGTTACAATGACCGCTTAGCCAGACATCTCAGTGCACCGATCCCCCTTAAACTGCAGAAGCAAGACCAGCCCACCACCCTTTCTTTATATTCCTGCCATAATCTGATGCTAGTAACACTTTGCCTACCTACTTCCAATGGTAACAAATATTTTGTAGAATGTGCAAGTTTATTCTGTAGATTGTGGTCCCTGAAGTGAGAGAAACTCTCCACCTACCAGATCTGTGACTTAGGTGAGTCACTCGGTGTCTCCAAACTTAATTTCCTTGATGTGGAAAATGGGGATGGAAGTTAATAACATTGCAGGAAAGGGGACATGAGTTATGATATAAACTCTTTGCATGGTTCCTATTGGATCATTTTGCTATTATTATGGCTTGGATTTTTGTCACATTATAGCCAACTTAGTTTTACTTGTTAAAGTACACACAATTGGGGTTTTCTTAAAGAATTAATCAATTTAATTTATTAGCACAAAAGCTAGTGTTAAAAATGCGTGTTAAAAATTGAGTCCAGGCGGGGCATGGTGGCTCACGCCTGTAATCCCAGCCCTTCGGGAGGCCGAGGCAGGCAGATCACTTGAGATCAGGAGTTTGAGACCAGCCTGGCCAACATGGTGAAACCGTTTCTATGAAAAATACAAAAAATAGCCGGGTGTGGTGGCTCATGCCTGTAGTCCCAGCTACTCAGGAGGCTGAGACAGGAAAATTGCTTGAACTGGGAGGCAGAGGTTGCAGTGAGCCAAGATGGCGCCACTGCACTCCAGCCGCCTGGGCAACAGAGTGAGACTCTGTCAAAAAAAAAAAAAAAAGAGTCCCATCTGAGAAAATAAAGTGAATATTTAAGTAAATTTCAAATCTTTTTTTGCCACGTGATGTTTAGGGGTTTCTACTAACTGACTTGGATGTTAAAGGCTGTTTTTGTGATCCCAAAGCCATTGCCACTTACTTTGAACATGCTGGACTTCTGGGGTACTTCAGAGCCAACTGTTTTCTCCATGCAGCCTGCTCCTTGCTGCTGGTTCGAAGTCCCTGAATGAAATCTGGGATCTTCATGGCTTACTTACTTATGTTCAGGAAAAAAAAAAAAAAAAGAAAAGAAAAGAAAAGAAAATCCTCCAGTCATCTCCAATAACAAGAGGTCTGATTTCAGTCATTAAACTGTGCAGTGTGATATCATAGCCAAATGGCCACACTGCACTGGAGAGCCAAGCTGCCTCTTCCAGAACAGCCTGCCTGGGCACGGGCCACTATGCTCGGCTAATTTTTGTATTTGTAGTAGAGACGGGGTTTCACCATGCTGGCCAGGCTGGTCTCGAACTCCTGACCTCGTGATCCCCCCGCCTCGGCCTCCCAAAGTGCTGGGATTACAAGCATGAGCCATCCTGCCTGGCTAATTTTTGTATTTGTAGTAGAGACGGGGTTTCACCATGCTGGCCAGGCTGGTCTCGAACTCCTGACCTCGTGATCCCCCCGCCTCGGCCTCCCAAAGTGCTGGGATTACAAGCATGAGCCATCCTGCTGGGCTGCTTTTCTTTTTCAAAGAAGGTTTTCTTTATTTTTGCAATATCTTTACTTGCACTATTGACAAGTACCAAGTGCACGCTGTATAACTACATCAAACCCATCCACCTAACAGCCTAATTCAACGTATTCAACTGTTCAGAGCCCTGAATGACATCTTGATAAAGCACCAAAAGTTGTTTCCATAAAGATCTTCAAGGTGTTTGACTCTGAGCACATCTTGTCAGACGCCCATAAAGGAAGCTGACTCTCACCGGGTTCCAGGAATTACGTGGTTACATCCAGAACAGCACATCTGACAAGTGGCAAACACCTGTGGAAAACCAATGAACCATGCTCCTCAGTTTACCCTGGAGGATGGTGGGGGATGACGCAATAAGTTTGCTTGGAGCCTGCTTCAAGTTCCAACTTCCTTGGAGTTAGTCCTATTTACAATTTAAAACACGCAAAAATCCATGCTTGTGCATGAAATTCGTGTTTCTTCAGACAATGAGGTTAAGAAAACATGGATATGACGGGATGATGCGCTGTTCACAGAGACATCCCCGTCCAGGGCACACTCAGGCCTGGCGCCCGGCCTGCGCCTCACCTGACAGGAGGAAGGTTTCTCTGGGTGGTCCGAGGCGGCACAGGTGACCCACGGCAAGGAGCCTCGCGGGCTCAGCGAACCCAGAGTCCACTCAAGCTCGTCCTGCGCCTGCAATCCACGCGGTGCCGGGTGGCTGCGCGGGAGCCACATCAAAGTCCCCCCACGCGGCCAAGTGCCTGGGGCTCCTCGCTGCTTTCGAGGTCTACAGAGTGGGTTTCTTACAAATCACATCCTTCAGCTGGAGGACCCCAGAAAGGCAGAGCTCCCGTCCAGAGTGTGCTGGTCCCGGACGCAGACCTGCTTCCAAATGCCCTGGGGTCGGGGCTTAAGGCCTGGGGATCGCAGGAGCCTGGTTTCCTCACCGCGGTGCTCACAGCCGCTGCCTCTTCCCCGGGCGCCCAGTCTGAGGCCGCCGGGTCTGTGGACGCG
>NW_012117422.1:14595-15919 GCF_000951035.1 Colobus angolensis palliatus | reverse complement strand
AAAAATACAAAAAATTAACCGGGCATGGTGGCGGGCGCCTGTAGTCCCAGCTCCTTGGGAGGCTGAGGCCGGAGAATGGCATGAACCTGGGAGTCAGAGCTTGCAGGGAGCAGAAATTGCTGCCACTGCACTCCAGCCTGGAGGACAGAGCAAAACTCCGTCTCAAAAAAAAAAAAAAATTATCCAGTTCATTTTATGAAAGTAGAATTTTTAATTCTCAAATCAGATAAAGTTAAGATAAAAACAAAATTATAAAATCATTTTTTACTTATGATCACTGACATAAAACAAAATATAGCTAACAGAATCTAATAGTATATACATTAATTTATCATACTGTATTTAAGATTTTTATTTCTCTAACATTCTTGGTCCTATCAAAGCACTTCAGTATACAAAATCAGAGAAAAACCATCACAATCGACATGATATAATTTAAAAAATAAACTATCTTGCCCTGTAGGTGTATATATACAGCAGTCCATCCGTATCCACAGGGGATTAGTTCCAGGACTCTCCTCCCAAAATCCACAATGCTCAAGTCCCTTATATAAAATACAATTGTACAGTCAGTCCCCAATTTATGATGGCTTCCACTGGGATTTTTTGACTTGCCAATGGTGTGAAAGCGATGGGCATTCAGAACGCTTCTCATCTTACAATGGGGTCACATCTGGATAAACCCATTGTAAATTCAACTTGCCGTATCGTCAATCTGTATGATGGATGCATTTGGTTATAACCCCATCGTAAGTCAAGGAGCATCTGTATTTGGGTATAACCTGTGTACATCCTCTGTATAATTTAAATCACCTCTAAATTATTTACACTACTACTTAATACAGTGTAAATGCTATGTAAATAGTTGCTGGGGCCGAGCATGGTGGCTCACTCCTGTAATCCCAACACTTTGGGAGGCTGAGGCTGGAGGATCACTGGAGCCCAGGAGTTCGAGACCAGCCTGTGGTCCCAGCTACTCAGGAGGCTGAAGTGGGAGGATCACTTGAGTTCGGGAGGTCGTGGCTGCACTGAGCTATGATGGTGCCGCTGCACTCAGGCCTAGGCAACAAAGCAAGACTGTCTCAAAAAAAGTTGTTGTATTGATTTTTTTATTTGTATTATTTTTTCTTGTTATCTTTTACTGCTTTTGTTTTTCAAATATTTTTGATCCGCGGTTGGTTGAAACCACAGCTGTAAAACCCCAGGATACAAGGGGCCAACTGTATATAAAATCAAGTAAAACTTAGCTAAGGAATGTAAGAATTTTTCTTTTTTATATTATATGTGTATATATACATGTGTATATGTGTATCTATATAGGTAT
>NW_012117422.1:11484-14379 GCF_000951035.1 Colobus angolensis palliatus | reverse complement strand
AAATTTTTAAAAATTTAAAAAAAAACTAAAAAAAAAAAGAGAATATACTCATGCAATCATGTGCGATTTTTTTAGGTAAAAAGCTCAGCATGTGAGAGTCCCCATAAGCTCACAAGGCAGCATCACTCTTGTGCAGGAGAGGAATCCCAGAGCCAGACAGTCACAGGGGTCCACCAAGGTTACCCAGAGTCAGGAGTGACAGGGAGGACAGGAGAGCCCAGCCTGTGCTCCTCTGGGGAAAGAGGCTTTGGTAGAAAGGTCTGGGGCCTTCTCTTCCTGCCCCACCCAGCCCTTCCTCCTACCTTGGGCTGACATGTACACCAGCACCCCTTCATGGTTGTCTCTGGGGCAGGAGACACACACAGCTGCAATCCTGGGGTACTCACAGGCCTGAGCGTCCACCTGGATGTCCACATTGGATATGTCTTCTGCCCCCAACTCACCCATGCCCAGCTCAGCAAGCCCAGCAGATACTTCATTCCCCTCCCCCCGCCCCTGTCCAACCAACAGCCACGGCCTCCCCACCGCCCTTCTCCAGCATCTGTGGTCTTCGACTCCTTTGTGAAATCCCTGATGCTTCTGCCTCCGTTCAGTCCTCATCTCTCACCCAGATGACTGTGGATAGTTTCCCAACCGTCTACAGGCCCTTGATTTCACCTGCCCTCGATCACCCCATCTGCCTCCAGATTCTCATTTCTGAAGCACAATTCTGAGCACATCCCTCCCTACTTTGCAAGCTACACTGTCCCTGTTACTTATGAAGAATCAAGTCCACATGGGACCCTCTAAGACCTGCACCCAGACCATTTTTCCAGATTCACCACCACCTACTGCGTCACTCAAAGCCATACACACCCCTTCCCCACAGGCACAGGTCCTGGCGCAGCTGCAGGGCTCCATGCCTTTTCTCTGGCTAGCTCCTCTGCCCAGTGCCTGCCCCCGCCCCAGCTCCACCATACAGGTGAGCAGCCGCTGCTCTTTCCAGGCTCAAGCCGTGTTAGCTTCTTTGTGAATCCTTTCCTACACCGCCCACCACCACGGGAGAACTGACCCTGGCTCCTTCATGCATCAGGAGGGTCTATACTCAGCTGCCCCTTCCAACAAAGCCCCTCAGGGCACTCATTGCGTGTGGCTGCCTCACTAAGGTGGAAGTCATGAGCCTTGGTCACCTCTGGGTCTGGTTCCTCTTCTAGGTACATGGTGGGACTGCAGTTCCCCACACCTTTGAAGTTAGGTATGGCCATGTGTCCACTCTGACAACTGAAACGTGAGCAAAAAGTAGCCCAGGTCACTTTGTGCCTTTTGGGACACGTCACTATCCCCTGTTCCCTTCCCCCTGCAGCGGGCATGAAGGAAGTCCCAGAGTGGGGAGGCTTGGCCAGCCAGGTCTCTAAATGAGAGAGATGTGGGGCACCAGTGCTGAGCCACAGTGGCTGTGCAGGGTGAACATGTGATATGCTTTGGCTGTGTCCCCACCCAGTTCTCACCTTGAGCTCCCACCTGTTGTGGGAGGGACCCAGTGGGAGGTAATTGAATAATGAGGGCAGGTCTTACCTGTGCTATTCTCTTCATAGTTGATAAATCCCACTATCAAGATCTGATGGTTTTAAAAAGGGGAGTTTCCCTGCACAAACACTCCTCTCTGGTCTGCTACAGTGTGAGACGTGCCTTTAACCTTCTGCCATGATTGTGAGGCCTCCCCAGCCACGTGGAACTGTGAGTCCAAGAGACCTCCTTCTTTTGTAAATTGCCCAGTCTCAGGTATGTCTTTATCAGCAGCATGAAAACAGGCTAATACAACATGAAATGAATTTTTTTTGTTTAAAGTCACTAACATTAAGGGCAGTTTGTTATGAGCACTGGGATCCAGCTGTGAGCAACCCAGACAAGCTTTCTAGAGGAAATGTAGTTTTCTAGCTACATTCTGGGAGGGGAGGCAGACAATACCAAATAAAACTCCAACAGGGCCGGGCGCGGTGGCTCAAGCCTGTAATCCCAGCACTGTGGGAGGCCTGGGTGGGCAGATAGCTTGAGCTCCAGAGTTCAAGACCAGCCTGGGCCACATGGCAAAACCCTCTCTCTGCAAAAAATTAAAAAATTAGCCAAGCGTGGTGGTGTGCACCTGTGGTCCTAGATACTTAGAAAGCTGAGGCAGGAGGATCACTTGAGCCCAGGAGGCAGGGGTTGCTGTGAGCCAAGATTCATGCGTTCCAGTGCACTCCATCCTGGGAGACAGAGCAAGACCCTATCTCAAACAACAACAACAACAACAACAAAACAAAAAAACCCTTACACAATGTTGACTCCAGATTGGTGCAACTCACTGCATGCTAAAGTGAAAGCGTGAAAGGATGGATGGAGGAAAGGAAGCGTGGGTAAATGAGGAGGGGCTTCCAGAGGGATTCCAGAGGAATCCCAGAGCCAGACAGATAACGCAGTAGAGCAAAGTGTTTACTCTAAAGCCTAGGTGGTTATAAGGGTGTTCATTCTGTAATTCTTTCAACATTTCTTTATATTTTTCTGGACAAAATGTTAGAGGGAAACACCAAAAACAAAACTATTTGTCATATAAGTCTGTGTCTGTAAGTAAATGCGAAGGAAACTGTCTATATGGATATGCAGAAAGGGAAGGGAAGGAATTGGGCAGCTGGGGGGCGGGGCAGGTAAGGAGGTTTGGAGAACAGAAACTCGGACTTTTCCTTTTCCATGTTTTGATTTTTTGCAATGAGAATATACTCATGTAGTTGCCGGGCGTGGTGGTTCACACCTGTGATCCCAGCACTTTGGGAGGCCAAGGCAGGCGAATCAGGAGGTCAGGAGATCGAGACCATCCTGGCTAACATGGTGAAACCCCATCTCTACTAAAAATACAAAACAGTTAGCTGGGCATGGTGG
>NW_012117422.1:4658-11093 GCF_000951035.1 Colobus angolensis palliatus | reverse complement strand
TGGGTGGATGGGTGGATGGGAGGGTGGATAAGTGGGTGGAAGGGCAGATGGATGGATGGATGAATGGATACTGTCAAATTCCAGATAATTAGAAACCCAAATCCATTTTTGATCACTAGGTGGCAGCCAAACATTTAGAACTGTTATGTAGTTGTGTCTGTCTTTATATTGGCTTTTTTTTTTTTGAAACAGAGTCTTGCTCTGTTGCCCAGGCTGGAGTGCAGTGGCTTCCCGGGTTCAAGCAATTCTCCTGCCTCAGCCTCCTGAGTATCTGGGATTGCAGGCACCTGCCACCGTGCCTGGCTAATTTTTGTATTTTTAGTAGAGATGGGGTTTCACCATGTTGTCTAGGCTGGTCTGAACTTCTGACCTCAAATGATCTGCCCGCCTTGGCCTCACAAAGTACTGGGATTACAGGCATGAGCCACCTCGCCCGGCCTGTACTGGCATAAATTTTAAAGAACTCATGATATTCGTCACTGAGAAGTCGATGAACTTTCATCTCTGTGCAGAGCAGAGCGGAGCGTCTGGACTAGTGTGGCCACTGGACTCTTAGCTATGCAGAGATATTATGCCCTTGGCCCAGAGATGAGCAGGTAAAATTCTGGGGAGCCAGACTTCCCAAGGGTTACCTCTGCAGCAAGCAGGCTCTGTCCATTTACAATGCTGTGTTATACAACAAATAGTATCATGTGCCAGGTGGATCATAATGTGAAAAAGATTAGGAGGCACAGCTTCAGAGAGTGAGAATTTCTGGTCCTAATAAAGGAGTAAAAAGACTATAAAGTTTGAGAATATTGATTCAAGAAATGACTAGGAAGAGCCGCCTACCCTAGAAAAGTGAAGAATCCTCCTGGACTCTCCAGTGGAAAAACAGTTTGCATATGGAATTAAATCATATCACTCTTTCCTTCAAAACAGACTTGATGAGTGCAATGATTTGAATATGGTTTGAGTAGGGTTTGCACAGGGTTTGCATAGGGTTTGAATAGGGTTTGAATAAGGTTGGAATATGGTTGTAATAGGGTTGGAATAGGGTTTGAAGATGATTTCCATAGGGCTTGAATAGGGTCGGAATAGGGTTTCCATAGGATTTGTATAGTGCTTGAATATGGTTTGAATAGGGTTTAAATTGGGTTTGAATAGGGCGTGAAATGGTTTGAATAGGTTTTCCACGTGGTTTGAATAAGGTTTGAATAGGGTTGGAATAGGGTTTCAAGAGGGTTTGAATAGGGTTGGAATAGGGTTGGATTAGGGTAGGAAAAGGGTTTGAATAGGGTTTGAAGATGGTTTGAATAGGGTTTGAATAGGGTTTCCGCCAAAGGTCATGTTGAAACTCAGTCCCCAAGGTGACAGTATTGAGAGGTGGGGTCTTTAAGGGGTGATTGGATCACGAGGGCTCTATTCCCACGGATGAATGGATTCCTGGAAAACTAACTGCTTTTTTTTTACAACCTTGCTCTGTTACCCAGGCTGGAGTGTGGTGGCACGATCTTGGCTCACTGTAACCTCC
Organism: Colobus angolensis palliatus; assembly: GCF_000951035.1. Taxonomy (NCBI): domain Eukaryota; kingdom Metazoa; phylum Chordata; class Mammalia; order Primates; family Cercopithecidae; genus Colobus; species Colobus angolensis. Next base: position 9,580 of record NW_012117422.1, on the reverse strand, counting down.
GCAATTCTCGTGCCTCAGCCTCCCAAGTGGCTGGGATTACAGGCATTCACCAAGCCCAGCTAATTGTTGTAGTTTTAGTAGAGACAGGGCTTCGCCATGTTGGCCAGGTTGGCGTTGAACTCCTGACCTCAAGTGATCCACCCACCTCAGCTTCCCAAAGTGTTGGGAAGATAGGTGTGAGCCACGGAGCCCGGCCAGAACTGGCCGCTTTATATGAAGAGGAAGAGAGGTCAGAACTGGCAGCTATATAAGAAGAGGAAGAGAGATCTGAGCGAGCATGTGAGCACGCTCAGCGCCTCACCATGTGATGCCCTGCATCACCCTCTGAACTCTGCAGAGTTCCCGCCAGCAAGAAGGTCTTCATCAGATGTGGCCTCTCAATCTTGGACTTCCTAATTGAAATACATAAATTCCTTTTCTTTATAAATTAGGTATATCTAGTTTCAGTTTCAGGTATTCTCTCTGAAACCAGACTCAGGTCGTGAGCACTCACTCTGTATCCATTCTGCAACACAGAAGTGGGAGCAATTGCCAGGTGGTTCCTTGTCCCAGGGAGCTCCCCCTATAGAGAGGAGTCGGAGAGACAAACGAAGGACTATCATACGGCATCCAAAACTGATGCTCAGCCAGCCTGGTTCATCATTCAGGAGCACTTTCAGCGGCAACTAGGAGAGTTACTGTGGCTTAAATAGGGTCATTTACCTTGACCATTCCCTCATGCTTGTCATCTTATGATGGCAGAAAGGCTGCCCTAGCTCCAGCTATCACATGTACAGTCAAAACAGGAAGAAAAGAAAAAAGACATGGATCATTAGCTATATTTTTCCATATACTGAGGAAAGCAAAAGACTTCCCAGAAGCACCAACACATTTCATTACAGCGCATTGGTTAGAACTATGCCACATGGCACCCCAGGCTGCCAGGGAGGCTGCAAACATGGGTATCTCACCTAGGCTAAGCCAACGAACAAAATCAAGGTTCCATTAGTACAACAGGTACTGGATATTGAATATGCAGTTAACAATGTGTCAAAGAAATGCAAATTTGGCCAGGTACAGTGGCTTATGCCTGTAATCCCAGTGCTTTGGGAGGCTGAGGCAGGAGGATCACGTGAGGCCAGGAGTTGACGAGCCTGGGCAATGTAGCAAGACCCCCATCTCCACAGAAAAATTTTAAGAAATAAAAACATAGCCAGCACTTTGGGAGGCCGAGGCGGGTGGATCACCTGAGGTCAGGAGTTTGAGACCAGCCTGGCCAACATGGTGAAACCCCGTCTCTGCTAAAACTACAAAAATTAGCCAGGCATGGTGGCAGGCACCTGTAATCCCAGCTACTCAGGAGGCTGAGACAGGAGAATCACTTGAACCCGGGAGGTGGAGGTTGAAATGAGCCAAGATTGCACCAGTGCACCCCAGCCTGATGACAGAGCGAAACTCCGTCTCAAAAAAAAAAAAAGAAAAGAAAAGAATATCACCCCACTCCGCGCCTGGGACGATTTCTTCCCGAGCTCCGATCGCTTTGCCTGGCCGGACTTCAGGGACATTTGCAAACGGAACAACCACGTGGTGAGCAACCTGCTCTATTGCCAGACCAACTACCTGGTGGTGGCTGCCATGGTGATTTCCGTCGTGGGGTTTCTGAGTCCCTTCAACATGATCCTGGGAGGAATCGTGGTGGTGCTGGTGTTCACAGTGCTTGTGTGAGCAGCCAACAATAAAGACGTTGTTCGCCGGATGAAGAAGTGCCACCCCACGACGTTCCTTATGGTGGTCATGTTCACCAGCTATTTCCTTATATCCAAGTTTGGAGGAGTCATGGTCTTTGTGTTTGGCATCACTTCTTTTGGTTGTTGATGTTTATCCGTGCATCGTTGAGACTGTGGAACCTCAGGAATGCACTGGCAATAAAATGGAAGGAATAGGTTTGAAGAGGACACCAATGGGCATTGTCCTGGATGCCCTGCAACCGCAGGAGGAAGGCCTCAACAGACTCACTGACTATCAGCAAAGTGAAGGAAGAAACATAACTGACCTGAGATGGGGTTGCAGCAGAAATTGAGTTGCAGTTTGCCCTTGTCCGGACCTACTTTCTGCTTGTGTTTTTGAAATAGGAGGTGCAGGTACCACCCAATTATCTATGGCAGCATATATGTATAGGCCGAACTATTATCAGCTCTGATGTTTCAGAGAGAAGGCCTCAGAAACTGAAAAAAACCCACCACCCACCTATTATGTCTGAAGTTTCACGTGTGTTTATGAAATCTAATGGGAAATGGATCACACTATTTCTTTAAGGGAATATAAATAAATAAATAAATAAATAAATAAATAAAAGAAGTATGGCTTTTACAGCAACAATACTGTTATAGGAATAAAAAAATCATTGTAAAGTATCAAGACAATACAAGTAAATGAAAAGGCTGTTAAAGTAGATGACATTATGTGTTATCCTGTTCCTAATCCCCTAGAACTGTAATGTGTGGGATATAAATTAGTTTTTATTATTCTCCTTTAAAAATCAAAGATGATCTCTATCACTTTGCCACCTGTTTGATGCGCCGTGGAAACTGGTTAAGCCAGTTGTTTATAGTTCATTTACAAATATAAAGATAGCTGTTTAGGATATTTTGTTAAATTTTTGAAATGATTGTAATGTGTTTTCACCAGCAAGTATTTGTTGCAAACTTAATGTCATTTTCCTTAAGATGGTTACAGCTATGTAACCTGTAGTATTCTGGACAGACTTGTTAAAAAATAAACAGACAAAAAGAAAAATAAAACTTGAGTTCTGTTTATCTTGCACATTTTTTGTTGTTACAGTGAAAACAAAAATGGCCCAAGAAAATGTTTCCCATTTTTTTATTTTTTATTTTATAACTGGAACATTTAGAAAGAAGGAAATGAATGTTCATTTTATCAATTTCTTAGGGGCACAAGGAAGACGATAATAGTAGATCTTTTGAAATTTGAACATCTTTAGATAACCAAGCAAAGACTTTAAAAAATTGTAATGAAAATGGAATACAGCTACTGTAGCTCATAAAAATTTTAGATAGCTATTGCTACAATCATATGCTTTTATAGCTAGACATTAAAATTATGATAGCATGAGTTCATACATTCGATTACTTTTCCTCCCTTTCTCTTGTTTTTTTTTGAGACAGAGTCTCGCTCTGTCGCCCAGGCTGGAGTGCAGTGGCATGATCTCATCTCACTGCAACCTCCACCTCCCGGGTTCAAGCAATTCTCCCACCTCAGCCTCCCGAGTAGCTGGGACTACAGGTGCTTACCACCACGCCTGGCTAATTTTGTTTTTTTATTTTTAGTAGAGACGGCATTTCACCATGTTAGCCAGGATGGTCTTGATCTTCTGACCTCATGATCCACCCGCCTCAGCCTCCCAAAGTGCTGTGATTACAGGCGTAAGCCACCATGCCCGGCCTTTTTGTTTGTTTGTTTGAGACAAAGTCTCACTTTATCGCCCAAGCTGGAGTGCAGTGGCGTGATCTCGGCTCACTGCAACCTCCACCTCCTGGGTTCAAGTGATTATCCTACCTCAGCCTGCTGGGTAACTGGGATTACAGGTGCTCACTACCACTGCTTAGGCTGGTCTCGAACTCCTGGCCTCAAGTGATCCCTTGGCCCCGGCCTCCCAAAATGTTAGGATTACAGGCATGAGCCACTGGCTAATTTTTTTTTTTTTTTTTTTTTCCTGTCAGGCTCAAGCAGTCCTTCTGCCTCAACCTCCCTGTAGCTGGGACCACAGACATACACCACCATGCCTGACTAATTTTTGTATTTTCTGTAGAGATGGCGTTTGCTGTGTTGCCCAGGCTGGTCTTGGACTCTTGGCCTCAAGTGATCCACCTGCCTTAGCCCCCATCCTTAAAAAAAAAAAAAATAAAGGACATGAATTCGATTGTGTCACTGTGCTGCTTGAGCCTTCAGTGGTTGTCCTCCAAGTAGAATCTGCTCCCTGCCTGTCCAGCCTGGAGGCTACTGCTCCAGGCCCTTGGCCTCTTAGCCTTAAAGCCTACTTCCCTCTGCCTGACCAGGCCCTATCACCTGCCAAATCCCAGGTTATGCATCATTTTCTCAGCAACTCTCCCCAACTCCCAAATAGTTCCCAATTAGGGGCTTTCACTGTAGTGCATAGCACTTGCTGAAACTTGTAGCTGTGGACTGTATTGTAAAATTACTCATTTTTCTTCATCTCCCTGCTAGATTCGAAGCTTCTCCAGGAAAGGGATCTTTTCTCCTCTGGTCATCCCAGGACAAGGAAAATGGAATGTACTTGAACATTCACCGGATGGACAAATGCGTGAAATGAAGACACAAATGTGGAGCTGGTAAGCAGTGGGCCAAGCATCCTTCCAAACGGGGAATGAAATTATGAAGACTCGGGCTGGGCGCGGTGGCTCACGCCTGTAATCCCAGCACTTAGGGACGCTGATGTGGGCGGATCACGAGGTCAGGAGTTCGAAACCAGCTTGGCCAACATGGTGAAACCCGGTCACTACGATAAATACAAAAATTAGCTGGGCGTGGTGGGGCAGTAATCCCAGTTACTTGGGAAGCTGAGGTGGGAGAATCACTTGAACACTGGAGGCAGAGGCTGCAGTGAGCCGAGATTGTGCCACTGCACTCCAGCCTGGGCAACAGAGCAAGACTCTGTCTCAAAAAAAAAAAAAGCTGGGCGTGGTGGCTCACGCCTGTAATCCCAACACTTGGGGAGGCTGAGGCGGGCGGATTACCTGATATCAGGAGTTCAAGACCAGCCTGGCCAACATGGTGAAACCCCATCTCTACTAAAAAGACAAAATTTAACCGGGCATGGTGGTAGGTGCTTGTAGTCCCAGCTATTCGGGAGGCTGAGGCAGGAGAATCGCTTGAACCCTGGAGGTGGAGATTGCAGTGAGCCG
>NW_012117422.1:3880-4278 GCF_000951035.1 Colobus angolensis palliatus | reverse complement strand
CCTTTGTTTCCGCCGCTCGTGGTGTCTGAATCCACAATTTGTTTACGTGGTTGTGGTGCCGGACTCCTGGTCGGAAGGGCAGTCTCTTTCAACACAACAGTGGGGCTCCAGGAAAGGCCGAGAGACGCGGGGATCCCCGCCGGAAGGGCGGTCCGCGCTGCCTGGCCCTGGCGGGGGAGGGGGTGGTACCCCATACCCGGGCTCCAACCGAGATGCCCTTTTCTTAAGGGCAGCCTGGAGTGTACCACCCGAGCAGGTCCCGGAGGCGGCCGATGTTGTTTATCACTCAGAAATTTAAAGTTTGTTTGTTTTGAGACAGGTCTTCCTGACTTGTTTTTCTAAGACCACCAGAGCGGGCACAAAAGAACCAGCGGGTAGGCAAGTGTAGGAGCAAAACT
>NW_012117422.1:0-321 GCF_000951035.1 Colobus angolensis palliatus | reverse complement strand
CTTTTGACTTCAAGCAATTCTCCTGCCTCAGCCTCCCGAGTAGCTGGGATTACAGCCCTGCGCCACTGCACTCGGCTAATTTTTTGTATTTTTAGTAGAGGTGGGGTTTCACCATGTTGGCCAGGCTGGTCTTGAACTCCCGATCTCAGGTAATTTGCCTGCCTCGGCCTCCCAAAGTGCTGGGATTACAGGCGTGAGCCACCGCGCCCAGCATGTTTTTAAATGTTTGTAGAAATAGGGCCTCAATATGTTGTCCAGGATGGTCTGGAACTCCTGACCTCAGGTGATGTGCCTGCCTTGGCCTCCCAAAGTACTGGGATC
>NW_012117421.1:4130-4664 GCF_000951035.1 Colobus angolensis palliatus | reverse complement strand
CCTGCCACCACACCCAGCTAATTTTTGTATTTTTAGTAGAGACAGGGTTTCACCATGTTGGCCAGGCTGGTCTCGAACTCCTGATCTCAGGCAATCAGCCTGCCTCAGCCTCCGAAAGTGCTGGGATTACAAGCGTGAGCCACCGCACACAGCCACAACTTCCCATTTTTTAAAAGATGAAACCAACAGACAATATAACTTCAAACTTGAGTAACAAGAGCCTCTCACAAGAGGGAGAAGTAGCTTCCCAAGGAAAGGACAGAGAGGGAAATTGAAATTGATATGCATCAAACACCTAGTGTGTGCCAGGGAACGACAGATGCTTTCACATTTTTTTCTTTTTCTTTCTTTTTTTTTTTTTTGAGATAGGACCTCATTCTTTCCCCCTGGCTGGAATGCAGTGGTGTGATCATAACTCACCGTAGCCTCAAACTCCTGGGCTCAAGCAATCTTCTGCCTCAGCCTCCCAAGTAGCTAGGACCGTGGATACATGCCACCACATCTGGGTTTGTTTTTTTTCTTTTTTTTTTTTTT
>NW_012117421.1:0-2185 GCF_000951035.1 Colobus angolensis palliatus | reverse complement strand
TATTTATTTTGCATAACAAGTTGCTCCAACTCTTAGTGTTTTGTTTGTTTGTTTGTTTTTTGAGATGGAGTTTCACTTTTGTTGCCCAGGCTGGATGCAGTGGCATGATCTCAGCTCACCACAACCTCTGTGTCCCGAGTTCAAGTGATTCTCCTGCCTCAGCCTACCAAGTAGCTGGGATTACAGATGTATGCCACCACGCCCAGCCTTATTTTATTTTTTTAAGACAGTCTCACTCTGTTGCCCAGGCTGGGATGCAGTGGCATGATCTCAGCTCACTACAACCTCTGTGTCCCGAGTTCAAGTGATTCTCCTGCCTCAGCCTTCCAAGTAGCTGGGATTGCAGTCATGTGCCACCACACATGTATTTTTTTTTTTTTTTTTTGTATTTTTAGTAGAGATGAGGTTTCAACATGTTGGTCAGGCTGATCTGGAACTCTCTTTTTCTGAGACGGAGTTTCACTCTGTTGCCCAGGCTGGGATGCAGTGGCATGATCTCAGCTCACTGCAACTTCCCCCTCCTAGGTCCAAGCAATTCTCCTGCCTCAGCCTCCCCAGGAGCTGGGATTACAGGCACGTGCCACCACACCCAGCTAATTTTTGTATTTTTAGTAGAGATGAGGTTTCAACATGTTGGTCAGGCCAGTCTCGAACTTCTGACCTCAGGTGATCCACCTGCCTCAGCCTCCCAAAGTGCTGAGATTACAGGTGTGAGCCACTGAGCCCGGTTGAAGGTGGACTTTTAATAAAGTCATAAAGAAAGTAGATGTTTAGGCCAGGTGCAGTGGCTCATGCCTGTAATCCCAGGACTTTGGGAGGCCAAGGCAGGTGGATTGCTCGAGCTCAGGAGTTTGAGATCAGCCTGGGCAACACAGTGAGACCCCTGCCTCTACTAAAAATACAAAAAAATAGCCAGGCATGGGGGTGTGCTCTTGTGGTCCCAGCTACTTGGGAGGCTTAGGTGTGAGGATTGCTTAACCCCAGGAGGCAGAGGTTGCAGTGAGCTGAGATTGTGCCATGGCACTCCAACCTGGGTGACACAGCGAGACCCTGTCTCAAAAACAAAGCAAGAAAAAGGAAGTAGATGTTTAATTCACAGCTTTGTAAACAAACTATTAAAATGATGCTCCTGGTCGGGTGCAGTGGCTTACACCTGTAATCCCAGCCCTTTGGGAGGCCAAAGCAGGCAGATCATGAGTTCAGGAGATGGAGACCATCCTGGCTAACAGGGTGAAACCGTTCTCTACTAGAAATACAAAAAATTAGCCGGATGTGGTGGCACTCACCTGTAGTCCCAGCTACTTGGGAGGCCGAGGCAGGAGAATAGCTTGAACCCGGGAGGCAGAGGTTGCAGTGAGCCAAGATCGTGCCACTGCACTCCAGCCTGGGTGACAGAGTGAGACTCTATTTAAAAAAAAAAAAAAAAAAAGAGGGCCAGGCACAGTGGCTCATGCCTGTAATCTCAGCACTTTGGTAGGCCGAGGTGGGTGGATACCTGAAGTCAGGAGTTCAAGACCAGCCTGGCCAATGCGCTGAAACCCCGTCTCTACTAAAAATACAAAAATTAGCGCTGGGTGTGGTGGTGCATGCCTGTAATTCCAGCTACTCAGGAGGCTGAGACCGGAGAATCGCTTGAACCCAGGAGGTGGAGGTTGCAGTGAGCTGAGATTGCACCACTGCATTCCACCCTGGGCCACAGAGCAAGACTCAGTCTCAAAAAAAAAAAAAAAAAAAAAAAAAAGAAAAGGTGAAGGTGGCTAAATAGCAACAACATGGCAGAGATTTACAAAGAACCTTTCCACACGTTCTCAAGTCTGTTTCATGGCTAAGAACTGGAAGGGACCTTTGAGGACATCTAATCCTCATAGGACTTAACAACAGGATGAGGAAACAAGCCCAGAAATAGGCTATAACTTGCCCAAGGCCACTTAGAGAGGGAATGCCAGAGCCAGGGCCAGCTCTCGGCTTCAGGCCAGAGAAGCCCAGGGTCTTGCACGAGAAATAGGGCCTGTCAGACTGGACAGGCTCCTTGGAGGTAGTCCAGTGGGTCCAATCCCTTTTTTTGCCACGGCTTAGACGAGGGGCCGCTGAGGATTCTAAGAATTCACTGGATCTGGATCCAGACTTCCCGGTCTCCAGTGCAGCCTGAATGATCAACAAGGGAACGTGCGTTCGCCAGGGTCCC
>NW_012117420.1:6888-7501 GCF_000951035.1 Colobus angolensis palliatus | reverse complement strand
CAACATAATGAGACCTTGTCTTAATTAAGCTTTTTGGGGGGCTTAGGCAGGTGGATCACCTGAGGTCAGGAGTTAGAGACCAGTCTTACCAACATGATGAAACTTCATCTCTACTAAAAATCCAAAAAAAAAAAAAAAAGAAAAAGAAAGGAGAGGGGTGCAGGCACGGTAACTCACACCTGTACTCCTAGTAGTTTGGGAGGCCCAGGTGGCAGGATTTCTTGAACTCAGGAGTTCAACATAATGAGACCTTGTCTTAATTAAGCTTTTTTTTTTTTTTTTTTTGAGACAGAGTCTTGCCCTCTCACCCAGGCTGGAGTGGAGTGGCGCAATCTCAGCTCACAGCAACCTCTGCCGCCTGGGTTCAAGTGATTCTCCTGCCTCATCCTCCCGAGTAGCTGGGATTACAGGCACGTGCCACCATCCCAGCTAATTTTTTTTGTATTTTTAGTAGAGACAGGGTTTCAGCATCTTGACCAGGCTGGTCGTGAATGCCTGACCTCATGATCCCCCTGTCTCGGCCTCCCAAAGTGCTGGGATTACAGGCGTGAGCCACCACACCCAGCCAAGCATTTTTTTAACTAAAAAAAAAAAAAAAATAGGCCAGGCATGG
>NW_012117420.1:0-948 GCF_000951035.1 Colobus angolensis palliatus | reverse complement strand
GTGTTAGCCAGGATGGTCTCGATCTCCTGACCTCGTGATCCGCCCGTCTCGGCCTCCCAAAGTGCTGGGATTACAGGCTTGAGCCACCACGCCCGGCCCCAAAATAGTAGTTCTAAGGAAAGATGGTGAATGCTTTTCTAACAGGAAAGAAACTTGGACAACCTCCATCTCAATCATCTCATTTTACAGACAAGGAACTGAGGCCCCCAAAGAATAAATGATTTGCCTAAGTTTAGTGGATGAGTTCACAGCTGGTTTTTACTCCCAGGTCAGTAAACTTTCTACACACCATGATGCCTATAAAATATTATAGGCATCAGTGTTTGTGTCTCCCACCTCCACCTTCATATGTTGGAGCCCTAGCCCCTTAAGGTGATGGTATTAGGAGACATGGCCTTTGGGAAGCAGTTAGGTTTAGGCGACATCATGAGGACAGGGTCCCTATGATGGAATTGGTACCTGTGAAAGAAGAGGAAGAGACCTCAGAGCTTCCTTTATCCACCGCGGGAAGACACAGCAAAAGAGAAGCCATCTGCAAGGCAAAAGAGGGCCCTCACCAAAACCCAACCACATCGGCACCCTGATCCCAGGCTTCCAGCCTCCAGAACAGTGAGAAATAAATGTATGTTTAAGTCACCTAGGCTATGGTATTTTGATATAGTGCCCAAGCTCAGACAGACATTTTATTTGATGATATTTTCACTTTAAACTTAAACTTGGCCAGGCGCAGTAGCTCATGCCTGTAATCCCAGCACTTTATAGGAAGCCGAGGCGGGTAAATCACCTGAGGTTAGGAGTTCAAGACCAGCCTGGTCAACATGGTGAAACCTCGTCTCTACTAAAAATACAAAAATTAGCCGGGTGTGGTGGTGCATTCCTGTAATCCCAGCTACTTAAGAGGCTGAGGCAGGAGAATCGCTTGAACCCGGGAGGCACAGGTTGCAGTGA